>NC_090345.1:39544117-39858927 GCF_035084215.1 Heptranchias perlo | reverse complement strand
ATGTGAAAGATTGGATAGGCTGGGGTTGTTTCCATTGGAACAAAGGAGGCTGAGGGGTGATTTAATTGAAGTGCATAAAATTATGAGGGGCCTAGCTAGAGTGGATAGGGAGGACCTATTTCCCTTAGCAGCAGGGTCAGTGACCAGAGGGCATACATTTAAAGTAATTGGTAGAAGGATTAGAGGGGAGCTGAGGAGAAATTTTTTCACCCAGTGGTGGAGGTATGCAACTCACTGCCTGAGAGGGTGGAAGAGGCAGAAACCCTCAACTCATTTAAAAAGTACTTGGATGTGCACTTGAAATGCCGTAACCTACAGGGCTACAGACAAAGTACTGGAAATTGGGGTTAAGATGGATAGCTTTTTCAGCCGGCACGGATATGATGGGCTGAATGGCCTCCTTCTGTGCTGTATGATTCTATGAAATTTATATCAAAGTATATATAACGGCAATAAAATACAAGCTATATCCTAATCTAGGTGCTCAAAGGATGTCAAATTATGTCAACAAAACTGAATCATTAGTTTTCAGCCTTCTGATGCATCTTTAGGTATCTTTTGCTCGATATGCCGCTTAAGTCAGAAGGTTGTGGGTTCAAGTCCCACTCCAGAGACTTGAGCATATAACCTCAGCTGACACTCTAGTGCAGTACAGAGGGAATGCTTCACTGTCGGAGGTGCCATCTTTCAGATGAGACTTTAAACCAACGCCTCGTCTACCCTCTCAGGTGGTCGTAAAAAAATCCTATGACACTATTTCAAAGAGCAGGGTTGTTAGAGTCATAGAGTTATACAGCACGGATAGAGGCCCTTCGGCCCATCGTGTCCGCGCCGGCCATCAGCCCTGTCTACTCTAATCCCATATTCCAGCATTTGGTCCGTAGCCTTGTATGCTATGGCATTTCAAGTGCTCATCCAAATGCTTCTTGAATGTTGTGAGGGTTCCTGCCTCCACAACCCTTTCAGACAGTGAGTTCCAGACTCCAACCACCCTCTGGGTGAAAAAGTTCTTTCTCAAATCCCCTCTAAACCTCCCGCCTTTTACCTTGAATCTATGTCCCCTTGTTATAGAACCCTCAACGAAGGGAAAAAGCTCCTTAGTATCCATCCTATCTGTGCCCCTCATAATTTTGTACACCTCAATCATGTCCCCCCTCAGCCTCCTCTGCTCCAAGGAAAACAAACCCAATCTTCCCAGTCTCTCTTCATAGCTGAAGCACTCCAGCCCTGGTAACATCCTGGTGAATCTCCTCTGCACCCTCTCCAAAGCGATCACATCCTTCCTGTAGTGTGGCGACCAGAACTGCACACAGTACTCCAGCTGTGGCCTAACCAGTGTTTTATACAGCTCCATCATAACCTCCTTGCTCTTATATTCTATGCCTCGGCTAATAAAGGCAAGTATCCCATATGCCTTCTTTACCACCTTATCTACCTGTTCCGCCGCCTTCAGGGATCTGTGAACTTGCACACCAAGATCCCTCTGACCCTCTGTCTTGCCTAGGGTCCTCCCATTCATTGTGTATTCCCTTGCCTTGTTAGTCCCTCCAAAGTGCATCACCTCGCACTTTTCCGGGTTAAATTCCATTTGCCACTGTTCCGCCCATCTGACCAACACTTGCCAGAAATGGGATTCGAGCCCACGCCTCCAAGAGAGACTGCGACCTGAACGCAGCGCTTTAGACCGCTCGGCCATCCGAACTACCATGTGTCTTGGCCAATATTTATCCCTTAATCAACATCAATAAAAAAAAATCTGGTTATTCTCACATTGCTGTTTGTGGGACCTGGCTGCTGTGTTTCCTAAATTGCAGAAGTGACTACACTCCAAAAGCACTTCATTGGCTGTAAAGCACTTTGGGACATCTGGAGGTCGTGAAAGGTGCAAGTTTTTTTCTCTTGCATATCTTTCATATGTTAACTTAAGAAGAACTCTGTTCTTGGCTCACTCTTGCATTTCTACATATTTGATTATTTTCCAAAACACAAGCTACAAGTCAGGTCATCTTCCAAAGTAAGTTCTTTGGTAGGCTTTAATATGGAATCATAGAAATTTCAGCACAGGAGGCAGCAATTCAGGCTATCCTGCCTGTGCCAGCTCCAGATGCCTATAGGATCTAATCACTCTGATCCCACTTCTTGCTCCATAACCTTTGTTTTCTTCAAGTGTTTCATGGGTAGTATACTAGGTTTCAGTAACTGTGGCAAGAACAAGATATTTTTTGTTTAGTTTATAAATCTACTGCTATTCCATAAGCAGTTTTTTTAAAAAAAGGTTGTAGATAAACTAGTCATGGGTGGGGGGGTTAAGAGTGCTGATAGAATTAACAGCAGCCTGAAGATAAAAGAAATAAGAGTTGAGAATAAAGGTCAGACCAAAGTAAGGAATAAGGGTAACATAAATGGTCAGGGAACAGATAAAATTGTAGATCATAAGTACAAAATAACTTTTAAAAAAAAGCAAGAGGAATGATTAATAAAAACAAATTAAATTGCCCGTACAGCAATGTGCACAGCACATGAAACAAAAAGGGGGAACTGGAGGCGATAATTCATACCAGATGGAAAAGGTCAAGGAACAATCAAGCGTAAAAATGCTTAACTGGAAGGTGTCGTCGACAGTGCTATCAAGCGGCACTTATTCACCAATATCCTGCTCACCGATGCTCTGTTTGGGTTCTGCCAGGACCACTCGGCTCCAGACCTCATTGCAGCCTTGGTCCAAACATGGACAAAAGAGCTGAATTCCAGAGGTGAGGTGAGAGTGACTGCCCTTGTCATCAAGGCAGCATTCGACCGAGTGTGGCACCAAGGAGCCCTAGTAAAATTGAAGTCAATGGGAATCGGGGAAAACTCTCCAGTGGCTGGAGTCATACCTAGCACAAAGGAAGATGATAGTGGTTGTTGGAGGCCAATCATCTCAGCCCCAGGACATTGCTGCAGGAGTTCCTCAGGGCAGTGTCCTAGGCCCAACCATCTTCAGCTGCTTCATCAATGACCTTCCCTCCATCATAAGGTCAGAAATGGGGATGTTCGCTGATGACTGCACAGTGTTCAGTTCCATTCACAACCCCTCAGATAATGAAGCAGTCCATGCCCGCATGCAGCAAGACCTGGACAACATGCAGGCTTGGACTGATAAGTGGCAAGTAACAATCGCGCCAGACAAATGTCAGGCAATGACCATCTCCAACAAGAGTGTTTAACCACCTCCCCTTGACATTCAACTACATTACCATCGCCGAATCCACCACCATCAACATCCTGGGAGTCACCATTGACCAGAAACTTAACTGGACCAGCCACATAAATACTGTGGTTACAAGAGCAGGTCAGAGGCTGGGTATTCTACAGCGAGTTACTCACCTCCTGACTCCTCAAAGCCTTTCCACCATCTACAAGGCACCAGGAATGTGATGGAGTTTCCACTTGCCTGGATGAGTGCAGCTCCAACTACACTCAAGAAGCTCAACACCATCCAGGAGAAAGCAGCCTGTCACCTTAAACATTCACTTCCTTCACCACCGGCGCACCGTAGCTGCAGTGTGTACCATCTACAGATGAACTGCAGCAACTCGACGAGGCTTCTTTGACATCATCTCCCAAACCCGTGACCTTTACCATCTAGAAGGACAAGGGCAGCAGGCCATGGGAACACCACCACCTGCACGTTCCCCTCCAAGTCACACACTATCCTGACTTGGAAATATATCGCCGTTCCTTCATTGTCGCTGGGTCAAAATCCTGGAACTCCCCACCTAACAGCACTGTGGGAGAACCTTCACCACACGGACTGCAGCAGTTCAAGGCAGCAGCTCACCTCCACCTTCTCAAGGGCAATTAGGGATGGGCAATAATGCTGGCCTAGCCAGCAACGTCCACATCCCATAAATGAATTAAAAAATACTTAACTGGAGGAGGGTAAATTTCAGTGAGTGCAAAAGGGACCTTACCCAGGTGGATTGAAATCAAAAATTGGTAGTCAAAACAGTAATTGAACAATGGGAGGCCTTCAAGGAGGAGATGGTTCGGGTACAGAGTAAACATAATCCCAACCAGGAGGAAAGGGCATCCAACGCTAGAGCTCACTGGATGACTAAAGATATAGAGATTAAAATGAAACAGAAAAAGGCTTATGATGAATGTAAGGTTCATAATACAGCAGAGAATTCGGCTGGATACAGAAAGTACAAAGGAGATCTAAAAAAGGAAATAAGAGGGACAAAGAGAGAGTATGAGACTAGATTAGCGGCTAACATAAAAGCAAACCCAAAAGTCTTTTATAAACATACAAATAGTAAAAGGATAGTCAAAAGAAGAGTGGGGTCAATTAGAGATTTAAAAAAATGTCTTCTTGTGGAAGCAGAGGGCATGGCTAAGGTACTAAAAGAATACTTTGCATCTGTCTTCACTAGAGATGTTGCTGCCAATGTAGCAGTAAAGGAGGAGGTAGTAGCGATATTGGATAAGATATAAAGAGGAGGTACTTAAAGATTGGCAGTACTCAAAGTAGAAAAGTCACCTGATCCAGATGGGATGCATCCTAGGTTACTGAGGGAAGGGTAGAAATTGCAGAGGCTCTGGCCACAATCCTCTAATCCTCCTTAGATATGGGACAGTGCTAGAGGACTGGAGGATTGCAAATGTTACACCCATGTTCAAAAAGGGGAGAGTGATAAACCCAACAATTACAGGCCAGTCAGCCTAACATCAGTGGTGGGAAACTTTGACACACAATAATCTGGGACAAAATTAATTAGCACTTGGAAAAGGGCTAATAAATTAAAGTCAGCAGGAATTTGTTAAAGGAAAATTGTGTTTGACAAACTTGATTGAGTTCATTGATGAAGTAACAGAGAGAGTTGATGAGGGTAGTGCGGTTGATCTTGTGTATATGGACTTTCAAAAGGCATTTGATAAAGTACCACATAATAGACTTGTTAGCAAAATTAAAGCCCATGGAATTAAAGGGACAGTGGCAGTGTGGATACAAAATTGGCTAAGAAACAGGAAGCAGAGAGTAGCAGTGAACAGTTGTTTTTCAGACTGGAGGGAAGTATACAGTGGTGTTCCCCAGTGGTCGGTATCAGGACCATTGCTCTTTGATATATATTAATGACCTGGACTTAGGTATACAGGGAATAATTTCAAAGTTTTCAGATGACACGAAACTCGGAAATGTAGTAAACAATGTGGAGTATAGTGACAGACTTCAGGAGGACATTGACAGACTGATGAAGTGGGCAGACAGATGGCAGATGAAATTTAACACAGAGAAATGTGAACTGATACATTTTGGTAGGAAGAATGAGGAGAGGCAATATGAACTAAACAGTATAATTTTAAAGGGGGCACAGGAACAGAGACACCTGGGGGTCTTTGAAGGTGGCAGGCCAAGTTGAGAAGGCTGTTCAAAAAGCATATTGGATCTGGGGCTTGATTAATAGAGGCATAGAGTACAAAAGCAAGCAAGTTATACTAAACCTTTATGAAACATTGTTTAGGCCTCTGCTGGAATATTGTGCTCAATTCCAAGCACCACGTTAGGAAGGATGTCAAGGCCTTAGAGAGGGCGCAGAAGAAACTTACTAGAATGACACCAGGGATAAGGGACTTGTTATGTGGAGAGACTGGAGAGGTTGGGGTTGTTCTCCTTGCAGCAGATTCAATAGGTGTTCAAAATTATGAACAGTGTCAATAGAGTAAATAAGGAGAAACTGTTTCCAGTGGCAGAAGGGTCGGTCACCAGAGGACATGGATTTAAGGTGATTGGCAAAAGAACCAGAGGCAACATGAGGAATCATTATTTTTTTTAAAAGTTATAATGATCTGGAATTCACTGTCTGATAGGGTGGAGGCAGATTCAATAATAACGTTCAAAAGGGAATTGGATAAATACTTTAAGGGAAAAAATGTACAGGGCTACGGGGAACAAGCAGGGGAGTGGGACTAATTAGATAGCTCTTTCAGAGAGCCAGCACAGGCACGATGGGCCGAATGGCCTCCCTCTGTGTTATAGCATACTGTGTAGTAGGGATAACAAACATGGCTGCATAACAAACAGGATTGACAGTTAAAAATTGCAGTATATAACATATTTAGAAAGGATAGAGAAGAAAAGGGAGGTGGAAGAGCTGGAATAATTAGAGACAGTATGGCAGTACAAAAAAAGGGACATAACTAACATTAAAGTAGACACAGAATCCATATGGATTGAAATAAAGTCTAAGTAGGGATCGATCACACTACAGACATGCTACAGACCACCTAATAGTGGAGGGGAAGTGGAGGCAGAAATACATAGGCAAATCTATGAAATGAGTAAAAGACATTAGTCATGGGAGTTTTCAACTACCCCCAGATAAACTGGCAAGAGGTAAGGAAAGGGGGAAAAGGGAATGGAGTTTTTAAAAACACAGTTTTCAGGACTCCTTTCTTACCCAGTACATAAGAAGCCCAGCAAGAAAGGAATCACTGCTGAATCTAGTAATGGGAAATGAACCAGAGCAGACAAGAGAATAGGGGAGCATCTAGGTAATAGCAATCACAATATAATAAAGTTTAAGATAATGATTGAGACACACATAAGTAAGAGAAAGACCAAAGTAATAGATTGGTCAAAAGCTAATTATGAGGGAATAAGGATGAAACTATGGAAGATAAACTAGAAAAAAAAATTGACAGTGATAAAACAGCAGTGGGAAATATTTAAAAAGGTGATCCGTAGAGTTCAGGTGAAATAGATTCTGCTTTAAAACAAGAACAAACTAGCCAATAATAAAATTGTGGATGAATAAAGGGATAAGGGTAAAATTGAAACTAAAAAAAAGGCATACAGACACAATAAAGGATGACAAAAGGGAATACGAAGAGGCTAGGAAAGAAGTCAAGAAAAACAATTAGGAAAGCAAACAGGAACTAAGAAGTTACATTAATATAAAAATAGTAAAGTATTCTAGACTCAAATAACAAAAGGAAAATCTAAGATAGGGATATGGCCACTAAGAGCTGTACAAGATAAACTCATAAGGATTGACTGAAATGGCAGAAATATTGAATAATTACTTTGCCTCAGTGTTTACCAGGAAGACTAACAAGATCAACATGATATCATAAGAAGAGATCAAGAGGGATATCAAGACATTTTAGATAGGAAGGAGCTAATTGATAAACTAGACAAACTTGAGAGGATAAAACTTGAGAGGGGACTCGATAGGGTCGATGCTGAGAGGATGTTACCCCTCATGGGGGAATTTAAAACTAAGGTGCATAGTCTCAGAATAAGGGGTCACCCATTTAAGACCGAAATGAGGAAGAATTTCTTCTCCCACAGGGTCGTGAATCTTTGGAATTCTTTACCCCAAAAAGCTGTGGAGGTTGAGTCATTGAATGCATTCAAGGCGGAGTTTGACTCCCTTGCTGATCAAAAATTTGTCTAAGGATATGGGGAAGGGGCAGGAAAGTGGAGTTGAGGTAAAAATCAGATCAGCCATGATCTCATTAAATGGCGGGGCAGGCTCGAGGGGCCGAATGGCCTACTCCTGCTCCTATTTCTTATGGTCTAAAACCCCTGGTCCGGATGGATTACATCCACAATTGCAAGCTGGGGAAAATAGTAGTACTGGCACTATTATATATGTAAAAATTCAATAGAAAAGGAAATAGTGCCAGAGGACTGGCAGACAGCTAATATTATTATGCTTAAAAATGAGATAGAACATATTCAGGGAACTACAGACCAGTTAGTATAACGTCGGTGGTAGTATCGTAGTATGTTACAGCACAGGAGACCATTCGGCCCATTGTGCCTATGCCGGCTGTTTGAAAGAGCTATCCAATTAGTCCCACTCCCCTGATCTTTCCCCATAGCCATGTAATTTTCTTCCCTTCAAGTATTTATACAATTCCCTTTTGAAAGTTATTATTGAATCTGCTTCCACCAGACTTTCAGGCAGTGCATTCCAGATCATAACAACTCTGCATAAAAAAAGTTTCCTCACGCCGCCTCTGGTTCTTTTGCCAGTCACCTTATAAGAACATAAAAAATAGGAGCAGGAGGCAGCCATATGGTCCCTCGAGCCTGATCACCATTCAATAAAATCATGGCTGATCTACCTCAACTCCACTTTCCTGCCCTATCCCCATATCCCTTGATTCCCTTACTGTCTAAATATCTATCAATCTCAGTCTTGAATATACTCAACAACTGAGCATTCACAGCCCACTGGGGTAGAGAATTCAAAAGATTCACACCAGAGGGAAAAATGTTTTCCTCATCTTGGTCCAAAATGGCTGACACCTTATCTTGAGACTATGCCCCCCAGTTCTAGACTCTCCAGCCAGGGGAACCAGCCTCTCAGCATCTACCCTGTCAAGCCCTCTAGAATTTTATATGTTTCAATGAGATCACCTCTCATTCTTCTAAACTCCAGAGAGTATAGGCCCATTCCACTCAATCTCTCCTCATAGGACAACCCTCTCATTCCAGGAATCACTCTAGTGAACCTTTGTTGAACCCCCTCTAAGACAAGTATATCCTTCCTTAGGTAAGGGGACCAAAACTGTACACAGTAGTCCAGGTGTGGTCTCACCAGAACCCTATATAATTGTAGTAAGACATCCTTACTCTTATACTCCAACCTCCTTACAATAAAGGCTAACATACCATTTGCCTTCCTAATTGCTTGCTGTACCTGCATGTTAACGTCCTATGATTCATGTACAAGGACACACAAATCCCTCTGACTGCCAACATTTCTTAGTCTCTCACCTTTTAAAAGATATTCTGCTTTTCCATTCGTCCTACCAAAGTGGATAATTTCACATTTCCCCACATTATATTCCATCGGCCACCTTCTTGCCCACTCACTTAACCTTTCTATATCCCTTTGCGGTCTCTGCGTCGTCCTCCTCAGCTTACTTTCCCACCTTTCTTTGTATTGTCAGCCAACTTGGATACATCACACTCGACCTCCTCATCTAAGTCATTGATGTATATTGTAAACAGCTATGGCCCAAGCACTGATTCTTTCAGCACCCCACCAGTTATAACCTGCCAACCCGAAATTGACCCATTTATTCCTACTCTCTTTTTTCTGTAGATTAACCAATCCTCAATCCAACTAATATATTACCCCCAATCCCATGAGCCCTAATCTTGTGTAATATACTTTTGTGTGGCACCTTATTGAATGCCTTTTGAAGATCCGAATATACTACATCCACTGGTTCTCCCTTATCTACCCTGCTAGTTACACCCTCAAAAAATTCTAATAAATTTGTCAACACAATTTCCCTTTTATAAAGCTGTCGACTCTGCCTAATCATATGATTTTCTAAGTGCCCTGTTACTACATCCGTAATAGATTCCAGCATTTCCCTACTACTGATGGCAGGCTAACTGGCCTATAGTTCCCTGTTTTCTCTCTCCCTCCTTTCTTTCTTGAATAGCAGGGTTACATTTGCTACCTTCCCATCCAGAGACCATTCTAGAATCTACAGAATTTTGGAAGATCAAAACCAATGCATCCACTATCTCTGCAGCCACCTCTTTCAAAACCGTAGGACGTAGGCTATCAGGTCACGGGGATGTGTTGGCTTTTAGTCCCATTAATTTCTCCAGTACTTTATCTTTACTAATCTTAATTACTTAAAGTTCCTCACTCATCTTCGACCCTTGGTTCCCCACCATTTCCGGTATGTTTTTTGTGTCTTCTACTGTGAAGACAGATACAAAATATTTAATGTCTCTCCCATTTCCTATTCCCCATTATAATTTCTCCTGTCTTTGCCTCTAAGGGACCCATGTTTACTTTCACTAATCTCTTCCTTTTTACATACCTGTAGAAGCTCCTAACTTTTTTTTTGCTAGTTTACTCTTATTCAATTTTCCCCCTCTATCAATTTCTTGAGCATCCTTCGCTGATTTCCAAAACCCTCCCAGTCCTCAGACTTACTACACTTTTTGGCAATATTGTAAGCCTCTTCTTTTAATCTAATACTATCCTTAACTTCTCTAGTTAGCCATGGATGGAACATTCTTGTGGAGATTTTATTCTTCAAACGAATGTATGTTTATTGAGAATTATGAATTATTTCTTTAAATGTTTACCATTGCTTATCTACTGTCATATCTTTTAATCTAATTTCCCAGTCTACCTTAGACAACTCTCCACTCATAACTACGTAATTGGCTTTGTTTAAATTTAAGACCCCAGTTTCAGACTTAACTACATCACACTTAAACTCAATATGAAATTCTATCATATTATGATCACTCCACCCCAGAGGATCCTTAACTATAACATTACTAATTAATCCCGCAGAATGTGGGAGGGGAAACCAACACTAAAAGCCTGTGTGTTGGATGAAGTTTGAGTTGACAATGAAAAAAGAGTCAATAATTATGCACAAGTTCAGTCAGGTCCATTTTCTTCCTCTCCCCTTTCTTCACCGAAGGTCACATGAAAGCAAGGTCCAGTCACGAAAATTAAAATGATAAATTGCAAGGCAGAAAGAATTCATTGAGACAATCTCAATTTTTGGAATAATTCAGAAACATATTTTTAAAATTACATCTAAAGGTGTATTAACAAGTAAAACGAAAGGAAAATGTTTACATTTAAAGCTTTTTATTGTCCATCCTTCACCATAATTGTTTTACAATACAAATATCACCTCATGTATACACAAAACTACAGAAAAGAACTTTCTTCCACATAAAATACAGAATGGAGATCATATATTTTGCAATAAAAAACTATTTATTTCTCACATTGGCAAGTAGAGACTTCATTTTCACTTGACTTCTGATTTGGGTGAGATTTAAAGACTACATGCATTATTTGCACAAATATAATAAAATTTATAGAAATAGAGTATCTCTGTAGCTTATTTACCCACTAATGGGTCAGAGGAGCAGGGATAATTTGCTAGTACATTAACCTCTGCGCATAAATTCTATTTTTTTGCCTTCATGTTATGACTTGATATTTAAGAAAAATGCAAAATCTGTAAAAAGGAAGTTGAAAACCATTTGCTGTGTTGTACTTCCCATTTATATAATAAAATAATTTACCTGTACAGTAATAGCTAACAGGACATGCCCACAGTTAGTGAATTGAATATTACCGTTTTCTTTTATTTTGCACCCAATATCTTAAAGTATTCAAGACATAAAGAGTGCACAAACATTAACTACAAAACTGAATGCTCACTGTTGAGCTTACATTTTGCAATTCTGCAACAGTTAATTATTAACTCAATACTCAAGGTAACATACATATAGACTTTTGAGTTTTCATATACTATATCTGAGACCACCTACTGACCATACAATCAGGACAAGAAAAGGCACTAGAAAACAAACTATATCGGTCAAAATTTCCACCCAGTGCTGATTTCATTCTTGCTATAATGTGAGTGTTTTGGAGTCCACCATTATATGCAGACCTCATTTTTAAATACTTGAAAAACTGTAGTTTTGTTTTTTGCACTGCCACTTTCATTTAACAAAAATAACAAGAATGATTGTTATAAAACATTTTTGCACTTAAGTTTCTTTTGTCACATTGGTTCCAACATGCACAAAGAGTTCGTTCGCGAACAGAACCCAATGCTTACATTCACCAACCATCTTTAATAGCTAAACATTTCTAGGAAAATGGCTTTAAGCCCAGTCTTTGGGGCAAGAATTATTAAAGATGAATTTCTGATTGAAAAAATACAATTTATCCCAGACATCTTTGCAGATATATGCTAAAGAAAACACTAGCAGACAGGACACAATTGCCACTGATGCAGTTAATATCAAATACAATCAACCGTGATTTTGTGTTTATGGTATATACCAAAAGACAGACAAACAGACAATTAACAAAAGAAGATTATACAGTGCATGTCGATCGTTTTTGTTCTACTTAGTCCTTTGGAAAGATCACAGTGCTGACCAGTTAATTGGAACACTTAAGTAAAAGTGAATGTCGCAAGACATGAATTAACAGAAAGTTCACTATGGCATCAGCTCAAGGGGAATTTTCAGCATTTTGCACAGTCCTTCAGGTTACCTGCTGCTATGTATCAGTCACTAATCTGCTGTATTTAACTTTTCTCCCAAAGAACTGTGATATGGATGACCAGGAAAATGGCAAATGATATGTACGAGGTACAATGCCTTGAACGTTGCTTTCCAAAAACCGAAAGAATTTATACCACCATACTTGGGATAGAAAATTAGTCTTGGAGGGTTCTTTTAATACCTTAAAGACAGGAATATAAATATGATAATTAGATCATACTTGTGGAACAATTTATAAAAACTAAATATATTATAATAATTCAGGAGTGATATGTATGGAGAGAATGTAGCAAGAAAATAGAACCCGCCTACATTGGGTATTCAGTTCACATTTTTCTTAATCGCAGGAATCTTTTTTTTATGCCAAATACATTCCCTCGAAACAACAATACACTGGAACTTCCAAAACTTTCCCCCCAGTTAACCACGTTTATTTACACTGTGTTTCTCTTCATTCCCATGCCTAGAGTACTGTTAGTGCATATATAAGTCTATGCAAGGCCAAAATTTTGGTGCTCTCCATTAGAATCATAGAATAGAATCACAGAAAGATTACAGCACGGAAGGAGGCCATTCGGCCCATCGAGTCCGCGCCAGCTCTCTGCAAGAGAAATCCAGCTAGTCCCACTCCCCTGCCCTATCCATGTAGCCCTGCAAATATTTTACTTTCGTGTACTTATCCAGTTCCCTTTTGAAGGCCATGATTGAATCTACCTCCACCACCCACTCAGGCAGTGCATTCCAGATCTTAACCACTCACTGTGTAAAAAAGTTTTTCTTCATGTCACTTTGGTTCTTTGCCAATCACCTTAAATCTATGTCCTCTGGTTCTTGACCCTTCCACCAATGGGAACAGTTTCTCACTATCTACTCTGTCTAGGCCCTTCATGATTTTGAATACCTCTACCAAATCTCCTCACAGCCTTCTTTGTTCCAAGGAGAACAACCCCAGCTTCTCCAGACTATCCATGTAACTAAAGTCCCTCATCCCTGGAATCATTCTAGTAAATCTCTTCTGCACCCTCTCAAAGGCCTTCACATCTTTCCTGAAGTGCGGTGCCCACAATTGGATACAATATTCCAGTTGTGGCCGAACCAGTGTCTTATAAAGGTTCATCATGACTTCCATACTTTTGCACTTTATGCCTCTATTTATAAAGCCCAGGATGCTGTATGCTTTTTTAACCACTTTCTCAACCTGCCCTGCCACCTTCAACGATTTGTGCACATATACCTTCAGGTGTCTCTGTTCCTGTACCCCTTTAGAGTTGTGCCTCTAGTTTATATTGCCTCTCCTCATTCTTCCTACCAAAATGTATCACTTTGCATTTTTGTGAGTTAAATTTCATCTGCCACGTGTCCGCCCATGCCACCAGCCTGTCCATATCCTCTTGAAGTCTATCACTGTCCTCCTCAGTGTTTACTACCCTTCCAAGTTTTGTATCATCTGCAAATTTTGAAATTGTGCCCTGTACACCCAAGTCCAAGTCATTAATATATCTAAAAAAAAAGCAGTGGTCCCAGCACTGATCCCTGGAGAACACCACTGTACACCTCCCTCCAGTCCAAGAAACAACCGTTCACCACTACTCTGTTTCCAGTCCCTTAGCCAATTCTGTATCCATGTTGCTACTGCCCCCTTTATTCCATAGGCCGCAATCTTGATAAGCCTACCATGCGGCACTTTATCAAACATCTTTTGAAAGTCCATATACACATCATCAAATGCATTGCCCTCTCTACTCTCTGATACCTCTTCAAAAAACTCAATCAGGTTAAACACGATCTGCCTTTAACAAATCTGTGCTGGCTTTTCCTAATTAATCCACACTTGTCCAAGTGACTTAATTCTGTCCCAGACTATCATTTCTTATGTCAACTTTATCTGTCAATTTCCATTATCTACTATGGGGGGGGGGGGGGGGGGAAGAGGAGAAGAGGGAGGAATGAAGATGATAATAGTTCCACTGTATTATTTTTAATTATCTGAAGATCCAGTGTTTTTATAGAAATTATAGAAGTGCTAGAGCTAGGATCTACTGTTCACCACATTTGCTATTGAAATTTTAAGTATAGCTGACATTCTATTACACTTCCAGTGTATTGCGTAATCACATGAACCAATCGTAAAAAGTAAACGCCTGTGAACATTTTGCCTAACACAATAAAAGTTAATATAGTGAAACCGCAGAGCAACTGATAGCCAACTGCTGCACACAGATTGTAAGTAGCGAAGGAACTACAGCATCTTTATCTTAATGTGCACACCAGCATTTTGGGTTTTATAAAACCAAGTATGAAAATCCTACAGACACTAATAGTATGCCGGCAGCTACAGCGTGTATAGCAGTCAGCTTTAACTCATGCATTACTTTAACAGACTGGGTTTCTTAAATACTTGAAGAAACTGAATTATTTTATCTTTAAAAAGGGCTATACAATGGTCCAGTGGATGAATAGTCCTTCTGGAGTAATACTAAGCCACACATACCAGGGGAAGGTCTAGGTTTGAACACTGGAATTAGAATTAGCTGGCTTCAGCTGGGACACTACCATGTGTGTCAAGGAGGTCCAGGTTCCTGTTTCCTAGACTCCAGCTAGAAATGCAAACGTGTATGCTAACACTCTGTCCATAATCAAACCTGAAGGAAGGCCAATTTGATGAAGTATTGGAATGGTACAAACACCTCCAGAACTACATTCCAGCATGTGTCACTGCATTCAAGGCAGCAATGGAGCATAGGGTGAATCTCCTGTCCCCCAACATGGTGCATTCTCAATCACAACCAGGCCACCTTGCAGAGATGGTGAACTGAAGTGACATACTTTTGCAAAGGGAATGGCACTTCAACCCAGCTTGAGGTTTTTTTTAAAAAAGGTGAAAAAAGAAAAAAAAACAGGAATTTAAAGGATGTTTCCTCATATGTACAATAAAACAGACAGCCTTAATATAACTTTAAAAATATTAACTGTTTGTATTTGTAAGTTCATCAAAGAGTTGGGAAGGAAAAAGACTAAATGAAAGACTGACAGCCCACAACATGCACTCACTAGAGATAATCAAGGTCATCCATTGAAAAAACAAACTGGCACATTCTCATTTTACTCCAAACATAATCTTCAAACCTTGAGTGGCTACATATTTTAATTTTCTACCAGTGATCTTACTGTACATAATTATATAATAGACTAGAAGTTTAGGTTACGATGAGGGAGGGTTGAAAGGCAAATGCCATCTTAATTGTGAATCACTGTGCTAGATGATATAGTAGACTACAGGGAGAGCAGGCTCACCTGCTCCTGGGCTGGATGCCGCTCTATTCTGGACTCTCCACTGCTATTCACATCCCTCCAGGTCACACTCTCTTCTCTCTGGCTCTCACTCTCCCACTTCCCCTCCGTGTGTGCAGTGGTAGCAGCATGTGGAAGAGTCAGCACACATTAAAATCAAAATTTCCCACTGCGGGAGCTAAGGTGACTGATCATGCATCTTATATGTGGGCCATAGATTTTTTTTTTTAGGGTTTTTGGCTGGAAAGTAGGTGGTCATCTTAATATCAGATATATGGCATTTACACTGCAAGTTCCAAACCAGGACCTTTTCAAATTCAGGTCCACTCCAGTTTACAACTGACAGAACAAGCAAAGCAGACCATCCCACAGATTCTCCTAGACCTACAATCATTGGAGATCTGCATAATCCAATTTAGCCAGATCTCGATGGAAACAGAATCAGCCTTGATCGACCCACACAGATAGGCAGTGCAAATGGGGCATTTTTAAAATATATATAAGGCTAAACTTTTATTCAAATATTCCAAAAGCAAACTATGCTATGAATATATTGATTCCACTAGCAGAAACTTACTTGCTGGTTGGCCATAGTATGGTACCACCAAAAAAGACGTGTAGTGATATAATATGCCACCACTACATCCACAGTGTAGTGGTCATGTGCCAGAAGAATGCAGAAAATCCCAACAATACTGAGAATCCAGCAAGACCAGTGATACCACCACCATCGTTTGGGAGAATCTGAGAGAAACAAAATGGAAACACATCATTGACTATAACGTTGGTGATCTACAATGTAATCTATGGAAACTTTGTATTTAAGCACATCATAGGAATAAGTTTAATTAGAATTAAAGTGACCCATATATACACATTGCAGCCATTAAACTGTAATTTCATAAAACTTGAAAAATCTCACTACATGAAAAATGTCAGCTCACAATGTAAATATTTATAATGTAGTACCAATCTCTGTTTTATTTCCCTTTCACAACAGTGCTTTTATCATTGCCACCTTATTGCAGCAAGCTGATTTTTGTAAATATAATTATTCACTTGGTAGATCTCCTGTGATGTTGCCCACTGGTAGTTTGAGATCTAGAGCACTGATTTTTTAATGTTCATCAAGAGTTCCACACCAGCATAAATGCAGCAGCACTCTGCCCATTGCTGTAGTACCGCAAATTTACTGAACCACTATATTACATGATTGACAATTTTACACACCCTACCGATACTGAAAGATACAGATCTTTCAAGATATAAGATTTATCCTATTTTCCTGTCACTTCAGAAAGTTTAAGACACAAGCAACTTTGTTCATCCCTTTCCGAAATCTTAGTCTCAGTAATTTACAGTATATAGTTTGATCTTTCCTCCAATGGTGGATTTCCAGTATTTACCCGAGGTTTATTTATCCTTCCCTCATCCCTCCCCAAAACCTTTTTGTCTCCATTATTTACACAATTGCAGGAGATTTTTCTCACACTTACTTCAATGGATTTATAATAAATCCCTGTTCAAGTCTGTCCAATCTGGTTCCTAACGCACCCATAACAGAGGTGCGTATGGGTGCATTAGAAACAAGGCTGGTTAAAGTTGCCAATGACATCCTATGTAACCACACTCGCAGCTTGCTGTTCCTCTTGTCCATCTTGACCCCTCTGCCATCTTCAATACTACTGCCCACTCAAGTAATCTTCCACTGCATCTCTGGTCCACTTCCATAGCATGGTACTCCTACGGTCTCATTCCTACCTATACCAACACAGCCACAACAACTCCTTCAACAGTTCTCCTGTGCAGCAGAGTCACTACCCATGTATCCCAGGGCTTCATCATTCTTCCCCTCCTGTTCATCATTTGCATCAGCTTGGCTCAGGTGGTAGTACTACTCTCGTCTCTGGCCAAAAGCTCCATACTAAGGTTTGAGCTCAAATCTCGGCTGGCTCTCCAGTGATTACTGCATTGTTAGAGGTGCTATATTGTTGAAGGTGCTGTCCTCCTGTTAAGCTGGTAGTTCAAATTGGACATTAAAAATCCCACAGCGCCATTTGTAGAACAGCAGGGAATTAGCCCTAGCCAACATTCCTTTCTGAATCACTATCACCAAAAAAACCAGACTAACTGGTCTTTAATCTCACTGTTGATTGTGGCAAGTTGCTGGTGCAGTATTGGTGCTGCATTTTCCTACACAACAGTGTACTTCAAAAAGTACTTAATTGTGTGAAGTGCTTGGAGACATTTCAACACAAGGTACTACCTAGAAATGAAAAGTATTATGGATTGCTCTGGTTTTCCTGTTTTAAAAATGACCAGTAAAATGCTCCAAGACATTGAAAGCTTACAATAAATAATTCGTAGATAATCACTCATCTGCAACCTTTCCCTTTCTTCACACATGTGGCAACAAGTCCCTGTATAGCTATGCATTGCACAGAAATGGAACATGAACAGAGAAACAGAAGAAAGGCAAGAAAGTTTGGGTAACAACGAGAGAAAAGGGAAACCAAGAGGTTTGGAGAGAAAGAAAAGCAGAGTTAGCAGGAGAAAAAAAGTGCAGAGTGGGGTATAATTGCCATTCATCTCTTGGCCGCCAGAGGCCACTCTCCCTACAGGTGCCGAGGCAGCAAATGTTGAATACACGTGATCATGGTTGAATAGCCTAACAGGCCTGTCAAGCCGAAGCTTGTCCTCCACCCACAATATCCAAACAAGCTCTTTCCAGCAATGGTCACTGGATAAAGAAAGATCAGAAATGGAAGCCCTGGCTGGTTTTTGGGGCTCGGAGGCTAACTATCAGCCCTGACCTTTCTGAATCGGCCAATTCAGCATGGAGCAAGATCAAAGCTGGGACCTTTTGTGTTGGTGTGTTCCAGTAGCACACCAGGTTGTACACCTACAGTGAGTCATTGGGAGTGCTGAACAGCAATAGCTGATCATTTCTGCACGTATGTGGTATATTCTCCTTTGTGTATTTTTTGTGGAAATACATGGCAAATGTGCATAACTTAAAGAACAGTTCAACCAGAAACTAGAAGTGGAACCTCAGTCAAAAATGAAGTTACTGAAGATTTGCTTGGAGAAAAAAAAAATTAATTGTTTAAAAACATAGGGAGCAGCAATAAAGGATAACATTAAGGAGATTCACTTTTCAGCAACTTTATAAACCATGGCTTTAATTAAGCCACGTTATTGCGATGCTACAATAAACGCATACTCGGGCAGCATAACAGTTTGGAGATCTGCTTCCAAAATAGCAAACTTGACATTAGGTTCATTGAGACTTTTTTTTAAAAAAAAGAAATATAAAAGTTTGAAAAAAAAAGCATTAGTGATCTTATTAAAATAATTATGGTTCCTTCAAAATTAATGAGAAAGGTCCTGAATTAGTACTTCAATGAAAACAAGATTGCAAGTGCTTTTTAGAATCTACGGTCACATTAAACTGCTCTAAGTAGCTAAGAACAACCAGTGATGGAAATGTTAATGTGCTACAACTACTTGAAAAAGCTGCCACAAAGTCAACCAATAGATGAGAACGTAGTACCATTGAGGCATATATATCATACAATCAATGCACAAGACACAAGAATGGTAAGGAGACAAAAAAATTAGAAATGCTAGGAATATCAAATGTAAACAATTTTACAACACCAAGTTATAGTCCAGCAATTGCTGGACTATAACTTGGTGTTGTAAAATTGTTTACAATTGTCAACCCCAGTCCATCACCGGCATCTCCACATCAGGAATATCAAAATCAATGTAACAGAAGATTAGAGCCTCATCATTTTGTCTTTGACCTAAGTTAATTTGCACTCAAATCACAAACCTCTTGGGTATCCTACATGAATTTAATTTGGGTGGCCTGAATCTAGAACCCACCAACACTGAATCGACACTATTAGACCATCTTCAAATTCAGCATAACTGACACTAAGTTGCAAAGTTCACAGACTACAAGGGTAAACTGCAGTAAGTGGGAACGTTAGGGCTGGTGCAATTAAAAGTGCTTTTCCGAAATTGGAGTTTGAGGCACATTATAGATTTTATAACATTTGTATGGTAGTGATCTTCATTGAAACGTGTGGATAGCCTGTTCCATATTGGGATACATCACGTTAGTCAATGTGCAAGAGAAGTGAGTAGCAAAATCACTGATGTCAGTCTATACCTATCTGCATTCTTCCGAGATCTGTGACCTTCTACTGTTAGCAATACTTAGGGAAAGTCTGCACTGCATCTGACTTGCAATATCTGAAAATGTTTCACATTGTCACTGAATGCAGGGTATGAATCCTCCCTTATTGGAATAAGGAGCACTCCTGGGATCTTTTAGCGCAAACACGTCACAACCACTCGAATCTATGTACCCTTTAGCATCCTAAAGCCATTACTTTGCTGCCCCTTAGCTTGGCATAAAGGGTCAGTGAACTGTACCTTGATAAAGTACAAATACACTCAAAATTTAAAAAGAAAAATAGCCAACATAAATTTTTTAAAAGGAGGAAACTTACACTCTTTGATAAATAAGTAGGTGAGTGTTAGCATAACAGTGTGGCCACTGTACAGGTAGTCTCCACACATGGTGTGCGCTCCTGTGATTGACAGCCCACCTCCAGCTATCATCTTCATAATTCTCCTAAACTGTGCTTCCACATCTCCAAACAGCTGCAAAATGAGAAAGAAAAACAATGTCTTAAATCAAACTGAAATAAAACCAGGAATAATCAAATCTTAAACATGGAAAATTTAAAGTAACACGGTTCTTGCAATAGGCTGCTTTGGACAACAACAAACTATTTTCACTGTGCTGTGTACAGTAACTCTGCTCCAATGAAAAACATATGTAGGAGAGTTTAAAGGGGCACTCTGGGACAATGAACAGCTCCTGGACCATGAAACTAATATGACTGTGTAGAAGTTAACAAATGCTAATATGATACCATGCTGTCCAGTTCAGCTCAATCCTTCCCAAGCAGTAGGTTTTCTACTTTGTTTATCCTTATAAACCAATTGGCTCAACATGTGATCAGATTAGGTCATCATCAAATGCACTACAGTAAAACTTGCAAACCATCTCAAAAGACAGTCACCTTGCACAGTGCATGATCACTCCTTTCAGCTACTGGTCTCAACAGAATGTGTGACATCAGTTTTGCTGGAATAAATCAACCACTTTGAGTTTGATTTGCAGATTGCAATGTAGGACAGGCTATCTACACAAGTTAAAAAGGCAATGTGGTAATGTATAACAGCTTTCACATGCTCCTCAGATGTACTGGGATATGAAACATCCACCAAACTCTTGAAACCACAGATCCAATTTTAATATTTTTGTGTTACGCTGGGACCAAGCTATTTTGACCACTGATAATGTTGCTTGGTACCGGGATCAAGAGACTTAAGTTACAAAAATTCGTGGGCCTTGGTGAAAATGAAGGAATGTCAGAATCAAACTTCCGGGTAGATCAGTGCAATTATTGCTGCATTACCAAAAATAATTTTGATTTTTAAAGAAAATAAATCCAACTTTGTTTTCAGCATTTTTTAATATACACTAAGTAATTCCATCATAGTACAGATATTCATAGAAGTACTTAAGATATGTCCTTGGTACAATGGTAATTTACTCCAAACCGGCATAATATTCCTGGTTTGCCCTAAAAAATGCTTTAAAGAATACTAGGGGTGGAAAAGTTCCATAGAGATTCACTAATAAATACATTTGTAGATTTTGAGGAAGAGGCAGCAGCTCAGCTCAATGGAAAGAAAAACTGACCGACTGGACAGATCTTATCTCTTATCACTTAAGATTTGAAAGAACCATATTGGTTGGATTAAAACCCTTTATCCAGATTCTAACTTTTGTTCCATTTCTCACTATCGAACAGAATATGCAAGAAGCAGTCCCCAATGTTTCTGCTTGTACTCACATTGTGCTGGAATAAGGGAAATAAGTAGTGTAGGGGGTTATGGTATTGGACAAACAACTCAAAAGGTTACGAGTTCAAATCCCACTACGGAAACAGACTTCAATAAACTGGGCAGTTTGTAGGCTAATCAGAAAAAGAAAAATGACCATGAAAGCTGCCCTACTGGCAGATGTCCTTCAGGGAAGGGAACCTGATCTGGCCTATGTAATTGACTCTGTCCTCTGAAGTGGCCGAACAAGCTAGTCAGTTGCAAAAACAAATTGTTACTCAAGGCGGCTCACAACCACCTTCTCCGGGCAACTAGGGACTAGCAACAAGTGCAGCCCTGCCAGACACCCAAAGAACAAATTTAAAGGAATCCAAAGCACTCAGAAGGCCTTGTATGTTAAGATGGGTACAGGTCCCTGTTGTGCAATCTCATCTCATAATAATCATGCAACCTTTCTAATTCTTAGTATCACCTTCCAGCAATCTAATTGAGTGATCATATAACCTTTTACATCTAAAGGTGATGCTTTTAACTATTTTCCACTGGCCAATAATTATATATGACTGTTCTGTTGGTCCCACTTTTGAGCAATCTCACTAGTTGCTAAGTAGGTGCCATTAGAATCAGAATTTTACAACACGGAAACAGGCCCTTCGGCCCAACATGTCCATGTCGCCCAGTTTATACCACTAAGCTAGTCCCAATTGCCTGCACTTGGCCCATATCCCTCTATACCCATCTTACCCATGTAACTGTCCAAATGCTTTTTAAAAGACAAAATTGTATCTGCCTCTGGCAGCTCGTTCCAGACACTCACCACCCTTTGAGTGAAAATATTGCCCCTCTGGACCCTTTTGTATCTCTCCCCTCTCACCTTAAATCTATGCCCCCTCGTTGGAGACTCCCCTACCTTTGGGAAAAGATTTTGACTATCTACCTTATCTATGCCCCTCATTATTTTATAGACTTCTATAAGATCACCCCTAAACCTCCTACTCTCCAGGGAAAAAAGTCTCAGTCTATCCAACCTCTCCCTATAAGTCAAACCATCAAGTCCCAGTAGCATCCTAGTAAATCTTTTCTGCACTCTTTCTAGTTTAATAATATCCTTTCTATAATAGGGTGACCAGAACTGTACACAGTATTCCAAGTGTGGCCTTACTAATGTCTTGTACAACTTCAACAAGACATCCCAACTCCTGCATTCAATGTTCTGACCAGTGAAACCAAGCATGCTGAATGCCTTCTTCACCACCCTATCCACCTGTGACTCCACTTTCAAGGAGCTATGAACCTGTACTCCCAGATCTCTTTGTTCTATAACTCTCCCCAATGCCCTACCATTAACGGAGTAGGTCCTGGCCCGATTCGATCTACCAAAATGCATCAGCTCACATTTATCTAAATTAAACTCCATCTGCCATTCATCGGCCCACTGACCCAATTTATCAAGATCCCGTTGCAATCCTAGATAACCTTCTTCACTGTCCACAATCTTGGTGTCATCTGCAAACTTACTAACCATGCCTCCTAAATTCTCATCCAAATCATTAATATAAATAACAAATAACAGCGGACTCAGCACCGATCCCTGAGGCACACCGCTGGTCACAGGCCTCCAGTTTGAAAAACAACCCTCTACAACCACCCTCTGTCTTCTGTCGTCAAGCCAATTTTGTATCCAATTGGCTACCTCACCTTGGATCCCGTGAGATTTAACCTTATGTAACAACCTACCATGCGGTACCTTGTCAAAGGCTTTGCTAAAGTCCATGTAGACCACGTCTACTGCACAGCCCTCATCTATCTTCTTGGTTACCCCTTCAAAAAACTCAATCAAATTCGTGAGACATGATTTTCCTCTCACAAAACCATGCTGACTGATCCTAATCAGTCCCTGCCTCTCCAAATGCCTGTAGATCCTGTCTCTCAGAATACCCTCTAACAACTTACCCACTACAGATGTCAGGCTCACCGGTCTGTAGTTCCCAGGATTTTCCCTGCCGCCCTTCTTAAACAAAGGCACAACATTTGCTCCCCTCCAATCTTCAGGCACCTCACCTGTAGCTGTCGATGATTCAAATATCTCTGCTAGGGGACCCGCAATTTCCTCCCTAACCTCCCATAACGTCCTGGGATACATTTCATCAGGTCCCGGAGATTTATCTACCTTGATGCGCATTAAGACTTCCAGTACCTCCCTCTCTGTAATATGTACACTCCTCAAGACATCACTATTTATTTCCCCAAGTTCCCTAACATCCATGCCTTTCTCAACCGTAAATACCGATGTGAAATATTCATTTAGGATCTCACCCATCTCTTGTGGTTCCGCACATAGATGACCTTGTTGATCCTTAAGAGGCCCTACTCTCTCCCGAGTTACTCTTTTGCCCTTTATGTATTTGTCGAAGCTCTTTGGATTCTCCTTTGCCTTATCTGCCAAAGCAATCTCATGTCCCCTTTTTGCCCTCCTGATTTCTCTCTTAACTCTACTCCGGCAATCTCTATACTCTTCAAGGGATCCACTTGATCCCAGCTGCCTATGCATGTCATATGCCTCCTTCTTTTTGACTAGGGCCTCAATCTCCCGAGTCATCCAAGGTTCCCTACTTCTACCAGCCTTGCCCTTCACTTCATAAGGATTGTGCTTACCCTGAACCCTGGTTAACACACTTTTGAAAGCCTCCCACTTACCAGACGTCCCTTTGCCTGCCAACCGACTCTCCCAATCAACTTCTGAAAGTTCCTGTCTAATACCATCAAAATTGGCCTTTCCCCAATTTAGAATTTTAACTTTTGGGCCAGACCTATCCTTCTCCATAGCTATCTTAAAACTAATGGAATTATGATCACTGGTCCCAAAGTGATCCCTCACTAACACTTCTGTCACCTGCCCTTCCTTATTTCCCAAGAGGAGGTCAAGTTTTGCCCCCTCTCGAGTCGGGCCATCCACATACTGAATGAGAAATTCCTTCTGAATACACTCAACAAATTTCTCTCCATCCAAGACCCTAATGCTATGGCTGTCCCAGTCAATGTTGGGACAGCCAAAGTCCCCTACTATTACCACCCTATTTTTCTTGCAGCTGTCTGTAATCTCCTTACATATTTGCTCCTCAATTTCCCATTGACTATTCGGGGGGTCTGTAGTACAATCCTATCAAAGTGATCTCTCCCTTCTTATTTTTCAGTTCTACCCATATAGGCTCAATGGGCGAACCCTCGGATATATCCCCTCTCACTACTGCCGTGATGTGCTCCCTAATCAAGAACGCAACTCCTCCTCCTCTCTTACCTCCTGCTCTATCTTTCCTATAGCATCTGTACCCTGGAACATTGAGCTGCCAGTCCTGCCCCTCCCTTAGCCATGTTTTAGAATTAGCTATAACATCCCAGTCCCATTTACCCATTCATGCCCTGAGTTCATCTGCCTTGCCCATCAGACTTCTTGCATTGAAATAAATGCAGTTTAATCTAGACTTCCCTTGGTCTTTGCCCTGCTTTCTCAGACCATCTGTCCGGTCATGTTTTGTACACTCTCCCTTACTGCCTTTTGTTTCTGTCACCACTTTACTTCCCACTGACTTCCTGCATTGGTTCCCACCCCTCTGCCACATTAGTTTAAACCCTCCCCAACAGCACGAGCAAACACTCCCCCTAGGACATTGGTTCCAATCCTGCCCAGATGCAGACCATCCAATTTGTACTGGTCCCATTAAAGGTGCTAAGTTTTCAACACTGAACAGGTAGATAGAACTTCCTCGAAGGAAATACATAGAGCCAGTAGATTAGCCACTTTGTAGTACTCATACACTAGATTCTTTTCCAACATATGGCATCTATTCATTCATACCAATGACAAGCTACATGTCTTCAATGGTTTCTCCTCCCTTTGCTAGTCCAGTCATCCCAGGACTCCATCCTTAGCCCCATTCTCATGATCATCTTTGTAACAGCTACGAGGATCAGCAACTTTGTAACAGCCTTTAGGATCACTATGCTGATTACACACAACTTTACCTTCCCCTTTGATCTCAAGGCTGCGCCTCAACGGCAACCTCTGCAAGACATGCCAGATCATCGACACAGATACCAACATCACACGAGAGGACACCACCCACCAGGTGCATGGTTCATACTCCTGTGACTCGGCCAACGTTGTCTACCTCATACGTTGCAGGAAAGGATGCCCCGGAGCATGGTACATTGGCGAGACCATGCAGACACTGCGACAACGGATGAACGGACACCGCGCAACAATCGCCAGACAGGAGGGTTCCCTCCCAGTCGGGGAACACTTCAGCAGTCAAGGACATTCAGCCACCGATCTTCGGGTAAGCGTTCTCCAAGGCGGCCTTCGAGACACACGACAACGCAAAATCGTCGAGCAGAAATTGATAGCCAAGTTCCGCACCCATGAGGACGGCCTCAACCGGGATCTTGGGTTCATGTCACGCTACACGTAACCACACCAGCGAATAAAAGTTATCTTTTTAATACAACGGGTCATTTTCTGTCTTTCTCTTCCTTTCGGATGTTTCTCCCTCTCTCTCTCTGTTTTGTGTTCTGGCCGTTTGTATATTCGGTGGTCCTGTAGGTAACACCTCTCTGTCTGAACACTTTGATTGCCTTGACAACGGGCAGTTGGAAAGATTATCTGTAATCACCAGGTATTGTTCTCTGAATATAAATGCGAAACGTTCAAGGATTTCCACATTCACCCGACGAAGGAGAAAGCCTCCGAAAGCTTGTGATTTTCAAATAAAATTGTTGGACTATAACCTGGTGTTGTAAGATTCTTTACATTTGTCAACCCCAGTCCATCACCGGCATCTCCACATCATACCTCAACTCTTCAACTGCCTGTCCAATCTCGAATGAGTAAAAGTCTCTAGCTTAATGTAGGCAAAAGTGAAGCCATCATTTTTGTTCCCTGTTGTCTCCTACGTTTCTCTGCTTTTAATTCCATCAACCTTCCCAACTGCCACCTCAAGCCAAGTCCGGCGGTGTAAAACCTGGCCATACTACTAAATTCTGAGCTGACTTTCCTAGCCCTTATCTGCTTCTTTGCTATGACCACTTCTTCCACCTTTTGAACATTGGCTGTCTCAGACCCAATCCTCCCCCATAGCCACAAATATTCTAATCCACACTTACGACATTGAGGCCCAATTTCTCCAAATGCTTTCCAGCTGGCCTCCCTGCTTCCACCCTCCACGAACTAGAACTCAAAGAATGAACAAAGTTTCACATATGTAGTTTCTTTCATGTACTCAGGATGTCCCAAAGCACTTCACAGCCATTGAAATACTTTTGACGTATAGTCACTATTGGAATTCTGACAAAATTGGCAGCCAATTTGCACACAAGGACTCACAAACCGCAACAAGATAAATGACCAAACAATCTGTTTTAATGGTGTTAGTTGTGGGATAAATGTTGGCCAGGTGACTGCTCTTCTGCAATTAATGCTCTCCAATCTTTTATATTCATCTTTTTAACACCTCATCCATAAAACAGTACCTCCAACAGTGCAGCACTCCCTCAGCACTTAAGCATCAGACTAGATTATGTGCTCAAATTATTGGGGCTGGAATCAGTAACCTTCTGACACCGAGGCAAGAGTGCCATCACAAACTCAGAAGGTTACTGCTTGCATCCACTCAAAGCCCAGCATTCCACTATCCCAGTCCTCACTAGCTCTATGTGTAGCTTACAAATCAATTTCAAAATCTTTAACTTCACCTTGAAGTGGCCTTGCCCCAACCTATCTCAGCAACTTCCTTCAGTCTTAGTCCTACTCGCACACTTCCCTCCACAGACATTGGTCTACTCCTTGTTTCCTATCCTCTTCACTCCACCACTGGTGGTCACTCTTTTAGCCACCACACCCTTACCCCTTGGAACTCCCTCTTGAAATCTTTCCATGCAATCTCGCTCCCTGGATTCAAAAGCCTGCTACAGACTTTTTCAACCGCTGTCTTAGCCCCAGTTCTTAACTCCATTCTACTTATTATTTTCCCTGCCTGTGTCCATTTCATTCTTTGCTCAGTAAAATGCTCAGGGTATCTTTCCAATGTTGGGACTGCTAGTATTCCTCATTATTTACTTGATGTTTGCTGTTCTTTCCTGTTCCAAAAATTGAACAATTTCATGAAAATGGTTATCACCATCATCTGAAATGGGTTTATTTCACAAAAATGCATTGCAGAGGTAGTGAACAACAGGGAATATCATGAATTTTCTACTATTGCTGAATCTGGTGCACACCCCTGATCTTGACTACGGCCAGCTGCTTGCTGTATTTTTCCGAAACAACTTTTTAAAAAATTGCCCAAGTATATGCAATCGTTCTTGCTGTGATCAATTATCTATGCTTTTTGGCCCTTTGGTTCAGAAGTCAGATGGTTGTGCGTTCAAGCCCAGTCCAGGGATTTGAGCACATATTCTAGGTTGACACTTCAGTTTAGTACTGAGGGAGTGCTGCATTGTTGAAAGTGCCGTCTTCAGGATAAGTTTTTTAAATCAATGCCCTGTCTGCCTGATTAGGTAGATGTAAACAATCTAGGGCACTGTTTAAAGAGCAGGGGGGCTCTTCCAGTAGCCCACCCAACAACAGAACATTTATCTCGTTGCTGTTTGAGAGATCTTGCTGTGCACAAAAACTGATTGCTGTGTTTTCCAACATAATAGTGACTGCACTTCAAATTAATTCAATGGATGTGAATGTAAAAGGCACTACATAAGTACAAGTTTATTCTTTCTTTAAGATTCAAATGGCCCCTCCACCATTCATAGCAATACTGGAAGCCAGAGATTAACAGGCAGCACAAATTACTGGAAAACATCATATGGCACATTTCCATTCCATTACAATACAGACACCCATAGATGTATTTTTTGTCCCCCATGACTTCTAGCAGGAAATCCCAAAAGTGTCAGGGAAGAGCAGGGAGCCAATGGAGAATTTATGCCCAAGTCCACTTGAGTTGCACCTGGGATTGCTAAGAAATGCAATGTTATTGTATAAAAACAAAGCTGTGGGGCTGGAGATATGGTTCAATCTTTGCTAATGGGATGTATGCCAATTGAAACACACCCCCAGTAAACTGGCACTGCAAACACTGACCAGAATGGTAAATATAATATACCATTTATTACAGGGATGAGTGAGAAACACATTTATATATCTAAGTGGGGTAGCAGAGGGGGATCAGGTTTATTCATTTCTGCACTCAATTATTCAGTTTTACGTTTGTAATCCATGAGCAAATCCATTGGCAGTTCATTTCTTTTCTGCATGAGAATCTGATGTTCCAGGTGAATCCTCAGGAATCCGTAGCTCATTAATAGAGAGCTTGGTCACCCCTGGGTGCACAAAAACCCAACTGATATTAATCCAAAGCCACATTTAGCCCAAAATCTCTTTCCCTCCATAATGTAGCTCCACTCGGACCAACCAGTCCACCAATGGAATGAGGGAGTTCAACCAAATGCATTAAAAAAAAATTAATTCCACAACATCTGCATCCTCTCCTGATGAAGATGGGTGTGCCTCTCCCAAGATAGTGAGCCGATAAATGGACCAGATGCAAGGAAGTATTTCCTGGTTAATCAGGTTACATCCTTAGAATTGATTCATTCCCTCTACTGCAAATCCAAATGAAATAAGCAGTGAGCAAGTTTAGCCTGCTGCAGCAATAATAAAACTGGAAATAAAATAATTTGGATTGGCACCACTGATCATAAACTACAGTTGCAATTTGAACTCAAGCCGAGTGCCTGTAAATATGATGTACACTAGGTAACTTGACTTCCTCTGAAGCTGGAAGCACCATGCACAGGCATGTACATGACATAGGACACAGAGTACAACTACACGTCTGGCCAGTGTCTCACAACTGGTATTATTCAATGCACCTCACTACTGCCAGCAAATCGGGTACAATGCTAAATTAGTTTAGGAAATATTCATTAACAATTTTACTGGGACAGAGAGCTGGAAAATCATACGGCCAATGTAGAAATAACTGACGAAAACCTATAAGCAAAAAACTTAAACCGCTAACAAATGCCTCAGATTACAATTTTTAATCTTATGAATTCATATACCGTTCTGGACAAGAAATTGGACTGTAATATTTCAATTCCTTTTGAAACAATGAAAAATTAATATGTCATAAAGTTACGATTCTTTAAAATTCTTTGTGACAACTTTGGAACAAAATCCTGTTTTAATTTGTGTAATTTGCTTCTTCCCCTCCACCCAAAAATTACTTCTCCGAAAATCCAAGCTCTGCATATTAGGTGGACACTCTATTTAACTCTTACATGACTAATTGGTTCAGGGAAATTTCAGGTTGCAGAACTTATCTTTACCCGTGTCCGAAGCTCAGCTCGGACACCAAGACACTGAAACAAACGCATAGCAACAGAGTAATTCAAATGTCAGGTGTACTTTATTACTGTAACATTAACACTATACTGCAAAACAATTTTAAAATACAGTCCCCACCGCTTATAGCAGGCGCATTCATGATTTTCCCGCTATACGCGATGGTCAGTATAATGTGGCGTAGTATTCCTGAATAAGAATGAGATTAGAAGAGCTGGACAGTCATTTTAAGGATTCTGTAAAGCTGGATCCTGCCAAAGAAAGTAGAGAGATATGGAGCAGGGCTGGGGTACAATACGATTAATAAGGTCTGAATGGGCTTGTAATGAATACTTAGAACTGTCAAATATGTTACATTTTAACCAGGAGTTTAATTGGTGCAATATACATCTAGGAAGAACCTCAGGTTCTGTTTCAAACAAGAAAGCCCTTACCAATTGTGTTTTTGCTTATCCTTTGTTTTCCTTCTCTATATTTTCAGCCTGAGGAGCACGCCCGTCTGTCTGTCCCTGTTCCTGTTCCTAGGGCTCCTCTGTGATTAACAGCCCCGGCTGCGCGCACACAAAGCAGGTTTTGGTTTAACTGAATTTGGAATTTAGGGTAATTTGATGATAAAGACCCCAAATTGGCTGTTGCAAATCACTGGATTAAGAGTGCTAACTTCATCCTGGAAACATCACTAACAGGAAACAGGCACCAATGTGGCAAGCTGTGGCTGATCTTAAGGAACACATCATGATGATTATTGTAAACAATTTTACAACACCAAGTTATAGTCCAGCAATTTTATTTTAAATTCACAAGCTTTCGGAGGCTACCTCCTTCGTCAGGTGAACGATGTGAAGAAGGAGGTAGCCTCCGAAAGCTTGTGAATTTAAAATAAAATTGCTGGACTATAACTTGGTGTTGTAAAATTGTTTACAATTGTCAACCCCAGTCCATCACCGGCATCTCCACATCATGATGATTAGATAAAGTCATGCAAGCTGCTATATTGTGTCACTAGCCCACTGTAGACACCTTTGATCCAGGGACCAAGACAACAATTCAAGGCATTCTGTTGTTAATGACCCTGAAAACTTGTGTAATTCACAAGAATGTTGTAGATCAAGACTGCAAGGTGTGAACTAGTGAGTGAGCACAGCTATTTCCGCCCAAAATAAACGGAGCACTTAAGACGCTATAACCGGCAACTTTGAAATTGATGATAATGGAAATGGATAACGGTTATTGCTTTTTGGCTGATATAAGCAACTGCTCATTTTAAAATGTGGATATTTACATTTTAGATGTGGGAACTGTAAAAATTATACATATACTTTATTATTGCTCTTCCTGCTATTCTTTTTGTCCCCATTCTCTTTCTATTTAAATTTTATTTCTACACAAAATACCCTAGTATTTTAAAAAATCTCTTTTCAACTTAATGGCCCCGAAATTGCTCTTCAAGTAACAGTGAAGCAAACAGCACTCATTGCTTTTTCAGCGAAAATAGAAGGGCAAGTTCCGATGACTGCACATGCGCAGTGAAACGCAGAAATCTGGATCTTGCTCTTCCTGATTCACCGGTGAACTGAATGTTTCACGTTAAAGGGACCTCGATGGCTGCAATCAATGGTCCAATTACACTCCTGCCCACCTGGAAACTAGCAAATCTGGCCATAAAAAAAATCACGCCAAGTTTTTTAGGTCTAAACCAACTTTTAACGGCATGGTATGTATTAATGACTGCCAAACAACCTCTCTGGCACTGCCAATTAACTGTTAAAAATGTGGAGTCTCATTACTCTTTATTTTAATCATTTTTGGACATTTAATAAACATTTTTTAAATTGAATTTTTTAAAAAACTTTTTCTTTGTCTCTTTTATCTCAGTCTTTTAATCTTACCCTCCCTCTATTTTGCTTTCTCTATCTCATTTTATAGTACATTTATTGACCTTATCGGGCACTTCCTAGTTTTTAGTTTGTGCAGTTTGTAAATGAGTTTCACTTCCTGGTTCTCATAGCATGGCTTGCTTCAAGCAGATTGGTTGAGGGACATGGAGCTCATTTCCTTGCTCACAGAGCCTGGGAAAGAACGGTGCAGTTTTTGAACTCGCATTTCAAGGAAGTTGCCTCCAGAAAGAATGCAGTAACTTAGTGGATGAGTTTAAATCCAATGTGCGGCGAGCACTGCTGGTTCACTGCTTGGAGCAATTTACGGGCCAATGACTTCTTTTCTGAGGCTCCCATGGACCACCATCCATTTGAGAGATTTAATTTAAAAAATGACCTCCGATTGGCTGGAATCTGCCCTATTAGTTTTAAAAAAAAATTCGTTCATGGTTGGTTTCCAGCCAATCAAGGCATAGAACTGATGTCCCAACACATGATCAGGTCAATCTTTGATGGGATTTTCTTGCATCAGGCAGAAGCCAGCTACCATTCAATAAGGTAATTTGGAGCACAATCACACGACCAACAAAGGACATGTACTATACCTAATTAACTTCAACTAACAAAAGGGTGTACATAATAGCTTCAAAGAGATTTGACATGTAACTGCAACTATAATTTAAAATAACTGAATTAAATGCATTATACCATACTTATTCTTCACCAACAAAACAGAAATATCTCAGTGGAATATAAAGGAGGAAGATATGCTTCAGTTGTATAGATGTGATGTGGAGATGCCGGTGATGGACTGGGGTGGACAAATGTAAGGACTGGTCCAACAGTTTTATTTTAAATCACAAGCTTTCGGAGCTTACCTTCTTCGTCAAATGAGGAAGGAGGTAAGCTCCAAAAGCTTGTGATTTAAAATAAAACTGTTGGACTATAACATGGTGTTGTGCAAGTCCTTACATCAGTTGTATAGAGCCTTGGTCAGACCCCATCTGGAGAACTATGTTCAGTTTTGGGCATCGCACCTCAGAAAAGATGTATTGGCCTGGATGGGGTACAGCATAGATTCACCAGAATGATACCAGGGCTTAGAGTTAAATTATGAGAAGTTGCATAAACTTGGCTTGTATTTCCTTGAGTTTAGATGGTTGAGGGATGATCGGATCAATGTGTTTAAAATGATAAAAAAAGATTTGATAGGGTAGATAGAGAAATTATTTCCTCTGTTGGGGGAATCCAGAAGAAGGGAGCATAATCTTAAAATTAGAGCTAGGCCATTTAGGAGTAAAATCCAGAAGCATTTTTTCCCACACAAAATGGTAGTGGAAATCTGGAACTCTCTCTGAAAAGGCTGTGGATGGTGGGTCAAATAAAATTTTCAAGTCAGAGAAACAGATTTTTTGGAGGGTACGGTATCATGGGATAGGGAGAAAATGCAGATAAATGGCGTTGAGGTACACATCAGCCATGATCTAAGAATGGCGGAACAGGTTCAAGGGCCTGAATGGCCTACTCCTGTTCTTGTGTTCCTATGTTAAACTGTTTTCACAAACTTGATTAAAATATTTTGTTCTGAAGAGTTTTTTGGGTACGGTCAATATTTAAAAATACTAAATTGCTTTTAAAGTTGTTCAAAAATCAGGAAAAAACAACAGATTAAATTTTCTGACCAGTAGCTAGGGTTTAAAAATAATTGGCATCTGTTCAACTAATTAAGCAAAATTCTGGAACAAGCCTTTAAATCCCCAGGCAGCTGCAGGCTCACAGGATATTACAAGGAGGTTAACAGGTGATTACTAAACAAGTCTAGACATAGCAAGCTTGGCCAACCATATTCAGTGATGCATTTAATCTGTGGGATGTCAAGAGGCATTTGGCTCCATTGCACTGGAGTAGGTTTCCCTCTAAACTGAAGCACTAAACAACATACAGCTTCAAAGTCCACTGACGATTACTCCATCTACTTTGACAAAAGCTGGGTACACAAGTCAAGACAGAATTCCCTTGGTTACAGTTGAAAAATTAGTATGGTACCTATCAACTAGGTTACATCTATTGTTTATTTTTTTAAGATGATTCTAAAAATATACACAATTTAGGACTATATTTCCCCTCTTTGCTTATTTTTGCAACAAAATGACTAAAAAGTGGTATGATGCTAGTTGAAAGCATTAATGGGCTATTTGGGTCTACTGACTGAGAATTCCGACCTTTTTGATAAACGTATTAATGTTAGTGAAGTGAGAAAAAAGCTGTTTTTTTGCTGGTTTAAGTTGTTACAAGTTAATGAACTCTCACATCTACACAGTCAAATCAGAAAGTGAGCATTTTACTCCAATCCAGGCCTTGAACTAATGATTCTAATGTTGGGGAAGATTCAGCAAATGAAAAGCAAAGAGTACTCTGCACATGAGCACTGGTGCAGCAGTCGGTGGCATGTTACTGTTATGGAGCAGGAGCAGGAGGCAGCACGAGACTACAGAGGACATAGGTAGTGCACAACTCAATAGGTACTACCGCAGGCAGGAGGCCAACTGCAACAGTCAGCTACTTGGGTTAGGCAGAGGAGCAGTGTTAGAGGTGGCGCCGGCTCACCAGGGAGGCTGTGACTGGGGTGTGCCACCTGGGTCATAAAACCTGCAGGAACAAGTGACAATGTCATTCTCTACCAGTGGCAGTGGATCTCAGTACCCTCAATTTTTATGCCACAGGGACCTTCCAGGTATCCACAGGGCACATAACAGCAAGCAAGAATGAAAGAAAAAAAAAGAAAATGTTGTCCATGAGCAACACCACAGATGAGCATCAAGTTTTGAGACATTCTTTTCTATTTTTGACTCCGAGAATGTGCAATCATTTCTATTCGTCAAATGCTCTTGATAATACAGCAAGGGCAGGTGGCAAAGAGTGAAATGCTCCCCCTCCTACATGAACAATTTCTCTGTTAATGAATATATAAATGCATAAATATATACATACGGAAAGCATGAGAGGCTTTAGTGAATAGCAGCAGTAATGTGTGCATTGAAAACTGTAGAGAATGGAGAGTGGAAGCAATATGTCCAAGGTTTTGCAAGAATTTATATGATTACAAGTACATCTCCCATGACACATGTAGTCCAGGACATGGGCTGGGCAGTTCAACAGTCAATTGGGAATGGAGAATGAAACATGGGACCAAGATGCAGAGCAGAGCTTTAAGCAATGGATAAAATGGAGTGGATTTCCAGTTATCGGGAAACAGAGCCCAAGGCAGCAATACGGTTGGCTTGATAATATGTAGCATGTTTGTACAATTAATTACATATACTCACTAATGGATCTCCTATGGCACTGCATGGGTTAAGTCAGAGAATATGATCTTTCTCTCTCTCTCTCACTCATCTTGCCAGGCCACTGACCACTTCCCACCCAAAATGCGACAGCAAGTGAGAGAGTGCGCGAGAGCGAGACATAGAGCAACAAAGGCAGGAGAACAAGCGACAGCGACTTACCATGTGCAATCATGGGAGATCCACTAGCAATAAAGTGAAAATGGTACATGTGCAGCATTTCCTGTCCATCACATCAAGTTTCCTGTGTCACACTTCATCATCCTAATAGGTAAATTTATTTCTAAGCAAATTTCTGACAAAAATCTACCTATATTACAATAACTACTTATGCATGCAATTCTTCTCCATCGCACGTCAGATGTCACTGACTTCTTCAAACTTCTATACCTCATTTGAAAAAAAAGTATAAACAAACTAAGGCAAACAAAATCATTTGGAATATACAAACTCTCCAGCAACAGAAAATAACAACTATAATGTCTGCAGCTTCCCGATTGACCATGTATAAACTCAACCAGTGTTTACTTGTCGCCTCAAAGATGTATCCAATGACACCAGCAGCTGAATACTGCATTGCATTTTACATAGTATAATATCCCTTTCCTTAAACAGGTTATCCTCTGACTTACTATGAACATGGGAAATTGTCCAGTCCTTTTCAAAAAAGGAGAAATCCAGTCATCTGGAGTGTAGAGAAACTCCCACACCAACAGAAAATATTTCATCAACATTAGGGCAAGGATATCTAAAAGCCATTGATTTGAAAAATTACCTGAACAACCACATAAGAAATACATTTCATCCTGGGTTCGGACTTAAAACCTAAACAGCAATTAAACTCTGATTGTGATTTCCTTTGCCAAATATTATATATGTATATAATAATTGATGATGGGACTGTGCATTTAATATACTAGCAAATAACGAATTGGCAATGACATGGGCTAAGAAAAAGGCAAATGTTGACAGAAAAACATGGCCAAAAATTACAACAGGACATATAGCTTATAGGCAAGATGTCCACATCCCACACAAAATTTTAATATCTAGATTATATTGAAAGTCTTGGTGCTTATAAAAATTGGGCCAGTCAAATGCACCGCCCCCCCCCACCCCATACTACCTCTCCTGTTGCCACAGCTTCCACCTGCCCTGACCTCTCAGACCGTCTCCCACCAACAGAATCAAAGAAATCCCAAAAGCCATCTTCCCACAATGACCAAGAACCAGCTTTAAGTTTTTTAAGCTGCTACTGCGCTTTTAACTATGGAATTTCCTGAGTGAGGTTGGGGGAGGCATAGAGAAAATTCCTAAAAGGGCAATTACAGTATAACTGCAATATGCACTTTAAATAGCTTTTTGCAAAAGTTCTAGGAGGTGGAGAGGAACTCACGAAGGCTTAATTTCAGTGCTCCCCCACACCGCACATATCACCCCTTCCCCCACCTTGCTAGTCACTTCAATGGGTACCCCCCAGTACCCATCCATTCTTTCACTGATCACCCATCTCTAAGAAAACAGTTCTCATTGCATCCCCAATCGTAATCCATTCTTACTAATGGAATACAAGCTCAGTAAGCACTTTAAAAGAATTTCAAAAGCCAGTTCCCAGTTTGTATAGCGTTCTCAACACCCTGCAACTCCGTCCCACTTATCTCACCTTCCAAGATTCCCCTCCCAGTGTTCCCACACCCCACAGCCAACCTCGTACTACTGCTACACTTCCAGACCCTGTGTATCCCCTCTTGTTAATACAAGATCCAAAGACCCTTCACCCAATACTTTCAAATCCCTTGTGTCTACCAGATCACATCAGCCCCCTCCCATGGACCACATTACTCTCACCCTCAGTACTTCTGCCTACCTCCTACTTGTCAGCATCTTCCCTACAATCTTCCTCTGCATCATGCACTTTAAAAAAAGGCAAGACATAAAATTATATACATCGCCAAACACATAATAATCGATGCACTGATGTTTTTTTTGAAATTGTAAATGACATAATTTGAACCTGAAAATACTAATGATGTATTCTCAACTAGATATTAAAACAAGTTTTTTTAAAAAAAACAGCACTGCATATCAATCATGCTGCTGCATTCTAATCACATGGATTGGTTCACAGCAATTTACAATGGCCCTGTACTCTTTTTCTCCCTCAGGATTTCAGTGAATAAACATAGCTAATGTCAGGTATAATAGGGAATTAGCTGAAGCTCTCCAAAAGCAATATTCAAAGGATGGATTTCTATGACACCTCACAGAGCATTAAGTGATCACAAGGCTTTCTTGTGATTAAATGATTCAGAGCAACCCAGTTCAGAACTATTTATACATCTTCCACATGACAAAGATAATCTTGAAATTTAACCAGCCTGGGAGTACATTCTGCATTAGTAGACTCAATTGTGGAAAACAAAAACAAAGCTACTGTACAAATTATATTGCCTTATTAAACTAGCACTGGGCAAAGGAAGTCTAGTTGAACAAACTATATGGTAATCTACTGAGAATTTAGAACTAATCTAACCCTGTCCTTTGTATAATAAATTTACAAGTTGGTAACACTGTCCTACTGGAAGTTGAAAAATATTTAAATAACTGTCACTGGTTCTTAGTATGTTTTCTGGCAGTGATCGAACCTACAAACATTTAATTTACTCAAAAGTTAGTATAAATAGGATTGTTACTCCTGCTGTTTAAGCCTAGCATTTTTACATTTCCATGATTTTCATCTAGAAAAACCAGCTGGGAGCACACAGAATAAGAGGCCACAGACACTGAATGAATGCCATGGATCAGCCTCTTCAGAAGGTAGCATTCCTCAAATCCTCCTTCAATAAAGGAGGACCAGATAAGCATCAACAATTCCAAAATAGAAACAGAAAATGCTGGAAATACTCAGCAAGTCAGACAACATCTGTGGAAAAAGAAAGAGTTAATGTTTCAGGTCAATGACCTTTCGTCAGAACTGGAAGAAGTTGAAGATTTAACAGTTTTTAAGCAAGTACAGAGCCAAGCAAAGGGTGGGGGGGGGGCAGGGGGAGAAATGAAGAGATGGGAAGGAAAGAACAAAAGAGAAGGTCTGTGATAGGATGGAGGGCAGGAGTGATTAAATGACAAAAGGGATGATGTGCAAGGCAAGGAGGGTGGTAATGGGACAAGAAATAATAAAAAGATGCTCTAGGAGCTGTGAATGGCAACAGCATTACCAGCACCTGCTGTCTGAAAAAATGGGAGCAGTGGTTATGATCTGAAGTTATTGAAATCAACATAGAGTTCTACTGTTGCCATTTACAACTCATCTAGAAATCTTTTGCTTATTTACTTGTCCCATTACCACCCTCCTTGCCTTGCACCATCATCCCTTTTGACATTTAATCACTCCTGCCCTGCATCCTATCAAAGGCCTTCCCTTTTTGTTCTTTCCTCCCCTCCTCTTCATTTCTCCCCCCCCCCCTACCTTTCCCTGGCTCTGTACTTGATTGAACAGTTTTTAAGCTTCAACTTCTTCCAGTTCTGACGAAAGGTCATCGACCTGAAACGTTAACTCTGTTTCTTTCTCCACTGATGCTGCCTGACTTGCTGAGCACTTCCAGCATTTTCTGTTTTTATTAGATTTCTAGCATCTGCAGTATTTTGCTTTTGATCAACAATTCCAAGATAGGCAAGTTGAATTCTGCCACTCTCAAACACTTCCCCCATCCCATGCAACAACCCACTGTCACAAAGTGCTCTAAATAGTCAGACTGAGAATTTAAAACACATATGATTTTCAAACAGTCTTTGAACTCAAAACTTGTAGAATCTTGCGATTAAGTCATGTGCTTAAGCTGCTTTAACAACAGGTCTATCTTGGAATAACCAGTTCTTTAAATCCACGATATTCCCAACGTGCTGGAGTCATATGCGGCATTTTATTGGTTGCATTTCCTACACAAGAAATTTATGACATGCATTCCTTTCCTTTAAAAAAATTAAAAGTTTATACAACCTTTTCACTATATATGTTTGATCCAATTAAAAAGGGCACGATCCACTTTAATGAGGTATTTATGGTGTTAAATTCAACCACCCATGAATTATGTTCTCCTTAATGCACTGCCATAGAATTTGCATGTGGTTTTTTTGTAGAATCTAGTCCAACATCTACTGAGAACTCTCAAAGTGTCTGATCTCCTTTTAGAATGCTGAACAGATTTCAATATGTATACTGCAGTGACAAATTTCATTAGATCACGGCAAAAATTCATTTCCTTGTGAAATGATAAAAAGGATGTGATATCTTTTCCATTTAAGGTTACCAGTTACAAATCAGTAGTAAAACACTTAGTCCTACAGGGGGTTTAGAACTTTTGCTTAGGTATACTCTACTGTGGAAACGTAATCAGAACTTACCTTTGGAGAACAGTTGAAGTGCATGCCAGGCACTGGAAGTGTTGTTACATACATTGTAATACATCTGTACAGGTAAAGGGTGCCAACTATGAAGAAGAATCTCCGGCCCACAATAGATCTGATTTGGGGGAGGGAGAGAGAGGAAAGCGGGTGGGGGGGGGGGGGGGGGAAGAAACATTAAAATTTCAAACTGTAGTTGCAATCAAATAAGGCAGTATTGTTCAAATTACTTCCAAAACATTTCAAACATGAAGAGGTTTTCATTGTGCTCTAGTCCTAGATTTTTTTTATCCTTTACTTTCTCTCCTAAGAGGAACTTGGTTCCAGTTACAGCTTCACAGAAACGTGCAGCTCACTGCGTCCAAGTCATCCCTTTTCACCTGTAAACCGCAGCAGTAAGTACTGGCTGCTTATGGATCTTGGGGAAAGGCATTACAGCCAAGTTAAATCTGTCCTTGGTAGGAGTGTACATATACCCATTTTCCAGGAAGCAGGGGTGGAGGATTTTTGGACAGTGATCAAGAGTAGGGTCTCCAGCTGAATTTCCCTAACAGAGCTAGCAATGTAATTGTAGCACAGCCCTGGCTCAGAACAATTAACTCAGCACAGATTAAGGATCGAAGCTGGGACTTTCCTGGTCTGCACAGCTCACTATCACGCTACAGAATGCACTTATCCATCGAGCTGTCACCAAGACCCTTATTTTGACCATCTTTAAATCACACTCAAAACTGAAAGCATAAATAAGAAAATAAAGCTGAAAACATGGATGGGATATTAGGCTGGATTTAATGTCCTTTCTCAAGCCTGCCTGTATAATTTACTACTTTGTCCAGATTTATGTCCCAAGAAAATTCAATACTTCCTCTAGGGTTTGTTTTGAAAAAGGTGATAGTTCAGGAAACCATTATTCTGGCTACAACAAGCATGTCATATATAAGCAAATACTATTATACAGCAGCTTTATGTATGGGATCCACAAATGGAACTAGAAAGATATTCTATGGAGTAAAACACACTTATCCTAAGTATATAATGAGAAAAGGTTAAGAATTTACCCTTTCACCAATGCTTAGTTTAATCAAAGAGTAGACAACCACAGGTAGAGCTTCCTAGAGAAAACTGAATTTCCTCGCTCACTCCACTCCAAAGGTCAGCTCAAACTCCAGACAACATTACAATCTACTTATTCAGCCCCAAGTAGTTTAATTCCACAGTCTCATCAATACTGGAATTCTAATTCTTCATGCAGCATACAATGATTTATTCCTATGCCTTCAATCCCTTGCATAACCAAATATTCATCGAGCTCCTGCATAATCAAAACAGCACTAACTCATTTTGATGAGATTTTATTCAATATTATCTATTCCGTTGTGAGGAAAACATTTCCTCCAATCTCTCTCAAGGTTTGCAAATTTTGTACTCTCATTCTCCTCCCCTGCAATGATGATCTATTGTAACTGCAGCATTAGACTATCAGTCCACGATCAGTAACTGGGTACTAGTCTTAGACTGATGATGCATTGCAACTGCAGCATTAGACGGTCATTGAAGGGGAGGAGAAGGAGTACACAAAATGTGCAGCTGGCAGTACCCAGATTATGGTAGGAGCTCCAAATCTCACCAACAGATGTGAGATCTTTGTGCATGCTGGGCTCCATTATGGCTGCTTTCTCTGGACATTTAAAAAAAATCTTCTGCCTAAGTTTGTAGGGCAGCCAGGAGGTCCAACAGACTGCCTGAGCGCTGTACTGCAGTTATACTGCGTCAAGCCAAAGTGGTATGACATCACCTCCTCAAAAAAGTCTCACACCCAGCATTCCACGGTCAAATCAAAATGTGAGAGTAATACAGTCACTCTTGCAAAGCATAACCACATCTCAAATTAAATGTATATTATTCATGGCTTCCACATTTTAATTGTCAATATTATTCTCTCCAATGAGAACAAATTCAATTAGGTTAGCCTATTACAACATAAGAGTTCTGGTATCCTCACAGAAAACAAACTAAAATTCAGATGTTCTAGTGTTACAGAACAATCATCCTTTGCCTTAAAGGGTAAAAACAAAGTCATTTTTAATGTGCTGATTTGTTTTAGGCTATTCAAAAACATATTTTACAAAGCAAAAATTCAGAAAAGTTGAACTAAATCCAGTTGTTCACACATTTGCAAGCAAAATTTGAATCACTTTATGAGACTTCAAAGAGGAAATCTATTTGTTTGCTTATTTTACTTACTTGTATTTCATTAGCACCCACTGAACCAGCCATAATCCTACAAGTATCATGCCATTAATCTCACAAATGGAGAAGGCCCATTCCACCCTGTTAAAATAGTCAAAAAATTTGTCTGGTAGAGGAGGTTGTTCCTCCTTGGGAGGCACACGTTCGTGGACAACTGAGATCATCACTGTGGTAAGTAGAAAACAGGAAAGTGCATAAAGGAAAGCCACACCAGTCTTCCACCATTCCAGAGAGGACGGAGGTTGCTCCAGTTCCGGCATGGGTATTTGAACCATTTCCTTTCGGTAACCATTTGCCAAGCCAGTCCGTTTGGTTTTATTATTGATGTCATTCTCGCTGCTGGCTTTCAGAGAACCAATGTTAAGATGCCCATTGGCATGGCCATTCTTGTGTACTTCTATGTGATGCTCCATCTTTAGTGTTTCAATTTTTTCCAATAGTTGCTGACCATTGTCCGATGCAACAAGAGACAGAGGTGGTCTCTGGAAATCTTCCTGAGACAGTTTTAATAAGCCCTGGCCATCGAGCTTATTCTGAAATGCATCGGTGTACTCCTGCATGCCGTGCTCAGTCAGCCAGGCTAGCACGTCTTTGGATGACCATTCCACCACCTCCTTCATTTCAGTAATAAACAATCAAACTTCAGCTGAACTAAAAGCGAGCACTGGTTGGCAGCAGCATCTTCAAAACCATTATTTTAACCATTCCCAGGTAAAAAAACGTTCTTTCCTTAGCTTGTTCATTTCGTCTCGAGTGCATTAACAAAACTTTTTAAGAATCCAGTTTGGCACATAAAGCGTATCTGGCGATTTGGTTTGAAGTGTTCTCACAGTTAGCACATCATGGGATCCTCAGAATGCTCGTATCTTTCAGGTGCAATAAATTCCTATTATGTGAGGTGGGAAGTGAACCTGGTTTTTGGGGGTGGGGGTGGGGGTGGGGGAGGGGGAAGAACAAAACAAAAAAATTAGAAGTGTATGCCAGCATGTTCCGCTTCACTTTGTGCTAGACCTAAAAAAAAACTGCATTTCCAGTAGAAACACTGTAAAAATACAAAACCAAGCAGAACATTAGCAGCAAAGTGGAGTTAGCAAGCTCATTTCATACTTCTAGGACTCCCGGTTAATTTTAAACTGAAGCCACTACTGCTGTGCCTGCGTGGTGAATCAGTGTTAGATTCTGCAGTGAAGGAGCTAGAACTCTGAAGAGAGATTTAATTATAAAGACCTGTAAAGAAACTTAACTTTGAAGTTGCTCACATACACGAACAGATCTATATATTCCAATCCAGATTAAAATTGTGTGCTGAATTTAATGACACTTACACAAGCAGTTAAACAGATTGGCAGGCTGTAACTAGTGGGGTGCCGCAAGGATCAATGCTTGGGCCTCAGCTATTTACAATCTATATTAATGACTTAGATGAAGGAACAGAGTGTAATGTATCCATGTTTGCTGACTATACAAAGCTAGGTGGGAAAGTAAACTGTAAGGATACAGAGTCGGCAAAGGGATATAGACAGGTTAAGTGAATGGGCAAGGTGGTGGCAGATGGAGTATAATGTGGGGAAGTGTGAGGTTATTCACTTTGGTAGGAAGAGTAGAAAAACAGAATATTTTTTAAAATGGTGAGAAACGATTAAATGTTGGCATTGAGAGAGGTCCAGCGAGCAATTAGGAAGGCAAATGGCATGTTGGCCTTTATTGTAAGGAGGTTGGAGTACAAGAGTAGGGAAGTCTTGCTACAAATGTACAGGGCCATGGCAAGACCACACCTGGAGTACAGTGTACAGTTTTGGTCTCCTTATCTAAGGAAGTATATACTTGCCTTAGAGGCGGTGCAACATAGGTTCACTAGATTAATTCCTGGGATGAGAGGGTTGTCCTATGAGGTGAAAGTGAGTAGAATGGGCTTGAACTCTCTGGACTTTAGAAGAATGAGAAGTGATCTCATTGAAACATAAGATTCTGAGGGGGCTTGACAGGGTAGATGCTGAGAGGTTGTTTCCCCTGGCTGGAGTGTCAAGAAATAGGAGGCATAGTCTCAGGAGAAGGGGTCGGTCATTTAAGACTTCGATGAGGAGACATTTCTTCACTCAGAGGGTTGTGAATCTTTGGAATTCTCTACCCAGAGGGCTGTGGATGCTCAGTTATTGAATATATTCAAGGCCGAGATATAGATTTTTGGATTCTTATGGGGAATCAAAAGATATGGGGATCAGGCAGCAAAGTGGAGTTGAGGTCAAAGATGAGCCATGATCTTATTGAATGGCAGAGCAGGCTCGAGGGGCCGTATGACCTACTCCGGCTTCTATTTTTTTATGTTCTTAGAACAAATACAGGTAGCAAGAGCAAAACTTGAAGTGTCCTCGGAATACCAAAATTATGTTATAACACGCAACACGTGCCCCATTCATCTTTTAGGGCCTTCTTTGTTGAGCTTTTTCATTCACGTTTTGTTGTCCTACTCTATATCTTGCATTTTTGTATTACTGCAATTAAAGTCAAGGAATTTGGCTATCTAGTTTCACATTGCATTTTCCAAAAAGCTTTACTGGAAAATGTGGACTTCTGCATGTTTGACCACAGAATTCATCTGTGTATACATTATATGCAGGCATAAGAAGGGTACGTAGCATAGTGGTTATGTTACTGGACTAGTAATCTAGAGACCTGGACTAATAATCCGGAGTCATGAGTTCAAATCCCACCATGGCAGCTGGAGAATTTAAATGCAATTAATTAAATAAAAATCTGCAATAAAAAAAACTAGTATCAGTAATAGTGACCATGAAACTACCAGATTGTCTTAAAAACCCATCTGGTTCACTAATGTCCTTTAGGGAAGGAAACCTGCCATCCTTACCCGGTCTGGCCTATGTGACTCCAGACTCTCAGCAATGTGGTTGATTCTTAATCGCCCTCTGAAATGGCCTAGCAAGCCACCCAGTTGTCAAGGTGGCTCACCACCACCTTCTCAAGGGCAATTAAGGGATGGGCAATAAATGTCGGCCTTGCCAGCGACACCCACATCACATGAACGAATAAAAAAAAAATTTGATTCCATTACAAATATTTGCATTTGGGAGTCCATATCAGAATATTCAACTGTGGAAGGTATCACAGCTGAGCCCATTTCTGTTCTCACCATATGTCCACACATGCACACTCCCAGGAGTTATTAGATAGCAATAAGCAGGCAAGATCTCTGGCTAATTTTTCTGTTCCCCAGCGTGAAGGGTCGAGGCCAATTGTCTCAAATCAACTAATTCAGCAAGTGAGATCAAACCTTGGACTTTATCTGTATGGTTTAATTCTACACTGTGCAGTGCCTTTACTCCCAAGGCTATTGCGAGCCCTCTATTAATACTCGAGTGAATGTGTCCATTTATTACATTATTCAATTCCAATTAGACACTTACAAAACAGATATTAGCCTGAGTAGCTACAAGCAATGTACTTTAAGGGTGGAATGAAGGCAGCTTTTGCAATGCTATTGCACATAACACTAACAGCCTTCAACTGTAATTATCAAATGGATGATACAACATAAAAATTGAGATGTCTTCAAAAGTCAATATTTGGATTGGTTAAAAATTGAGCCTAATGTTATTGCACTACCAACTTAGTACCAAAATTTGCTTCAGTTTTTAAAATGCCACATGTTGGATTAGGAACATAGGCCATTTAGCCCCTCGAGCCTGTTCTGCCATTCAAATGAGATCATAGCTGATCTGTAATCTAACTCCATATACTCGCTGTAGCCCCCTATCCCTTAATACCTTTGGTTATCAAAAATCTATCAATCTCAGATTTAAAATTAACAATTGAGCTAGCATCAACTGCTGTCTGCAGAAGAGTTCCAAACTTCTACCACCCTTTGCATGTAGAAGTGTTTCCTAACTTCACTACAATTATAGTCCACCTAGTTAAAGAAGTCCATGTGTGTGCAGCCAAGAGCCAAAGTTCAGAACCTTTCTACATGTGCTCAGGATAGTGAAGCTCTGTTTCGGTTGAAACTCAGTGGGCCAAGTGAAACATGCTGGATGCAAGTGAAACTGCATTGTTTAAATGTGGTTTCCTTCATCCAGAGTCAGCACCGTCATATCTTTCACAGTAAAGATACAACCTATCCCCAATAACAACATTTTAAAGCAGTATTTAACAGTAATGGAAAGCATGGTAAGGGGAACAGTTCTATAAAAATTGTTTGGCTGAGCTCTCCTGATGGGTACATTTGTAAATACACTGCATGTGAAACCGAGCCCCACACAGCAAGAAGGTCTTATGGGATGGGGGAAAGTTTTAAAAAAAATTCAGCCACAATTCTTGCTTGCTATACAGCGACTCCTGCTAGAAAGTTTGTGAATGGACGTTGGGCGAGGACAAAACTGGACTCAGCTGTGATGCTAACCCCTCTCCTCCTTCTTCCAATCACACAATGCCAATGGAACCACACTATGACACAAGGCAGCACTTTTTGTTTGGAGGGGGGAGAAAATTAGAGGAAAAATTAAACGGTCACCGATTTAGGTGAACAAGAAATCTGCATATTATTTTTGTCACAAACAACTGATTTTATAATTGTCAATGTCTCATGCTCCTTTAATATTTATTGTCCTGCTACACTTCTTATAATTTCAATGTCATGACCAGTGCAGCTTAAAGTGAATTGTATGTTTGTTGTGAGCAGATTAAACCTAGCTACATGAATCATGAATTACTGCATTACTTAGAAAATTAATCAGTGATAATCGTTGGCCAAATAACGAATATATATGCATTTTCCTCAAATATCCTTACTATCTCAGTAATTACGTATTTACAAAGAACAGAATGAAAACCACTTGTTTTAATCTGAGGAAATAGTTTACCTGGATTTCTTTTATTATTCGTGTTTGCAGACCTGTACTGTTTTAAATTGTGTTTACACCAAACCTGGAAGTTCCTTGAAGCCACCTTTGATCTTGATGCGTTTGGTGTGTAGCAGAATAATAAATATTAAACTCAACTGTAATAATCTTTCTGCAACACAAACCTGTAAAATACTGAAGCCGTACGCTACAAGTTATTAGCTTTTTGAAGGGGCAACAACTTGCATTTAGAAAAATTTCCCAAGGTGCTTCACAATGGCATAATAATTTTAAAAAATGGATGCTGAGCCAATGGAGGAGATATTAAAAGCTTGGTCAAAAAGGTGGGTTTTAAAGGAGGAGAGGGAATTCTGAAGGCAAGGCTAACAAAATGTGGAGTGAAGGAAGAGGGGGTTGCACAAGTGGCCAGAGTCAGATGGACAAAGGGTTCAGAGGCGAGGGTGAGTCGTAGGGTTGGAGGATGTTACAGAAATAGGTAGAGGCAAAGCCATGAAGGGATTTAAAACACAAGGATGAGAATTTCAAATGAGAGGCTTTGGGAGAACTGGAAGCCAATGTAGGTCAGCAAGGACAGGGAGTTATGGGTTAGCAGGACTAGGTATGGACATGGGGGTCAACTTCCACATGTACGCTGACGACATCCAACTCAAACCCTCTACTGACTCGGTATTGTCAGACTGCTTGTCCAACATTTAGTCTTGGATGAGCCATTATTTCCTCTAGCTAAATGTTGGGAAGACTGAAGCCATTATTTTCAGCCCCACAACATCTGTTCCAAAAATAAAAAGTTCCCAAGTCTTAGAAGTTATCAGTAACTATCACAAATATATTACGAAAAGCTCTAAGTGAGAAATTAACCTGTTGCGAGTCCCTTGAGCTGTACAGTGGCGCAGCAAACGAGGAAACTGAAGAATACGAGCCACCGTGACTCTCTCTCGGTCTGGGACAAAAGACAAATTATATCCTTCATAGTCAGTCAAAACTGTTGATCAAAAATAGATTCTAAGGTACTTGGATATGCACTTGAAGTACCATAACCTACAAGGCTATGGACCAAGTGCTGGGGAAAGTGGGATTCGGCATGACAGCTTTTTATCGGCCGGCACAGACATGATGGGCCGAATGGCCTCCTTCTGTGCCGTAAATTTCTATTGTAAACAATTTTACAACACCAAGTTATAGTCCAGCAATTTTATTTTAAATTCACAAGCTTTCGGAGGCTACCTCCTTCCTCAGGTGAACCTGAGGAAGGAGGTAGCCTCCGAAAGCTTGTGAATTTAAAATAAAATTGCTGGACTATAACTTGGTGTTGTAAAATTGTTTACAATTGTCAACCCCAGTCCATCACCGGCATCGCCACATCGTAAATTTCTATGATTGTCAATCAAAGCCAGCATTATCTATACCATGGAATCAACTTAATTGAATACTGCATCACACCTCATTAAGGTCTAGCCTATCCAACAATGCCTCTGAGGCATAAGCAGATTAGCCTACAGATGCCTGCTGAGCAAAAAGACCTGGCCTGCATCTTGTAAACAGCTTGACTCTAGAATCATCTTGTAGGCAATAAAACGTGAAAACTTCTACCTAACTTAGAGTCATGCACATTTCCTCAATGTAATCATAGGTATTTGAACCATTGCCCTTTCAAGGTTTAAACTATCTGAACAGTCATAGTCAAAGTTACTGGAGCTCCAACCTCAATATGTGTATTCCACCAACACCCACAAAGACAGACCAACTCCCTCTCAATAAGTATCAACAGAAACCATTTGTAAATTGACAGTACTGGACCCATCTAAAATATCTTTTTAAAATTAATAATCTGAAGATTTGTGTTGTCTGAGACAGGATGAGTCCTCAGGTCTACTACAAGGAGTCTGATTTGCTTGTTGCGTTGTCTGTTTAGTTTGAGTATCATAATTTGAAAACAGCTGCCACCTGCATGAAGAACAGTTTGGATTGATTGAGCAATACTTTTGTAGTATGCACTATAGGCAGGAAGACAGTTTTGTGGCCTTGTGCACAAGTACCACTCCCAGGATATTGGCAGGACAGCTGGCCCTTTCTGCTTAAGTGTTAACTGCTGGTCTGTAAGAAATTACTTTCCTTTGAAAGATAAAGTTGTATGAAGGATAAGGAGAAAAGATTTACAACATGGGTACTCCTCTCGCCAACCACTTCCCCAACCCCAATCAAAATTCTTTTCAAAAGGGATATTCTCATTTTCTATATTACCGTGGCAATGTTGTGCAGAATACAAGCATATTTGAAAAACTTATATTTCCAACACTTAAAAGTGGACGATATAATGAACATAACCAATGAACTGGCTGATTCATGTTTTCTGTGTTTCCCCTTCCCCCTTTTAGTTTTACTCTATCCATTGTGAATCCTTTACCTTTCTCCTTGCTCACCCAAGGAAAACCTCCCCACACCCAGGCTTTGCCCTATCCTAAGCTTGAAACTTCATTTTCCTTCTAGTTTCTCGCTTATCGCCCCTAATGCCCTCTCTGAACTCATCTCCTCCATGAGACCCACCTCCTGCTCCCTTGACCCCATTCCACCTAAACTACTGACCACGTAACTTCCCTTCCTGGCCACCATGCTAGCTGACATTATAAATGGTTTCCCGTCCTCAGGTACTGTCCAACTCACTTTTAAAACTGCTGTCATCACTCCCCTCAAAAAATCCACCCTCAAACACTGTCCTTGCAAACTATCCCCGTCTCCAATCTGTCTTTCATCTCCTGTCCAAAATCCTTGAACATGTTGTCACCTCCCAAATCCATCCCCATCTTTCCTGCACTCCTTGAATCTCTCCAATCATTTTTCCAGCTCCGCCACAGCACTAACGTCCTCTGATAGTGACCATTATCCCTTCTCCACCTTTCTGCAGACTTTGGCACAGTTGACCACACCATCCTCCTCCAACACTAGACTTTCATTATCCTGCTCAGTGGGACTGTGAATCTATTTTTGTTTCTGTAATTTTACCTCAAACACAAATTGGCAGTTTCTAGCCTGAGCTACACAGTCTTGTAGTGTGGATTTCCTTCAGTTTGGAAAGAGGTGAAGGTATACAAATCAGTTTTATGTCCAGTGTATAATCTTAATAGTAAAAGGTCCATGTTTGCTTGAGCACAAGGGCAAGTTTTGGTCCATGGGAGGCATGAGCTTGTCGGTAGAAGCTGACTTTTCCATTGGCCACAAGTAGCAAAATACAGGGGAAAAGATCAAATTGTAAAACCCCTCAACCTCTAAATGTCACAGAGAAAATTAAAATAATCTGCTTAAAAGGTCAGTGGCTGATGCGAGCAATTGGTCTGCAGCAGCATGTAGGCAAAAGGTAGAAGTTTAGGAACATTAGGTGGCTCCCAAGTCTTTGCCAGTCCCTTGACAGCACCTGCAGAGAAATAACAGGAGAAGCTCCGAAGCAAGCAGGTGCCACAACTGGATTAAGACAGGATATTCTTGACACACGTGGGAGTAACAGTCTGCAACGTATGAAGGAAGGCGACCAGCAGAATCACAAGCAGATGCTTAGCAGCCCTTTCAAAGCCTCCACACCAAATCCTTCCATTCATCCATTAGTTAGGAGTAGAATGGAAACCCATGATGCACTAACATATGTAGCACAAGGGAAAAGCACAGTAGAACAATTTAGTTAGACATTATACTTTTACTCTTATTGTAAGGCACAGCATATCATAACATTTTCAGTGATTGTTTTTTAAACTGCCAATTCTCATTACTGCTGTTGATACGAAACACATAAATGTAGATAAAAAACAAACGGGGGGGGGGGGGGGGGGGTCATCTAATTATACAAAGTGGATCAAGAAAAGTTGTCCTGAATCTTAGCCTGGCAAACCCTTCCTGCAGTTCTGCTTTTACGAGCTCCTCTGCTATGTCTTGTTGTTGCTCTTCACAGGCATATGCCTCTCAATGGCGATATTGCACACTTTGCAGCATACAAAATATCATTGTCAGCTTCCTCCAGCACATATTACAGAGCACCAGTGGTGGAATCTAAATATCAGAAGCACTGTTTTAGCATACCATGGGGTGAATTATCACCTCTCTCCACTATCCGGCCAACATTTTCCCCTCAATATATATTAGTTTATGTAACCAATATCACCAAAAAAAATTAATTGGTCATTCGTCTCCTTTGATTTTTGTGGGATTTTTTTCTTTCCTGAAAAGTATTGGGATTTTGTAGCACCATGAGCAGCCCCGTATGCAGCACGTAATTTGTATCTCTGATGTACCAACCATTTAACTTGTCACCCTGAAATAGGTGTGGAACTCGTGATTCCTTTAAGATATTACAAGCACTCCTAGATAACTGCTGACTCGCCAAATTCTTTTGCAGTAGGATCAAAAATCATTTGGATGTTCATAGATCCTTTAATGTTGATGAATGCCATGTACGAGTGCTTCAGTGGCTACATGGGTACAGTTAACAACAGCCTTGTAGCCCGTGTGTACTAGGTATTTCAGAAAAGCCCACTAGCCTCTCCAGGTGTTGCTGTGTCCCATGCTGAATTTAATATAGTCACAGGCATATCAGAACAAGGTATCTGTAACACAGATAAATAAAGTAGTGAACTGCAAACTGGTGATTCTACAAGTCTCCTACTGTTATCTCAAATGAGCACATCATAAAAAAGGTTCAATGTCAATTGTTATTTTACCATCACTAACAGCAAAATGCTGATGTTGCTCATGGCTGCAGGTCTGATTCAGCAGAGGGGACAATTCATCAATGGCTTCTTGGTGAGACAGGCTCGTCACACAGTGCTACTCAGCAAAGTCACGGTAACCGTCACTTGCAGTAGACATGTGGCCTTGCTGTCTTCCTCTTCCTTTGATCTTGGGCCTCCCTGCCCTCCTTTGCTGCTGTTCATTGTCTTCACGTCCAAAGTGAGACTTGCTATGCATTCACAGTACCGTATAAAGCAATCGAGTCACTCCTTCCAATATCTCCTGTACTGCCCCTATGCTGGTCCAGTGCCGATTCCCTCCTCCGCCTTCCCATTACTGTCGGCATCATTAACACTGTATGCATGGGAAGGCAAGCATGAAGAAATTTGAATGTTCTTCATTAATTACTGCTCAATCAGACCTAAGCAAGCAAAACAACTAACACTGGGCTTGTGCATTAGTATATATAACACCGGATTACTCACAGCAGCATTTATGGGTACATTATAAAACTGTGCAACCACTCCATTAGTGCTAATAAAAAATTACTGCACCTTAATGCACATTTAGCATGTGCTAATTCTGGTGCATTGAGAAATCTTCCCCTTTTCCTGTGTGGTCTTGGAAAGGGGACTGAGGGATATGGCGAGAGATCGGGTAGGTGGGGTTGAGATCAAGCACAAAGGGAGCTGTACAATGCTCTTCCTTTCAATGTCCTCATTTTCCTCCTGCATTGCGAAATATTTCCACGACAATGACAGATAGGTAAAGCAACCTGAGTGGAATATTTCATGCCACAGAAGGATGGGGACAAAGTACTAAAGTCTTTACTGGCCTTCTGCCTCCCTTTAAAAGATTTATGATGTGGAGATGCCGGTGATGGACTGGGGTTGACAATTGTAAACAATTTTACAACACCAAGTTATAGTCCAACAATTTTATTTTAAAATTCACAAGCTTTCGGAGGCTTCCTCCTTCCTCAGGTGAATGTCAAGAAATCCTCGAACCTCTCGCATTTATAAATCACAGAACAATATCTGGTGATTACAGATAGTCTTTTCAACTGCCCGTTGCCAAGGCAACCAAAGTGTTCAGACAGATAGGTGTTACCTACAGGGCCACCGAATATACAAACGGCCAGAACAAAAAAAGAGAGGCAGAAACATAGAAACATCCGGAAGGAAAAGACAGCAATTGACCAGTTATATTAAAAACAGTTAACTTTTGTTCGCTGGTGGGGTTACGTGTAGCGTGACATGAACCCAAGATCCCGGTTGAGATCTTACTCTTTGAAGCCCAATGCTTCCCCCTCTAGTCATGGAGCTTGCTGTGACTGACCAGGATGTCCTTGTGCTCATTTTTTTTTTAAGGAAAAAAAAACTGCAGACCCAATTCTCATGACTGATGTCCAGGGAATGGAGATGTGTGAAATGAAATGAACACTCCCTCCTCCTCCTCCTCCGCTTTCAATCCTCCCTGAAAACAATGGCTAAACGATGGCCTCGTGTTACGAATGCCAGCGGCTCTCAGGTACTTGACCCGGAGCATAAAACTTTTGTAAGAGCACTGAAAGAGCTCTATTTTACCGCAGCCTTTTCAGTAGACTAGTGCAGGGGTTAAAACGTTCTGGAATAAAATCTGCAGTATACTACAACAATCAATTCAAGTGAAGCACTCCTGGAGTTATTAAAGAGATATCATTTCTTAGAGAGGTACAGAACACATCACATCTGAACTATGCTATGCCAAACAAGTTTACTTGTTGAGACTGGTAGGAGAGTGGAAGCCCTCAAGGTTGCCTGGCCCAGTTACATTCGGCAACTGAATGTCTTCCAAAAGGGAACTTTCTCCCCCACCCCCAAACATTAGTATGTTGGAGAATGCACTGTTTAACAGAATGAATCCTATATAGGAGGAACCTAGAGCAGGAATGCTTTCCAGTAATGGTCATTAAATTAGATATCAAATAATGTATTAGCTCCATGTAAAATGTATGAAACTTCCAGCTTTCTTTTTGATATATTACTTTAAAATAGTGAGAAAACCAATAAAGGATTTCTGCTTAAATTATGCATCCAATAGGTTTTGGTGTTTACTATTTTGCAGTACACCATGATGCCCATTTAGACACTACACCTTTTAGCATCAAGTCCATAGCTTTTAAAGTAGATACTGTATTAGTGAATGTATGGATCTCTGGTAAAACATGGGTAGTAATAATTATTCACCACAAATCAATAACTAATATGGCTCCTGCACTATTGTTTTATGAGTAGATTTATTTATATTACATAATTATATTAAAATTCTTGAGTTGTAACAAATCTCACTCCCAGTCCATTAGTAATACTATAATGGTAGCACCTGTTCTTATTTGCCCCAGGAGGTGGTGCTGGTGCCACTGCAACAAACAGGTAAAAGCCACATCATTTCCTCCATCAAACCATGAACATGGCCACAAGGGAGTCACTAATAATTCTTTCGTATGGCATGCACCTCCTCTACACTTTATCCTTACTTCCTGTGTCATAATTTTTGTGTCAACATTTATGAATGGGAAAATCCTACATCTACACTTGCCTGCCCTGCAACAATTAATGGCCTCCTGACACTAGGTGATGCTGTCACAGCCCCCCTCAATTTATCTCTGCTACAATAATTTACTTCTTCCTTGCCGTTCAGCTCCCAGCTCTTTCCTCCCGCCTCCATGCTGAGTTAGCTTATCTCAGCCAGGGTGACAGTAGGGGCACTACAATTAGCCTCAGCTTCCCTGGGTTTTGGGGGGGGGGGGGGGGGGGGGGGAGGGAGGGGGGGGGTTAGAAAAGAAAATCAGACAGGGTTCCCTCGACTGATCTCCAGCTGGAAGGTGCACGTGTGTAGGAGTCAGGTGAGGACTAGATCGGGCTTGGATGTGTTGCTTCGATAGCCTGTAGACAACCTCTGTCCAGGTTCATACATGAAGAATGGCCACTCGGGGGCGGTAGGCACCTGTGGAATCATACCCAAGTAAGAGTGCCAGGGGAACCATACCACAGCGGGAATCAGTGCCGGGGGTCCGTATCCCAGTGAGAATCCACTCTTTTAGGAGAGATTAGGGGCGGAAACTGAGGAAAAGAATTTTAAAAAATTTAATAGATACTCTTGGGAAGGGGGATTATTAAAATCTGGAGGAAGAAGTCCCCATTAAGTTCTGGGCTATTTACATATATGCTGTTCTTACAAGAGGTGTTGTGTTGCTGACTTTTCTGTCATGTGGTCCAAGGCATTCACACTGTTAGTCAGGATCTGAATCGCGCTGATTCAGATTCTTCCTTCCTCCTTCATGTAGATTGAATAGTACACATACACCTTCCTGGTCCGCTTCAATTCCAGGTGCAAACCCAGCTCAGGAACCCCCTCTTGTCCCCAAGTCTCGGGGAGGTCAGCATTGCCTTTTTGACGTTCAAGAATGGTCTGTCGATGCTCGAGCCATTAGGCAAATAGACCCACACCAGTCCCACCTGCTCGGCGATGAAGTGGTGGTGCATCCCATCGTTTCCGTGTAGCATGCCCACTGATGACTTGCTGCCATTGCCGGTACCACCCCGACTCTCCAGTCCAGCCTCCCTCTTGACAAATCATTGTATCTGGCACCAATAGCACATTTAAGGCCATGGAGATCGCAGCTACAGGGTCAGGTGCAGGCAATATGGGCTGCCCGACGTCAAAGAATGGGGTCAACAGATGGAGCTCCAGGAGGACGATGAGAGGGAATAGCAACTCATAGGGGTGGTAAAGGGAGAGATGCTGCCTGGGGAGCATGGCCATGGAAAGCATACACAAAGGGTCTAGGGATGGTATTACAGCTGACAGGACATCAGCTGTGTCAGAGTGAAAGGGAACAGAGCAAGGGGAGGCATGGTTCAGGCAGTGCGCAGGGAAGGGGAAGTGAGGTGGAGTAGGTAACGTCAAGGAAGCTACTAAAGCCCGAAAGCCACATTTTCCACATACAGGACTACAAAAATGCAATCTAGTGTTGAATAGCTCTGCTTCCTGACACACCACCCTCCCACTCAAAGCTAAGAAAAAGAAAGAAAAGCAACAAAGAGAAACACAAAAATGACCAAATCACAAAAATGGAACTAAGAGAAAAAAAACCAGCAACAAAAATACAACAGAGCCAGGTAAGAGAATGGTCATATGAGCAAGGCTATGGGAGATTGACTAATACATTAAAAGTTATGGTACATACTTTCTCTAGACATTAGCCTTATTTCCTGAAGGCAATTTTGAAGTCAACCGTTATATGTCACCATTTGGCCATCTCACTTTGTTGATTAGTTCAAAGTAAAACAGCGACAAGTCAGAACTGGAGAGGTATAGAACAAACGAACTGAAAGCAAGATAAGCTGCTAGAACACTGACAATGAGAAACTTCTATGGGCTTATGAAACAATCAATCCTGAATCACTAATCATGAGTACCTACTAATAAAAAATAATTTAAAAGGTGAACCAAATCAAATCATGTAAATTTTACCCCAGTAACCGAAATTTCTGCATTTCCAAAATAAGGCTTTTACAAAATATCAAAATTGCATATTTCACAGAATGATTAAATTTATCCATTGAATTGTTTTTAATGCCCTAAAGTTTTTACTTGAAGGTTTCAGCCTACCCCAAAAACCCAGGTTTGGACCATATATTTTTGCCCAGAGCTGTGATTCAATCAGCTGCAGACAGATCCCACAGTTTGAGTATATGCAATGCACACAATTTCCCAGGACACACGAATAGCATTGTCAGGCTCAGTGCTTGAATGTTTCACTTCAGCTTCCAGCAAGTTTTGAATAAAAAGTCATTTTGAAAGCTTTATTCAGGCAGGGGTTATATTGGGTACTTTTTTTTCTAAAAAGAGAAGTTGTGTGCACATGTAAGAGTGAGAGAGAATAACAGAGCCCTATTTCAAGCACAACCTTATACTGAGTAGACACCTGTTGTAGCTTCTGATTATGTTTGAATCAAACTTTATTTTTATTTATTTTTCAGTGGAAGAGAGTCAAATTGTGCCTCTGTCCGGGACAATTTGCACTTTTGAAAATATGAATTCAAGCTAGACGATTAATTAAAAACAAACTCAAATTCAACTTATATTTTACTTATACAAAAACATACAAAAGTGCAGAGAGAGAGAGACACCATGCTTTTTTTTCCTTCAACAAATTAATTGAATTTTGAAAGCTGCACAAACAGGCTGTGATTGGCATTACCTTATTTTGTTGATATAGAAAATGTGTACATCCAGTAAGAGCAAGAGGGAACAGGAACAAAAAAGAAAAATGTCACTCATTTATGGTTTCACAGTATTACGGACAGAGTGGTGGAATTTGATCACCAACTACCAATAAAAATCCTGGAACACCATGCAATTAAAATGGAATATGACACTCACTATCATCAGTGGCCTGATAATACATTGGCCTAACATCCTTATTATAAAACGATCATCCAACTCTGAGTGAACATGAAAGGAGATCTTTGACAAAGTTAAAAGCATTGCATATTGGTGCCAGATACAATGATTTGTCAAGAGGGAGGCTGGACTGGAGAGTCGGGGTGGTACCGGCAATGGCAGCAAGTCATCAGTGGGCATGCTACACGGAAACGATGGGATGCACCACCACTTCATCGCCGAGCAGGTGGGACTGGTGTGGGTCTATTTGCCTAATGGCTCGAGCATCGACAGACCATTCTTGAACGTCAAAAAGGCAACACGCCTATTGTGTCATACTTAAACTTATGTTAATTTTCCTTACCTCAATAGCCCTCTAAGTTTGGTCTCCAAAGTAGATAGTATGGTAATTTACTTAACTCTAAAACCTCCAAACTGCTTCTGCAAGGTTAGTGCCACTATAGGAATGGTGACTTACTCATCGCTATTGCAGTCCTCCTGACCTCACACTGCCTATCATTCACCCTCACTTCTACCACACCCCAAACCCCTTCCCCCCCCTCCCCATATATTCATTGCCAGGAAATAGCTTTCTCCACTGCAGAGGGGGACCTTCTCTCTCGAACATCCAGCTGTAGTGAGTAGCTGCAGCAAAGGATATTGGTTTGGCAGGGGTGGCGGGGGGATTTGTTAAAGAGCTTCTCCAGCAGATTGGGAAACATGCACTGGATTTTAACCAATACAGGTTTCCCCAGTCAGTGTTAGGAAAAGCCTTGAAGAAAATCTCCACCACCACAAATGGACTGGCCTCCCTCACCACTTCAACAACTGGAGCTCCATGTCCTCCTGCTATCTCTCACTACTACCACCCTCCACATCATACGATCCCCGAGAAAAGAACTGGCATTTACATGGCATCTCCACATCTGAGCTGCATTGTACCAAACAAGTTTGTTTGATGGAAGAGCGACCCTAATGAAACTTTAGGCCCAATGTGTCATATTCTACCATTTTATCGGGGACCCCCCCCTCCCAGTGCCCGGTATAAAGGAGCAGCAGAGAGTGGAGAGAAAAAGCACAGGAAACCCCGCCAGCTGCCCGATATGAAGCAGCAGTGGAAAGAAAACCTGGAATCCCCCCTTGCGGCCGGGTATAAAAGAAGCAGCGGAGAAAAAGTGTGGGAAACCCCCCCACCACCAGCGGCCCGATATAAAGAAGCAGCGGGCAGCAGAGAGAAAGTGCAGGAAACTCCCCCAGTGGCCAGGTACAAAGGTGCAGCGGAGAAAGAGGCAGACAAAAAAAAATCAAGGAGTGGTGTCACAGGATAGTAGGTGGGTGATTGGTTGATGAGTATTACCTTTTTTTTGCACTCTGAGTTAGGGCAGTGGGTTAAACTAAGAGTTGGGAAACTATAACTTGCTATTACTTTATTAAATTAGTATGTTAAACTAGATAAACTAATTAGCTAATAAAACTAAAAATATCGAGTAAATAAAAACTTTAACTAATTAAATATATAAAACAATGTTAGATAGGGATGGCAGGGCAGGTGGTGTGTCGAAACTGCAGCACGTGGGAGTTGGTGGAAACCAGCGAGATCCTGAGCAACCACATCTCCAGTAAGCGTCTACAACTTGAGGAACTTTGGCTCAGAGTTGTTGAGCTGGAGTCCAAGCTGCAGACATTGCAATGCATCAGGGAGGAGTTATCTAGACACTTTGATCCAGGAAGCAGTCACACCCCTTAGGTTAGGTAGTAGTTTAGATTTGGTCTGTAGTCAGGGACAGGAGGATGTGACTGCAAGGCAGGCAGGTACCAGGATGCAGTGATGGAGGAGCCTCAGCCTTTGACCTTGTCCAACAGGCACAAGGTATACTTGCTATCTGTGTGGATGAGAACAAAGACAGCAGGGAGGATGGGCAATTTGACCACGGCACTGTGGTACAGGAGGCCATTCAAGTGGGGGGAGTATAAAGAAATGTGGTAGTGGTAGGGGATAGTACAGTCGTCAGGAGGATAGATACTGTTCTCTGAAGCCGCGACCAGCAGTCCTGAAGACTGTGTTGCCTGCCCGGTGCCAGGGTTAAGGACATCTCCTCGCAGCTGGAAAAGAACTTTGAGCATGAGGGGGAGGATCTAACGGTCGTGGTCCACGCAGGAACCAACGACATAGGTAGAACTAGGAATGAGGTTCTGCTGAGGGAGTTTAAACCGGACTTAATCCAGGCTGGAACCAGTGTCCTGGCAAATCGAATAACTAGGGCAGTACAGGGCTCTGAACGAAAAACAGGGAGGGGTGGGAGTGCAGGTGAGGAGAAATTTATAAATCCAAAGAGAAAAGTCAAGGCCATACAGCAGTGTGGTGATTTGGGTAAAGATAAGCAGTGTGTGTCAGGAAGGGACGGAGAGTTTAACGGTAATAGTGCATCAGTGAATAAGGTCAAATAGGGGAAAAAGTAGTATAAAATCAAAATTAAAGGCACTTTATCTGAATGCACGAAGCATTCATAACAAGATAGACAAATTAATGGCACAAAAAGATACATGGGTTTCATCTAATAGCCATTACTGAGATGTGGTTGGCAACTAAATATTGCAGGGTACATGACATTTTGAAAAGACAGACAAAATGGCTCAGAAGATCAGGAAATAGAATCAATATGGGTGGAGATAAGAAATAACAAGAGGCAGAAAACACTGGTGGGAGTAGTTTATAGGCCCCCTAACAGTAGCTATACTGTTGGACAGAGTGTTAATCAGAAATAAGAGGAGCTTGTAACAAAGGTAATACAATAATAGTGCAAGATTTTAATCAACATATGGACTGGGCAAATCAAATTGGCAAAAGTAGTTTGTAGGACGAGTTCATGGAATGCATTCGAGACAGTTTCCGAGAATAATACATTGTGGAACCAACCAGAGAACAGGCTACTTTAGATCTTGTCTTGTGTAATGAGACAGGTTTAATTAGTAATCTCATAGTAAGGGATCTTTGGGGCAGAGTGATCATAATGAATTTCACATTGAGTTCGAGTGTGATGTACTCAAGTCCGAAACTAGAGTCTTAAGCTTAAATAAAGCTAATTACATAGGTATGAGGGGCTAGTTGGCTACGGTTGATTAGGAAATTAGATTAAAAGATATGACGGTAGATAAGCAATGGCGAACATTTAAAGAAAGATTTCATAATTCAACGAATATACATTCCATTGAGGAATAAAAACGCCACGGGAAATTAAGGATAGTATTAGATTGAAAGAAGAAGCTTATAATGTTGCGAAGAATAGTAAGCCTGAGGATTGGGAGAATTTTAGAAACCAGAAAAGGATGACCAAAAAATTGATAAAGGGAGAAAATAGAATGAGAGTAAACTAGCAAGCAATATAAAAACAGATTGTAAGAGCTTTTACAAGAGAGTAGCAAAAGTAAACATGGGTCCCTTAGAGGCTGAGACAGGAGAAATTATAATGGGGAAATCAGGAAATGGCAGAGACGTTAAACAAATATTTTGTATCTATCTTCACAGTAGAAGACATAAAAAAATACCAGAAATGGTGGGTAACTAAGGGTCTAATGAGAGGGAAGAACTTAAAGTAATTAATATTAGTAAAGAAAAAGTACAGGAGAAATTAATGGGACTAAAAGCCAGCAAATCCCCTGGACCTGATGGCCTACATCCTGGGGTTCTAAAAGAGGTGGCTGCAGAGATAGTGGATGCATTGATTGTGATCTTCTGTGGATTGGAAGGTAGCAAATGTAACACCGCTATTCAAGAAAGGAGAGAGAGAAAAAACAAAGAACTACAGGCCAGTTAGCCTGACATCAGTCGTCGGGAAAATGCTGGAATCCATTATTAAGGACGTGGTAATGGGGCACTTAGAAAATCATAATATGATTAGGCAGAGTCAACATGGTTTCATGAAAGAGAAACAGTGTTTGACAAATCTGTTAGAGCTTTTTGAGGTATGTAACTAGCAGGTAGATAAAGGGGAACCAGTAGATGTAGTACATTTGGATTTTCAAAAGGCATTCGATAAGGTGCCACACAAGATTAGGGCTCATGGGGTTGGGGGCAACATATTAGCATGGATAGAGGATTGGTTAACGGACAGAAAACAGTAGGAATAAACAGGTCGTTTTCAGGTCGGCAAGCTGCAACTAGTGGGGTGCCACAAGGATCAGTGCTTGGACCGTAGCTTTACAATCCAAATTAATGGTTTAGATGAAGGGACCAACTGTAATGTATCTAGGTTTGTTGAAGATACAAAGCTAGGTGGGAAAGTAAGCTGTCAGGGGGAAGCCAAGATTCTGCAAAGGGAGTTAGACAGGTTAAATGAGTGGGCAAGAAGTTGGCAGATGGAGTATAACGTGAGGTTATTCACTTGGTAGGAAGAATAGAAAAACAGGATTTTTTTTTTAAAATGATGAGGAACTATTAAATGTTGGTGTTCAGAGGGATTTGGGTGTCCTTGTACACGAAAGACAAAGTCAACATGCAGGTACAGCAAGCAATTCGGAAGGCAAATGGTATGTTGGCTTTTATTGCAAGGGGGTTGGAGTACAAGAGTAAGGAAGTCTTGTTGCAACTGTACAGGACTTTGGTGAGACCACACCTGGAGCACTGTGTACAGTTTTGGTCTCCTTTTCTAAGGAAGGATATACTTGCCTTAGAGGCAGTGCAATGAAGGTTCACTAGATTGATTCCTGGGATGAGGGGGTTGTCCTATGAGGAGATTGAGTAGAATGGGCCTATACTCTCTGGAGTTTAGATGAGAGGTGATCTCATTGAAACATGTAAGATTCTGAGAGGGCTAGACAGAGTAGATGCTGTTTCCCCGGGCTGGAGAGTATAGAACTAGAGGGCATAGTCTCAAGATAAGGGGTCAGTCATTTAGGACTGAGATGAGGAGGAATTTCTTCACTCAGAGGGTTGTGAATCTTTGGAATTTTCTACCCCAGAGGGCTGTGGATGCTCAGTCACTGAGTATATTCAAGGCTGAGATCGATAGATTTTTGGACTCTAGGGGAATCAAGGGATATGGGGATCAGGCGGGAAAGCGCAGTTGAGGTCAAAGATCAACCGTGACCTTATTAAATGGCGGAGCAGACTTGAGGGGCATATGGCCTATTCCTGCTCCTATTTCTTATGTTGTTCTTCATCATTTGACACTTACAAAGAGAAACATTTCACAGACATCAATAAATTGGGGAATCTATAAACTGCATTCCTGCCCACCAGTGTCAATGTTGTGACAAAACTGAAGGTGGGACATAAGGAGATGGACGAGCTCCTTCAATCTTGTCTTGCCAACTAGATCTAAGCAGTACACTGCAGCCAGTTGGAGAAGCTTCTCTGAAGTTATAATTTTTTTTTAAAAGAATGTTAATAACCAAGTCAGTGAGAAACTATTATTTCCAAACATTAAGCGCTTGACAAAACAACTGAACAATTGTATTTTTTTTTGAAGTGGCCCACGAGTTGCAAATACCATATTATGCAAGATGGGACCTGAATACACTTGTCTTAATTGGATGGCAAGACACATTAACCACAACAAACCTCACTGACACTAGTGGCAATCTGATTTCCTGCAAACCTCGATACAACACAGATCTATAAGAACATAAGAAATAGGAGCAGGAGTAGGCCATCTGGCCCCTCAAGCCTGCTCCACCATTCAACAAGATCATGGTGGATCTTCTACCTCAACGCCATTTTCCTGCATCATCCCCACATCGCTTGATGCCTTTAATATCTAGAAATCTATCAATATGTTTTGAATGTACATCTACAAATTGCTGCACACATGCCTGCACATGTACAATGAGCTTCAGAGCAACCTGAAACACCTAGCATACACACATCACTTCATGCAATCGGTCATGTATCTATTTGTATTATCACTCTCCTGACCTGAGGCGGTGCACTCGTACTGATAAATGTGGTACTTCCAATGCTTATTGCGACGCTGCAATGTCATTAAGCGACATCAATGTATTAGCTCCAGCTTTGATACTGGAGATGTCCTGCTACTTTGTAGGTTTCAGTGGAAATGGTGCAACTGAATCTGTAACCATAATATTCTCACTTAAGGGTGTGAACTCTATGAAAATGGCATCTTAAATATGCACTGAACTGTTTCCTTTTAACGTGGCCTTCTGCTACTCCAATGTGACTCAACACAAGGTCTTTTTGCCACGATATTATGCAAGGACTTCGACAATTTTCAGCACCACCACAATGCTGGGCAATTTTATTTTTCTCCTGTAAAATGCTGATATTCACCGATTTTTGTTTGTAGAGAATGTAATAAATTGTCCATTTTAAAGGGGGTGTTCTTTATCAAAAAGAATTTACAAACAAGGTTAAGGTTTATCAAACACAACAGGATGCTGCAAGTCAAATCAAAAGATGACTTTTCTGGCAATTCTCTTCCCCAAATAACAACTAGTTTGCCAAGCACTTTTCACAACAAAGCCGCTTTAAAATGAAGCACTTTCTACAAATGTTAACCACAGATTACTATTACAATGGATTTCCCCCCCCCCCCCAATCTTTTTCATTTACTAGCAGTCCATGCATGTCAGAAAAGCTTTTTTTTAAAAATCAATCCAGTGGACAATTTCATGTACTTATATGATATGCCTGTGTCTGCTATTTTAGCAGAGGTGTTAACCCATACCCTGCATTAAAATAAGGACTATCATACAATCTCATTGAAGTGTACATCCACTAATATCACAACAGTAATTTCTAGGCTACGATCTCTTCTTACTGGTTTTGGCATGATTCAAAAGCAGATAAAATGGCATAGTTGTAAATTCACCATTGAAGGAAATTTGATAAAAAGCAAATTACAAATGATTTCACTTTAGCATCATGCGGTATAAAGAGAAAGCAGCAGATGCTAGGAAACAAGTTACAAGGTTGTGTACCACTTTCAAGACTCACAAAACAGGGTTGTTATGTAGTGAATTAGCATAGTAATCCAATTGAAAGGGTTAGTTCACGTCATAATCAGGGAGTTTTTTTTTTAAAAAACCATACTTGACTTCAAAATTTTCTCTGGTTTTGGCAGGATTAGTCATGGTCTTTAGACAGGATGGTCGCAGAAGTGTGTTGATGTTTTCTGGTACAGTAGCTTAGTATGATTAAATGTTGTTTGCACAATATTCTTCTCATACACAGTACAAGTTAGACAGAGCTGGGTGAAAGGAGCAACAGAGAATTCCGTTAAGTCAATATAAAAGGCTTATGGGTGCTGTATAACTGAAGAATATATCACAGATGACATCAGGAAAAGGTTCCACAACTAATTGTGTGTATCTTTTGCTACTTGGTAACATATCCTGAGCCAAAAAAAACACAGTAGTGGGCAAGTGTTTGTCTGTTTGGAACCAGGGAATGTAAAGTAAAGTGGGCTGAGGAAGCATGATCAAGCCCGTGTAAATTTAAGTTGCACCAGTTACAAAGCTTCCAAGTATGCATACAACAACCAAAAATGAATAATCGCTTTGAAATACAGATGTATCATTAAAATACCTTCACTACTGCATCTTTGGAGAAATTCTGAAAAATCATGAATTTTTTTCTCAAGTTTCCTAGTCCACTGGAACCCACTTACAACAAATCCATAACTAGTCAAATATCACCATTAAAATCAATGCCATAATGAAAAAAGTGTTCAGGAAATCCTCTCGCGTTTATGGGGATACAACACAATGACAAAATGCATCAGAACATAACATTGCTTTACTGGTGCATGACTTCATAGTGATAAAAATGCCTGCTCTTCTCTCTACCCAAGCAAAAAAAGTATATGAAAATAATGGTCATTTAAAAATCAGACGTCTTGAGCTATTGAACTATAGGAATGGGTATTAGGTAGACATTTTAAACAAAACAAAAACTCCTAATAAACATGGTGAGCTTCATCGTTTCGTCTTTTTCTTTTAAATGGAGAAGTCAGGTTTTCAGCCAATTCACACACCTGACCAATCAAAATAGCTGAAAAGGACTACTGCATGGTACATTCTAAAACAATTTGCAGTGCATTTAACCCATTAATGCTTCCTTCCATATTTGAAGTATCTGTTGATTCTCTCACCTCCTCCTTTTACTGTCTATGTATTCCAAGGTTTACTTATCTTTTAGTCTTCAGTTCTGAATGAAGGGTACAAATCCAAAATGTTAACATCCTTTTATACACATGCTGACTGACCAGCTGCGTATTAGCAGCATTTTCTGTTTATTTAATTTGATATTTACAGCATTTGCAGGCTTTTCCCCCTTTTTTAATTATATTTATCTTCAGTTTCCAAACCACTTACTTGATTTAAGGCAGCAAATCAAGTGTTAATTCTGCCTCAACGCTACAAATACAAAACACCCCGTTACAAACAGTGTAATGCCAGTCATCAAAATTCTTTCAATTTTCAAGTTCAGTTTTCCCACTGTAGTTTGAGATCTTTGTACAGTTATTATATAAAGGTTTAAGTTCTTTACTAACATAATTATGCAACACGTGTATCCCGAAAACTGGCAGCACATCAAGACTCGGTTCCTCTCAGTGAACAGGTCAATTCTGTGTTACATTCTAACAGGTATAGCTGAAGTGTACAGTTTCCAGCTGCCTTGATATCATGCTCCTCCTAAGCCCACCCTCAAAAGCCTACTCAAAATCTAACTCTTTGACCATACCTTTGGTCACCTCCCTAACACTTCTTCCACCACTGCGGGGCACTCATTCTCACCACTTAGAAGTACCTTGAAATGTTTTTACTATGTTAAAGGTACTATAGAAATACAAGTTGTTGCTGTCTGGCTGTTTTGAACAGATCTCAGTTTTCATAGGATTAACCGGAATCAGAGTTGTTAAACCATCTCAAGTCAAAAAGGAATAAAAAAGATATGAACATTGATTAAGAAGTCCGTAAAAAGAAAAAAGCTTACCAACTTTGCTGAAGATCACTTGTCTTTTGGCTTCCGATTCATGTCTGCACACTAGTAATTCGCACCAACAAAACAAAGCTTGCACTTCTAACTGAAGTGTATGTCAGAAGAAATAAAGTGCAGCTGGAGCAGTGTAGTGACTAATGTGGGCTGGAACTATTTCCACTCACAAGCAATCAAGTTAAAAGTAATGCTATCCAAAAGGCAACAGGATGTACCAGACGGGATAACTAATACTGGGTGTGTCGCAGCGAGTTATTTTATGGAATGTGTGATGTACTTGTTCTGGATTTATACACCAAAACATGTGTCGAACTGCCTAATGGTCACATGCTTTCTTCAGTGGATTGGCAATATTTTCCACACTTAAAAAAAACCTGTTTCCCGTTAAAGGAAGTAGTATTTATAGTCTATAATCTGTCATCTAGCCACACTGTCAATTCCTATAGTACAAGCCCCTTTCTACTTCTGCTGGATCTCGGTGGTGGTTTCAGTGTTGAAACTTGTTTAAACTTTTATTAAAATGAAACCAGAACAGGCCAATGGCCATCAAGGTTGTCAGCAGGATATTGGTAAAGCATTATGGCATACATTGTTCAATGCTGTGCATCACCACCTGGTGTTGCAATCAACTCCTTTTCAAAATATGGAGCAACTTAACTCAAGCCATTTTTAACCTCAAATTTGCAATTAGGGTCCTATATCGGACACAGAACCCCGTGTTGCATATTACAAGTGGCCACCTGCTTAAAAGTGGCGGGTGCTCCAGCCACCCATCTCAGGACCCTACCCATGATGGCTGTGGGTGGAGCACTAATGTAAACAGGGCAGTAAGTGATCCAATTCAATTTTCAGGCCACTATCTGGCAGAGCGAGTTAAAATCAGCCCTAGTCAAATACCCTTCCTGCATTACTTACTTTCTCCTATCATGCCACGTATAATGTATATTGCAAAACCCAAAGCCATGCTTTTTTTTCCCCCTTCTAGTACCTTGCTTACTACATTTTTGCTAACATTGGCAGGTACAACATACCCTACATATATCTTTCTAACCATTCATGCTGCTGCATTTGCTGCACTGCTGCTTTACAATAACATTCATACCTCATTGCTTTAAATCACATGCTTTCTTGCAAACCTCCAACCAGGTCTGCAGAATCTTGGAGGCCAATGTGTATCTTGTCATGTTATTTCAATGCTTACAAAAAGGATATCCTCTCCCATCAAAGAACACACTTGTGTCACTCCATTAGTGAGTTTACAAGCATTAGCAGGGCACTCATCGTCTAATCAGATTTATCTCTGCTGTCATTCATTTTCTCCAAAAAAGAATTGTGCATGCCAAAGCTGGGTTAACAAAGTTAATGTTTATACGGCCTCAATATTGCAAATGCTATTTTTTTCCCATTGCTGGGCATGAAATCACTCTTAGAAATCGCACAATAGGTGTACCTTTCAACAATTCCCAAGAGGTGCGTTAATTTGAGAGAAAAATGTCTTCTGCAGATTTCTAACAAGAGGAGGAATCTTCATATCCAAGTTACTAAAATTCCCCCATCAGGTCTGTCCTTTATATAGAATATTAACAGACACAGAGCCTCAAAAGCCAGGGAACTCAAAATCTAAGGTTAATTTCAAATTTTTAAACATCTATCACTTCTAATAGTGGGAAAGCAGACTTATGCATGATTCTTTGTGTGTCGATGTGCAAAATTAATAATTAGCTGAGGAAGCAGTTATACTACATATATGATTTCAGATGTTCTCTGTAGAGTGTGACCCTTAGTGAGGGAGACCAAAGTTACAGCACCAGAGATGACTCGCTTTAAGTTGTAAGGTTTAGTGATAAAACAACAGCAACTCGCATTTATATAGCGCCTTTAACATAGTAAAAATGTCCCAAGGCATTTCACAAGATTTTAATCAAAATTTGACACCAAGCCACATAAGGAGATATTAGGACAGGTGATCAAAAGCTTGGCCAAAGAGGTAGGTTTTAAGGAATGTCAAAGGAGGGCAGAAAGCGAGGTGCAGAAGTCTAGGGAGGGAATTCCAAAGTTTAGGGCCTAGGCAGTTGAAGGCATGGCCGCTAATGGTGGAATGATTAAAATCAGGGATGCGCAAGAGGCAAGAATTAGAGGCGCGCTAATATAGAGGGTTGTAGGATTGGAAAAAGCTACAGAGATAGGGAGGGGCGAGGCCATGGAGGGATTTGAAAAAGAGGATAAAATTGTTTTTAAAATAGAGGCGTTCCCGGGCCTGGAGCCAATGTAGGTCAACGAGCACTGGGGTGATGGGAGAAGGGGACTTGGTGCGAGTTAGGATACGGGCAGCAGAGTTTTGGATGAGCTCAAGTTCATGGAGGATAGAAGGTGGGAGGCAAGCCAAAAGAGCATTGGAATAGCCAAGTCTAGAGGTAACAACGGCACTGATGAGAGTTTCAGCAGCAGATGAGCTGAGGCAGGAGCGGAGAAGGGCGATGTTACGGAGGTGGAAGTAGGCGGTCTTGGTGATGGAGCGGATATATGGTTAGAAACTCATCTCAGCATAAAACAGGACGCCAAGGTTGCGAACGGTCTGGTTCAGCCTCAGACAGTGGCCAGGGAAAGGGATAGAGTCAATGGCTTGGCAACTGAGTTTGCAACGGGTCCAAAAGACAACGGCTTCGGTCGTCCCAATATTTTGTTGGAGAAAATTTTTGCTCATCCAGTATCGGACAAGCAGTGTGACAAATCAAAGACAGTGGAGAGGTTGAAAGAGGTGGTGGTGAGGTAGAGCTGGGTGTCGTTAGCACACACGTGGAATCTGACGTCACGTTTTCGGATATCATCGCCGAGGGGCAACACATAGATGAGAAATAGGAGGGGGCCAAGGATAGATCCTTGGGGGACTCCAGAGGTAACAGTGCAGGAGCAGGAAGAGAAGCTATTGCAGGTGAATCTTTGGCTATGACTGGATAGATAAGAATGGAACCAGGCGAGCGCAGTCCCAGCCAGCTGGACGACGGAGGAGAGGTGTTGGAGGAGAATGGTGTGCTCAACCGTGTCAAAGGCTGTAAGACAGGTCAAGGAGGATGAGAAAGGGATAGTATACCACTGTCACAGTCACATAGGATGTCATTTGTGACTTTGATAAGGACCGTTTCAGTACTGTGGCAGGTGCGGAAACCTGATTGGGGGGATTCAAACACGGAGTTGCTGGAAAGATGGGCACGGATTTGGGAGGTGACAACACGTTCAAGGACTTTGGAGAGGAAAGGGAGGTTGTAGATGGGGCGACAGTTTGCAAGGACAGATGGGGTCAAGGGTGTTTTTTTTTTTTTGAGGAGGGGGGTGATGGCGACAGATTTGAAGGGGAGGAGGACAATAACTGAGGAGAGAGAACTGTTAACAATATCAGCTAACATGGAGGCCAGGAAGGGAAGTTGGATGGTCTGCAGTTGGTGGGAATAAGGTCAAGGGAGCAGGAGGTGGGTCTCATGGTCAAGATCAGCTCGGACAGGGCATGAAGTGAGATAGGAGAGAAACTAGAGAAAGATGAGAGTTCAGGACTAGGGCAGGGAGGGAACATTAGGGAAAGTTTGGCTTGGTGGGCTAGGGGAAGGGAGGGAAGCGGCAGAGGCAGCTGAACAGATGGTCTCAATATTAATGACAAAGAAATCCATGAGCTCCTCACACTTTTGGTTGGAAGTGAGGGTGGAGGGGCAAGGGAGAATGGTTTAAGAAGACGGTTTATAATGGAGGAGAAGCCGGGGGGTTATCTTTGCACTCCAGGAGGATCCTGGAATAGTGAGCAGATTTGCTTCTAGATATTGTCTTAAAATATGTTGGACTTAAGGGAGTGGAGGTGAGGGTCGTACTAGGGGGAACGACCAGGATGAAAGAGAGTACTGGTTTTAATGTGGACAAGGGCATCAACGGTGGAGGTGAGGGTGTGATTGAGCAGATCGGAGCTGCAGAAATGCAGTGGTGAATGGAGGGCCAAAGGGTAGACAGTTGAGAATTTGGAAGTGCAGTTATAAGCGACTTGGGGGAAGAGTTTTTCCAAGGGTGGACACAGAAGGCAGTGAGGTAGGAAGGGGGAAGGGGGATGTGGGTGGAGAGGTATACAAGGAAGTGATCAGAGATGGCCTTATCAGTGATTGACACGACGGGAGTAGAGAGGCCACGTAAGATGGCAAGGAGTTAATCTTAGAAGAGCAATGATAGAGACTGAAGCTTCTCTCATGACATTAAAAAGATTAAAAAATAAGTTTATAAAGTTTACAGTGGACTGCCTAGGCACTTTTAAAATGCAGCTTTGGAGCAGACTGGAGTTACACTGCATCTGGTGCAAAGGTAAATCTGTGCAAGACCACCTCCTGTCAGTGATCTAACATTTTCGGACTTCAGATCTCAGGAGTTAGATCTCCAACTCGAGTTATATACTCTTGCAATGATACTTGAAAACTGCTTCCCGCTGATGTGAAAGTGCCAGAATAACTGTATCCTAATGATGAAGTGCCAGGCACCCAAAAAATTCAGTAATAAGTAGCAGTTTTCAGTCACTAATACCAGAAATTGTGTTTGATTCGGTACAGAACACACAACAATCTTATTTAGCAGATTGGTACAAATACACTGTAGGAAGCAGAGATCATACAAAAATTTCACACCCATTAAACTTTACCAGCATTATACATTATAAGCTGTGATAATAGTCTAGTGTTCATTCGCAATCTGTTGTGATTCAGCAAGAAAAAAAGGTGGTCCAGCAACTCATATGGACAGTTCTAGTTTCCCAGCCAATGACCACATAGCTGCATGGGTCTTACTTTGCCACAAGTCTGCCCACAAAATGGCCTTCAGTAGTCAACTTCCTGCAAAAACTTAACTACAAGTAATCTGCTTGTATGCACAGTTGCTACAACAGAATAAAAAATCATAGGGATTCCCTACCAAACAAGTCTTCAGCCCCACACCCCCAAAAAAAAGTTGTGCCACTGTAAAGCCCAATAGCAAGAAAAAACAACTTTTCATTCAGAAGGCCTGTACTGTAGCTGCAGAAACACAACTCAGCACTTCATTAATTATCTCAACAATCCCAATCAAAAAAATGAACTAACTTCTTTAGTTCAAAATACAACTCAGTATATCGCCTCTGCACTGAGGTACAAAAACCTAATGTAACACTACTTTTTGGGGAAGTGGTGGTTATTAATCAAGCAACACCAATACTTCAAAATGGATTGTAGGGAAAGTGATGATCCGGATCGGAACAAGCTGAAGTAGGGAAAAACAAGCTCACACTGTATACAAGAAGCAGCACCACACAGCCAGCAGTAAATAGTTCTTTAGGAGGTTACAGCTTGCCATAGATTTAAGAGCAAGAAATTGATCCCAAATTAAATTGATGGAGCCAAAGGCTGGGATATTGGAAAATATTAGGATGTGCACCAACTGGAAAGAAAAAAAACCCTAAGACCAACATAAATGCCCAACCACTGACTTCAAGCAGTGCACAAACTTATACTGCTTGATGTAGACGGAGAATCCTCCAGTAAATACACTGCTCGTTTACCTTGACTGGCTTCACTTTTTTTCCCTCAAGTTATCCAATCAAAGACCTTTTAATAAAATTGGGAGTCGAGACATTTTTGAAGAATGACCCAATGCACAAAGCAGGGAGCTAGCTCAGACAAATGGCTCGGGCCCAAAAAATTGTGAACTTGCAAATGATTTATGGGGAATACGTTAAAACAAGTAATACTATAAACATAAGTATAGATGCCAAATGTAGTGATCTGCAAGCTACAGGTTGGCCTTAACCTGACAGACCGACTAGCTTGATAACCCTTTGTCCTGAATTTTCCCAATTTGGATAATTAATCTATTATGCTGCAGCATGGGGTTATCGAGTTCACTGCTAATTAGTGTGCTGTGTCAATGAACTTGCTACATAGAATTTGATTGTCTCCTTAAGACAGTGACTTTACAGCACATTCTCAGTTGTTTTTTTTACTTCTAATTCTGTCAAGTAGTGTTCAGCACAGTTCACTTAAAGGGATCTCAAACCTCCTGAAAGGTGAATAAAGAAGTTTTCTTTGGTGTTTCTACACAGGTAACATGATTACACTTCAACTGTAACAGTGAAAAAATTACTAAATTAAAATTGATCTGTAAAAGTTACATTGCAAAAACAAACAATGGTTTTGACTAGGTTTATGAACCATACAGCCACATGGGTGATTTGCATTCAAGTGTTAAGACAACCACTACAGGATCTATAGGGTCTGTTTGATCAGGGTACAGTGCTTAAACCTAACCACAGCAGAGTTCACACAGCTGCTACTGAGGTTTTTCTTTCACCCACACGCACTTCAGAAAACCTTATGGCATTGGTAGTGCAATAAATTCTATTTTGAGATAGTCTCGAATCTCATTCTACACCCTCACTACAGTATTCAAGACTGGAAGCAACTGAAGAGAGGGGAGATGCACCTCACACTTAACGGGTATTAAAATATGCATCTCATTTAATCATCCTCAGCAAAAGTAATAAAATCACAAAATTTTAATTAAGAGGAAAAATTGTAGCTGCAATGTCCTAGAGAAACAAACAATCAGTATGAACAGATCACAAGACAAGCAAAAGGTCAGATTGTGTGTAATGGAATTACAAGCATAAATTTTATTGGAGGACTACTATGAATTTATTTTGTACTGTGTGTTGTAAATTGAAAGAGAAAAAAGTACTTTTTCAGGGTTTTTCAACACGATATCTAACTTAAGAGGTCAGGCACTAAGACCCAACAAAATAATCCATGATCAGCCAATGCACTATATTGGGCAGGAACAGTTGAAACCCACTGTCATATGCCAGCCTCACTAGTTTCAGCTCTAAGGATATAATGTCAATAAGCATGCAGTTTTGTATGTAAGAAACAAACGAAAGTTCAAACAATGGGTACATAAACTTGAAGAACTACATTAAGGTCCAACTGGAAACCAGTGAGAGTAGCCAATTAAATATTCACAGTTCTGTTAACTGGCAAGATGATCTTTTGGTCCCTGCAACCCTGGGCTAAGAAAAGTAAATTTATGTGATTACAGAGAAAGTATTTCAACCTACCAACTTGATGTGTTACTTTTCAAGTTTATTGTGAAACCTCAGTTGATTAAGGCTCAGGAGGGAGGTTTCTGTAAAACAAAGGTTTTCAAATCATCAGTACATGAACTGAGCATATGTGATATTAAACCCAAAACAGAACCTTTCACACAACAGCATTTTGTAGGTGATGGGAAAGTCACATTTCAACATTATGTTTGCATGTCTCAAAATCCTGAGATATAAAAATCCTTTCCCTTTTTCTCCCCAATTTCTTTGCACTGATTCAACAAATGTTACCTTTATTAACCAAGCTAAACTCTGCACTACAAAAAACACCACTTACAGCCAAGCAGAAAGGTTTATTTATTAGCAGGGGTGGTTAATAGTAAACCAATCTAGATTAGCGTCCCTGTTAGTCACTTGCATAAGAGTTAAGGACTCAAAAAGGATCTCTGAATTTGAAAACATTTCATATTTTTCCAGATTTTGCTATGTGCAAATGGGTTGTTGCATTCCCATACATTACAACAGTGACTATACTTCAAAATACTTCATTGGCTGTGAAGCACTTCGGGACATTGCGATCTTGAAAGGCACGCCATAAATGCAAGTTCTTTCATTCTTTAACATAAATGTAGTTTAGATTTTAGCACTGAAGTCACAATGCAATGTGCATTGGGTGCTTAAAACCATTCCTTACATAGGAACAAAGTACAGGAACAAAAAGGCCTGCAGTTAATACTCAGCTGTCCACTTGCTCAAATATCTTTCCAATTATCCCTTATTTTTTTCCACACAATCTGCCTCCACAATCATCCTGGGTGGGCCATTCCACACATTCACTGTCCTCTGCGAAAAGCCACTGGCCTGCATTTAAAATCATAATATTAACAGTAATGTTAAAATGATTGGGCTACCATCAGCAATGCAATCAGAAAGCCTAGGCCATTATATCTAAACTGTGCACACAACATCCTGCTTCTAATCTTGAGCCTGGGTCTCCTTGTTCTACAGCCTGTGGCAATCTCTTGACATTAAGCAGGGTTCAATTTATCTATTCTCCTTAAGAATCTTGAACATTTGAATATCTTCCCAGAACCTTCTGAGTCAGCAACTGTGGCTCTTCAAACCTCTCCTTATGCTCAGATGTCTCAAGCTAGTTATCAGTTGGGTTGCCCATTTCTGCACTGCCTCCAATGCTGAATATCCTTGCTGTAATATGGTGAGTAGAATTCTGCACCATAGTACAGGTGTGGTCATACCAGTGCACTGTACAGACTCATGTACAATTCTTGCATTCTGTGCCCTATCTTTTTGACTATATATCCATGATACAGTTCGCTTTCCTTAATGCTGCTACACAACACAGTGTATCCCCCCCACCCCCAAACCCTCTGTTGCATTGTAGCCTCGAGCCACTTAGTTTATATACTCATTACCTTTCATTGGTCCACATTAAGTGTCATTAGCCATTCATCAATCCATCTTCCCAAACTATCCAGATCCCTTTGTATTTGGTCTGTCTCTTCCTCACTGTTTGACCTGCCCCACCCTAAATTTGGTATCATCTGCAAACTTAGGATTTGTTTCTGTTCCCAGCTACAAATTACCCCTCTACACTGCAAACAATAATGGCCCAAGCATTGATCGCCATGACACCCCACTAGTGAGTCTTTACAATGTTGATGCAACTCCATTTAACATTTGCTTTCTCTGGTTTAGCGAACTTTCAATCGAGAAGCTTGCTTTAGAGTCATAGAGTCAGAGTTATACAGCACGGATAGAGGCCCTTCGGCCCATCATGTCCGCGCCGGCCATCAAGCCCTGTCTAATCTAATCCCATATTCCAGCATTTGGTCCGTAGCCTTGTATGCTATGGCATTTCAAGTGCTCATCCAAATGCTTCTTGAATGTTGTGAGGGTTCCTGCCTCCACAACCCTTTCAGGCAGTGAGTTTCAGGCTCCAACCACCCTCTGGGTGAAAAAGTTATTTCTCAAATCCCCTCTAAACCTCCCGCCTTTTACCTTGAATCTATGCCCCCTTGTTATAGAACCCTCAACGAAGGGAAAAAGCTCCTTAGTATCCATCCTATCTGAGCCCCTCATAATTTTATTCACCTCAATCATGTCCCCCCTCAGCCTCCTCTGCTCCAAGGAAAACAAACCCAATCTTCCCTATATACCTTATGACTAATTATTATACAGCATAGGCTTATAAGTACCGCATCAAGAATTTTCCTGAAACTTAAATATGTTGCATCGGTAGAATGTCAAAATCTGTATTTCCTCAAAAGAACTTGCCACAAATTCATGCCAATGCCCTCTTACTGTACCATACATATCTAGTGACTAAGACATTACTGATTTCATTGGCCACTTTAAACACCTATGTACAAAGTACATCTAGACCTTTTGCCTCGCCTTCCTTTAACTTCTTCAGCCCATCAGTGACTGCCTTATCTGAAATTTCTATTTCTTTCAGTATGTCTTCCCCCACTTCCCCACCAAAATCAATTGTTCCATGTAATAATCCAATATTGTGTCCACAATCATATTTTCACTCCTACTTTAAAGATTTGCCAATTTATCCCTGGTAAATTGAAGTCATCCATAACAACTGTATCTGTTCCTCTACACACTTCTCTGACTACAACATTCTTGGTCCAACCACTCATCTTAACTATGGGTTTCTGCTGTTGATCAGGTTAAGTTTCCTTCCCCTCATGACTCCCATCCCTAGCCACAAGATTTCCATCTTCTCTGCACCTGGACCAGACCCAGCCATTGCCATTATTACCAAGATCTCGTTCAACTAAATGCTACCCCCCTTTCCAGTTTGTCTTTTCTATCTCTATGAAGTATCTATATCCCCATACATTTACCCAAACTTTACTGTTGTTGAACCAGGTTGCCGTGATGTCTAGGGTTTTCCGCAAACTACAAAATGCAGTAAATAGCAACTCATTTGAAATACTAAAAAAACATTTCCAGTTCAGAGAGCAGGATGGTCACACCTGATCTTGAAATACGACTAGGATAGCACAGATTTGAATGGTCCTTCCCCCTCCACGTAGCCTTATTTTCTTTCAACTGACTTTCATGCCTTAACTCTTACTGTAAGTTCAGCCCCTTTTTAGCACATTATAGATTTTGTGCACCAAAACAGATGTATTCTCTATTGAACACGTCTACCACTCTGAAGCCATATAAGACAGTATGACTTTTAGAAGTTTTGATAGCCATTCACTTCCACTGGGTTTTGTGACAGGTTTATTACTGTGATAAATGAAGGAAGCCCAATATTTATTTTCATAAATATTCAAATTAATTTACTGATAAAAGTAGCAGTCATACAAGCAGAATTGAACTAAAATGCCCCTCATGTACTCAACATCCACCCTGCAGAGATAGAGAACGAAGCTAGATCAATTTAAAAATTACTCCAGTTACTTTTTTAAAAAAAAAAGATAATATTGCTAACATATCTCCTGTGACATTGCTCATAGTGAGTCAGAGGTTACATTGTTGTAAGTGTTTGGAATGGCAGGGGGTGGGGGTTGCTCAGTTCCATTGAAAAACTTTGAAATGAAGTTTGAAAAAGATCTCCTCAGAGACACTGCAAAAACTACATTTTGTTCTTTGGTTCCTGAAAAGTGAAATGTTTTCCTTGCACGCTTCAGGAGATTAAAGAAACATTCCAGTAACAAAAAATTCTGTACAAAAAAAAGCAGCTCTTTGCTGTCCATCTGTTTAGGATTTGGCTTTTTTTGCAATGCCACAAATATATATTACTCAAATTTGTATCTTTCCTTCTTCAACTATCTCTGCAACAGTAGTTAGTGTTACCAAGTTATTTTACTTAAAAATGCATTTAAAATTAGGAATTTTATTCAGTCTTCTCCAAACTTGAATATTGGTAATGTAATTGCAGAACTTGCTGTTTACATAAATATTGGTTGTTTGAGTTGAGATATACTTCAAAGAAATTCAGCTGCACTCCCTCTAGAATATATTACAGAATGTTAAAAACTTGCTTCAATTTGCTCATGCCCGAATTCTTTGCCTTTGTTACCTCTAGACTTGCCTAGTCCAATGCACTCCTGGCTGGCCTCCCATCTTCCACCCTCCACAAACTTGAGCTTATCCAAAACCCTGCTGCCCGTATCCTAACTCACACCAAGTCCCGTTCTCCCATCACCCCTGTGCTCGATTTAAAAATTCTCATCCTTGTTTTCAAATCCCTCCATGGCATTGCCCCTCCCTATCTCTAACCACCTCCGGTCCTACAACCCTCCGATTTCTCTGCCATCCTCCAATTCTTGCCTCTTGCGCATCCCCGATTTTAATCGCTCCACCATTGGCGGCCATGCCTTCAACTGCCTAATCCCAAGCTCTGGAACTCCCTCCCTAAACCTCTTCGCCTCTCCTCCTTTAAGACGCTCCTTAAAGCCTACCTCTGACCAAGCTTTTGGTCACCTGTCCTAATATCTCCTTATGTGGCTTGGTGTCAAATTTTGTTTGATAACGCTTGTGAAGCACCTTGGGACATTTTATTACGTTAAAAGGTGCTATATAAATGCATGTTGTTGATTACTCCTCAGCTATATCTGTGTTCAGCTCACTTCCTGTAATTACCAACTGCAACTGTTGGAGGTCAGCTAGCATATAGTATACATCACTTTTGCTTTCAAATATTACCTCAAAAATTTGCACTTCATACCTGGTTTTTGATAACTTGATTGGTTCTAATATTGGCTTCCCCACAGTTCATCTAGTTAAAAAAAACTAGTGCACAGGTACATACAAAAAGTAAATTGAAAAGGCTAATGAATGTTGGCCTTCATCTCAAGGGAGCTGGAATTCAAAAAAGTGAGGAAGTTGTAGAGCCTTGGTTAGACCCAATCTGGAGTACTGCGTTCAGTTTTGGGCACCACACCTCAGGAAGGATATACTGGCCTTGGAGGGTGTACAACACAGATTCACCAGAGTGATACCAGGCTTAAATTGAGCATTTTGCATAAACTTGGCTTGTATTCTCGGTTTAGAACTTTGAAGGATGATCTAATCGGGGTGTTTAAAATGAGAGAATCGATAGGGTAGATAGAGAACATATTTCCTCTGGTGGGGGAATCTAGAACAAGGGAGCACAATCTTAAAATTAGAGATAGGCCTTTCAAGAGTGAAATCAGGAGGCAATTTTTCCACACAAAAGGGTAGTGCAAATCTGGAACACTCTTTCCCCAAAGTATTGTTGATGATTGGTTAATTGACATTTTCAAGGGATATGGATCAAAGGTGGGTAAATGGATAAATTGCAGATCAGCCAAGATTAATTAAATGGTAGAACAGGGACAAGGTGCTGAATGGCCTACTCATCTTTCCATGTTCCATCAATAGACAGGAAGCTTCATTATATTACAAGTAGTAGGTCCTTAGCTTAGTGGAGGTAGCAACCAAAGGGATTGCCAAATATTTTGAATGATTTGATGGGTTCACTTTTCCCCTTTAAAAAAAAATGTTCTGGCCAATATTTGCCCCTCAACCAATACCAAAAACAGATTAATTGGTCATTCATCTCAACGCTGTTCCAGAGACCTTGTCGTGCCTAAATTGGCTGCTGTGCTTGCCTACAGAAGTGACTACTTCAAACCTAATTCACTGGCTGTAAAATGGTTTGGAATGTCCTGAGGATGTGAAGGGCGCTATAGAAATGCAAGATCTTTCTTTACAGAGATATAATATCCTTTCCCATCACCAAGAACCTCATTAAGGGATGGAAGTGTTATGTATTTAAAAAGTTCAACACTGTGCTCTGGGCATCAACTGTTCTATGGTAGCAGCATTTTCACCCATTGTTAGGCACTGAATTAATGAAAATGGGCTGGTAACTGGCATGAAATTACATCCCATGGAGCCACAAAGAATCCTGTTCGATCCAGAGCTGAACTTCATTACTAAAGCAGTATATGTCCACCACTGCAACCCTGCCCGCCTTCACCCCTACCTCCCCAGCTCTGCTGCTGAAACAGTTATCCAGACTTTCATCACCTCAAGACTTGCCTTCTCACTGGCTTCCCCAGGTTCATGTGCTTGTTCAAAACTTCATCGTCTGCATCCTGTCTTACTCCAAGTCAATTCACCCATCACCCCTGTTCTTGTCAGTCTTCACTGACACACTGTTCCCCAAAGCATTATTGGAATACTTGGTCGTCTTTATGAAGTATTCTATGGCCTCACCTCACTTTCCCGTTCCAATTTTCCAGCCCCACATATCAGTCTGCACCCTTCAGTCCACAGACTCTTGGCTCCTCTACATCACCCTCTCCCCCGCATTCTTTACTTGATGTCAGAACTTTCAGCCATTTGCTTTTAAAAGCCTCCTCACAATCTATCTTTCTGACCATGTACTCAGTCAACTCTCCCTATTCTTTTACTTCTGCATGGTCCTTTCTTTCCTATGTGAAATGTATTGGGACATTTTATGATATTAAAAGGCACTATAGAAAAGTAAGCAATTGTGGTAGCAGCAGGACAGACTTATTTGAATCATTGGTTTGTACTGGCACTGTTCCATATTTGTGGAGAAGAGTCACTCCACTAAAAAAAAAATTTTAAATACATATTTGCAAAAAATGTAAAACCACAATGAATGTACAGTACAGAGATGCTCATCATACAGTTACTACATCCTGTGGCAGCTATTCATGTAATTCTGTTTGGTCCGATAAGTAGTACATCAGTCATGGGTTGTGTTGGTTTCAACTGCACAAATTGGCCCCGATTTTAGAATGGAGGCAGGATGGAAGCTTTGGGGGGGGTGGGTGAATGGGCGCGTGGGTAACCCGACCAATAAAATGTGATCGCGAGTGGATTGGTGCCACTTAACATGGCTTCCAGGTTTGCCGTCGGAAAGCTGCGCAGCGTCAGTTGGAGGAGCTCTATTTAAAGGGCCATTGCTCCAAAGGCTTTTGCTGGAGCAAAGACCCAGAAACCACAATGGAGCGGCACAGGGGCAAGGCTGCTCCAAGGTTTAATGATGCCCCACTGCAGAAACTAACGGACGGGGTGAGGAGGAGGAGAGAAGTGTTTTACCCCGTGGATGGGAGGAAGTGCCCTGCCTCTGCCACCAAGGCCATGCTCGAGGTGGCTGACTAGGTCATCAGCAGCAACATCTCCCGCACCTGGATCCAGTGCAGGAAGCGGTTCAATGGCTTAACTAGGTCAGCAAAAGTGAGTACACTTATTGATTCTCCTGCATTACGTGTTCCACATCACACCCCCCAACACCCACCCCACCCCCCCCAACTCATTCTGCACTGCCAATTCTACCCTATCACATAACTCCTCACACCCACTTAAGGCTCATCCTCAACTTACCTTCACTTCCTCACCTCTCAATTAGTCACCACTGCCGCTCATCCCAATCCTCGTCCAAATGCGATATCTCTCCCATATTCACCCTCTGATGCATCTCTTCCACGGTCAGCCTCACCCAAAGCAATGCATTCATCGATTGGCCGCTTCATCATTCACGTCTGTTCTTTCTCCCCTTCTAGAAGAGAGCGCAAAATGCACCCGAGAGGGCGAGGACGAGGACGAGGACTGAAGGGGGGCCACGACAAGTAGTGGTCCTCACAGACACTGAGCAGGAGGCGCTCGAGATCAACCGCACCCTCGGGTGCCTGTCTGACAGGGAAGGCGAGGCTGGGACCCCACAAACGTCTGGTGACACAACTTTACATTCATCACACACAATATGAATTGAAATTAACAATGCTCACCATATTCAACACCTCAGCATGCTCATCGCAACATGACATCTGTGATGACGATGCTTAATATTGCCTTCTGTTCTCTTACAGGCCCTTCAACAACCGCAGTGACGGCAGAGGGTGATTCCTCAGAGGACCTGCCGGCCTCTGAGGGTGCACCGTCACAACTTAGTGAGCCATCCACCAGCCCAGGTACTCACACCTCAGTGGGTCCTAGTAGAGTTAATTCGGTTGGCACCTGGTGAGTCACCACACTCAAGTGAGCACGAGCAGACAATGGTGGCAGGGGCAGCTGTGGAGAGTCCACATCGGTGGGAGCACTCCTCTCCAGGCTCTGCTCAGCTGGGCGCAGATGCTGAACCCCAGGGGCCATCCTCTAAAAAGGAGAATGATCGAGTGACAGCAGCACGTTTGCGAGGTACTGGGACAGATGCCATGTGCACTCTCCACAATATTGCAGAGGATGGAGGAGTCCAACTCCTGCATGAGTGAAATGTCGGCACAGGTACAGGAGGGAATCTATGAAATCGTGTCGCAGGGACGCAAACAACTGTTTGAGATAGTGTCACAGGTAAGTGCAGGAATGCCCGCGATGGAGAGAAGGCTAGCCTCCATTGAGCTTCAAGCACGGCTCACAAATGAGTCCATTCTGGCCCTAACGACGGTTGTTCGGACTCAGTGCACAACATTCTGCCACCTTAAACAAACGGAGAAACTTTAGAAGTGGCCTTTCAATGCATCACACATGTCCACCACTCTTGTCCAGAGGGTGGTAGGAGTGATGTGGGCCTGGCCCAAGGGATGATGGCGAAAGGGGACATGGAAATGGAGATGCCACGCAAAGCGCTCCCACGTCTCACCCATTGCCCCTCTCTCAACCAGTACCCCCAATGCTGCCACCTCTCCAGGTGGCAGAGTCTGCCCCTGCACAGGTGCAAATGGAACAGTCTTTGGAGGGACCCTCATGGGCTCCAAAACACAGAGGGCGTAGGCCTAAAGCATCTAGGCAGTTAGGGCATGAACATGAGCAACCTGCCACTACCTCTGCTGCAGCCACAGGGGATGCACCACATAGAAGTAGTAGGAAGAGAAAGGCTAAGGTTTCGTGAACACGAAGGGTATGCACAGGGTGTTTGACAGATGGTCATGGTTTTCATTTATATTTGATTTTTTGTTAAACTCACTTTAAAGGTTATGATCATCACCACTATTGCCACATCTTGCCTATTCTTGACTTGCTTTTGCGATAGGGCTCTTTCATGAGGTTCACCATGAATGGCAACACTTGATGCCACCCAGTGGGTCACTTTACACTGGGTGTATGTGTAGTTGCAGGACTGTTTTGTGCATGGAGGGGTGGGGCTGGTGTTGGCTCTGCTCTTTCCGGGTGGTTTGAGGCCTGGACTCTTCACATATCAGTAACTCTCCGGCCTCATGAGCAGCCAGGTGAGCCACTGCTCTGCCCATGAGTTCCTCCTCCTCCTCCTCCTCCTCCTCGTGGATGGGGCCTTAAGCGGCACCCCTCTCTGTTATGCTATGTTGTGCAGGGCACAACACACGACTATAATGCATCCCACTCTCTCTGGTGCGTTTTGAAGCGCTCCCCCAGAACGATCAAGGCACCCAAATCTCATCTTGAGCAGCTCTATAGCATGCTCAATTATAGACCGGGTGGCGATGTGGCTGTCGTTATATCAACGCTGTTGCTCAGGGATGGGGTTCCTCAGAGGTGTCATGAGCCACGCGTGCAGGGGGTATCTCTTGTCCCCGAGGAGCCAGCCCTTAAGGGTGTTCAGTGCGTGGAAGAGAGGCAGGATGTTGGATTCCCTCAGAATGAAGGAATCATGGCAGCTGCCAGGGAATCTGGCGCACACATGAAGGAATCTTTTGCGGTGGTCACAAACGAGCTGAGTGTTGATGGAGTGATACCCCTTTCTGTTGATGAACAGTCCTGGCTCGTGTGGAGGTGCTCGGATTGCTATACGGGTGCAATCGATTGTCCCCCGCACCAGTGGGAAGTCAGCCACAGAGTGGAATCCCACTGCCCTCTCCATCTGGCTGAGGTCGTCCACGGGGAAGTTGACCTACTGCGAAGCTCTGCAAAACAAGCAGTCGGTGACCTGCACTTGTGTGCAAACGACAGAGACCCCGCCGATGTCCCCGGTGGCACCCTGGAATGATCCGGAGGCGAAGAAATTGAGGGCAGTGCTGACTTTAACCCCAATGGGTAGTGAGATGCTGCTCGGCCCAGCCCGGTAGCAGCTCGGCATGAAGGAGGCTGCAGGTGTCTGCAGCCACCTGGCGACTCACTCAGCCGCCGTATGTACTGCTCCTCAGAGAGGTCCAGGAAGCTGAGCCATGGTCTGTAGACCTTGTGGCAAGAGTAGTGCCTCTTGCGACGTCGTTCACTCTGTTGTTCCCCTCTGTGCTCTTGTGCAGGTGCCTGTGGCGCAGCACTGTGATGTGGAGCTACAAGTGGTGGAAGTGCACGCCATGCCTGTTGAGGCTGGTGATGTTGTTCATCCTCTGATATAGATGATCAATGTCCTCTTAAATAAAAATCCAAATTGCAGCCTTCCTTTTCCTGCCAAAACTCAACTCCAAAGATTTGTGTGCATATGTGAATCCAGCAAGGCACGTACAGCAAACAACGTGGGTAATGTCACTTGAAATGCATGTGCAACATCAGAAAACAACAGATAATTTCAGGATTTCTTTTTCCCCCCTCAAATTCAGTAAGAAATGTTTTTTGTTAAACTAATTCACCACCCAAAAGAATCCAGAAATTTAAATCAGTGGAAATTAGTAAAAGGTAATTTAATGATGCCTAAACAAAATATACTGACTCAAACAGGCCAGGTCAGTAGGCCCAGACTTACAGAAAGAACTTGCACTTAATATAGCCATTCATCCCTCTGAACACCCCAAAGTGATTTATAGCTAATGACTTACTTTAGAAGTACAGTTACTGTTGTCATGCAGGCAAATACAGCAGCCAGTTTGCACAGAGAAACAGCTTGCATTTATCTACCTCAGGACATCCCCAAGCACCTTACAGCCAATAATATTACTTTTGAAGTGAAATCACTGTTGTAATGTAAGGAAATGAACAACAGTGAAGTAAATGACCAAACAGTTTTAGTGCAGTTGGTCTGAGGAATAAATATTGGCCAGGACACCAGAAGAAATCCTCTGCTCTTCTTAGATAATGCTGTGGAATCTTATACATCCACTCGAGAGGACAAACAGGACCTCGGCTTAACATTTCATCCGAAAAGCGGCACCTCCGACAGTGCACTGAACATTATATGTTGAAGTCTGTAGTGAGGGTTGCACCCACATGACTCAGAGGTGATAGTGCTACTAACTGTAGAGGGACCTACGAGTGCAGAAATACACAGATATTTGAAGAATTGTTAGAAAAAAAAGGGGCAAAGGGATTATAGTATTATTATAGGAACATTGTAAATATCAGGGCCAGAGAGGTAGAGAAGGAGCGGGTTGCCAGGGGAGACCTGGAAATCCCACCGAATTTAAGGGAGATCACGGGGCAGAAGGCTCAGGATCATGGGTTGGAGTGGAGGGAGGGGGCTGGCCAATCGCTGGGAGGGAGGTTGGGATCGCGTTTTTTTCGGGGGGGGGGGGGCAGGGGTTGACCGATCGCAGCTATGGTCAGCAGAAGGTTTGCTTGAGGGGCCGGGGGAGCATTCCTGGCCCACAAAAAGTGCTCTAAAAAGCAGTTGTATTCTGCAACCAGTAGCTCCAGTCTCCATTTAGCTGCCGGTTTCCCAAGCCCTAGGAAACCCAGCCCCCAGCCGTTAAATTTAAATCAGGCTCCCAACTGCACTGTGGAAGCCTGATTTAAACATTATAACGAAGTCTCCCACCTCTCCAAGACAGGACACAGATACGCCACGTAACCCACAACTGGAAAAATTGCAGCAGGCACGTACACAGCGGATTGGAGCTGAGTTACACGATTTTTAAACTTTTAACCTCCCCCATCATCGTGGGGGGAGAGGGGGGGGATAAATATCGACCCCTTTAAATACAAAAGCAAGAGAGACAATGGGCAATCTGCACAATCGCAGTTTGAGTACTAAGTGCATCCATTATAAAGTGGCTAAAGTTAAGCCAATCACAGTATTTTAAAGAAGCAATCAGATAAACAGTTGAACAGAGAAGATATTAAAAGGATATAGGGAACGAGATACTAACTAAAAGGATATAGAGGAAGAGGCACTGGCCAAAAGGCCTGCTGCGGTGCTGAAATTTGATTCTAATTCATACCTCGGCCGTAGTCATTTGATCTCAGATTTCGTACGAAATTTCCAGTTCTAACTGAACAACTGACTACCTCATGGGTTCGGTGGGTAGATGCAGGGTGCAGTGCTGACCTATATCGATCAGGGAGGTTTCTAACTTGATGTGGAGGTAACCAATGCTTCTATGTAATATTATATTAGCTTTACATCAGACCTATCTCTAACCTCATCCAACTAAGACCCTACAACCCCCCCTTCCCTCCACCACCTCAAACATACTATTCCTCTGCCTATGGCCTCTTGTGCAAACCCCCACCTGTACCCCAGCATTGGCGGTGTGCCTTCAGCTACCTCGGCCCAACACTCTGGAATTCCCTCTCTAAACCACTCCGCCTCTCCTACTCCCTCTCCTCAAGACCCTCCTTACCATCCACCTCGTTGACAAAGCTTTTTGGTCATCCTTCCGAAAATCTCCTCCTTTGGTTCAGTGATAATTTTTTTTTCCTTACGCCTTTGAAGTGCCTTGGGAACTTTGTTCTTTTTTCACATGAAAAGGCATCATATAAACGCAAGTTGTTATTGTAAACAAATTAGTTTGAAGGAAAAACAAAGTCAAAAAATGTTATTGTTGGGAAATGATAGTTTTTGAAGCATTAAGGAAACAAATACATGAAGAGTAGACATGTGCTGTCATTTCTGCAGTTGTCTAGTTTTACTGATTGTCACTGCCTGATGGCTACACTGCTATTCTTCCACAAGTTCTCACTAATTTTTCAGCTTTGAGGACTGAAAGTGAGAAACTATTAAAGCAAACTTCATTGATGCAGGCAAATTTGAACAAAAACTTAAGTAACAGAACTTGTGTGTGTTTCTTCAAAAAAAAAATGTTTTTGTACTGAAGGTGGTCGAGAACGATGCTGATACTTGGTGTTAAACCGAACACTCCCAGGTCAGGTATCTCACAATTAGATGCAGATTAAAGGTTCAACCATGTGCCTCACTCCCAACCTCACAAAAACACATCAATGAGGCATTTTTTTTTTCCATCTCCCACACTAGGCTCCCCCCCCCCCCACCAATATAGCCTCTCGGATGTATTAATTTTACAATGAAAAAATTACTGACAGCAACCTTTATTTATCAATTTGAAAATAAATGCAGATTCTGCCATAAAGTTCTACCGCTCAAAGTCTTTTACCAAGCATAGACTGCAGTCTATCTTCTAAATTTGAAGAATGTTAAGCACCAAATGACCACTTTGCTGTGTTATTTACACTGCATAATTTGAAGTTTTGGATAATTACATTGCTAATTTAAAACTTTTAGCACCAAAACAGACTTTGAATTACCAGTACACTATACATTGCTTATATTGTATCCAGCCATCACAAAGTTAAAAGCTAAATTTCAGCAATCCTGTGGCATAGCTTTTCAGAACATTACACTTAGCTGTTGCAAAACATTTTCTAGTAACACAAACTTTGTACCAGAATAGTGCACTCAAATGCTCCAGGATGATAGTGCTGGTCTTACTGTGTGCTATATGAGACAGAGCGTTAATCTTCATAATACAGTGGCATCATCAACTGGGGAGTATCTACTGAGTCTACAAGATTTTTACACCTCACAAATGCTACACTTGAGCAGATTTGAATCGAGTTAGTCAGCTGCAAGAAACCAAACAAGGTATACAAGACAGAATGTGATGGAGGATGTTCATTAACATAATGCATTATTTTTTATTACAAAAGCCTTGTGACCTGTGTAGGACTGTGTAATCATCTACAGACATAAGCCATAGGTAAGAGTTTTTAGCCACAGGGTGTGTCGAGAATTTCTCCACGCACCAGAACTACAGGCGGGTGGAAAGACATAAATCTGATGGGCAAGCTCAAAAAAAGTGTACACATTACATCGGTGATGGGACAGAATAGGGGCAACTGAGTTTTGGAAATTGGAATTTGTGGAGGGTTGAGGATGGTAGGACAAACAGGAGGGTATATGAATAAAATCCAGTCTAGAGGTGACAAAAGCACTGATGAGTACTTCAGTGGCAGGGGCACTAAGGTATGGGTAGAGTTGGGCAATGTTGGGGTGATGGAAGATGCAGAGTTAGCTTAGAAAATAGGAGCATGGCCCAATCCAGAAGAAGGCAGTCCAGCAAGCAACAGAGCGAAGCCCAGAAAAGCAGACTTTGGACCAGGGGCCAATGCAGCACTGGAATGAAGATCAGAAGCCAGAGCAATGGTGGAGAGAAGCCCAGGAGCAAACAGGGCAGTCGAGCAACCAACACAGCAGAAACAGAGCATTCTAAAGCTAGTGGAGCCCATGAGCCTGGGCGAAGAATTACTTGTTTGTTGCTGTGTTGCCCAGAAGTCCAATTCCACAGGATTTTTTTTCCTGTTTCTATGTTTTTCTCTCTACAGATGCAGACTGCTGTGCAATTTAGAAGTAGGGAGAACATTGGGGGGGGGGGGGGGGTGCTGCTGGAGCAGCTCCATAGCAGTTGGCAGAAATTAGAGGTCTGCAGGAGCAGGGTAGAGTGTAGGACAGCCATAGCAAAAGCAAAGGCAATCGGTGGCTAGGACAACTAACAGGAGTCATGAATTAGAAAATGGGTAGCAACAGAAGCCTAGCAGAGCACAAATGGACCAGTGATCCCAAGTGGCAGCAGGAAAATGGATTTAAGAGAATACACTGTAGCAGACAGATAATAGGTTTGAAAAAAAAAGTGGAAATAAAAACTCATGAGGCTAGGGACTTCAAATCTAGAGCAAGTTTTTTTTTTTGCAATCAAACTAGTCCAGATAATAAAGCAATTGCTCAACCCTTATGCATAGTGAAGACAAAAGAAAAAATTAACATGAATTTTTTTTTTAATAAGTACAATGAAAGAAACAATTACAACTACACTTTTGTTTATAAAGCACCTTTAACATAATAAACATTCTAAAACTTCACAAAGGAAAATGGACACAGAGAAAGGAAAGGAGAGATTAGGAGTGACCCAAATGCTTGATTCGCCTTTTTTTAAAAAAGGCGAGAGGGGCAGAGGTGTTTCGAAAGGGAATTCCAGAGTACAACCAAGGCAGCTGAAGTTTCTGCAACCAATAGTAGGGCAAAGGAGTGAGATTAGAAAACATTTCTACACACAAAGGGTGGTAGAAGTTTGGAACTCTTCTGCAAACGGCAACTGATACTAGCTCAATTGCTAAATTTAAATCGGAGAGACAGCTTTTTGGCAACCAAAGGTATTAAGGGATATGGGCCAAAGGCAGGTATATGGAGTTAGATCACAGATCAGCCATGATCTTATCAAATGGCGGAGCAGGCACGAGGGGCTGAATGGCCTACTCCTGTTCCTATGTCAGAGGAACAGATTATTCGGATGGGGATACAAGACCAGAAAACATTACAGAGATAGGATGGGGGGGAGACCATGGAGGGGTTTAAGAGGACTTTAAATTTAATGTGCTGAGGTGATGGGATGCCAGTGCAGGTCAGCAAGAACACAGATGATAACGGGCAAACGGACAAAAAAAAAGTGGCAGCAGAATGATTATCTAATTTTTTTGGCTTTGTGCATTTTTGGCAAATGCAACATTAATATTTTTCAAATTTAGTTTAATCATAAAGATATCAATTGCAAACAATATGGAGACATGCAAAAAGCCATTTTAAAAAAAATTGCAGCAGCTAGTAATGTAATTCTCAAGTAAATATAGGATAATAATTGCCTGGAAGCAAAGTATAAGGAAGGGATTCAACTGAACATTTGGGACAATATCAAATTGTGGAGAAAGATTGAATTACTGTCAGATATTTGTTATTCTTTATATTGTGCCATGTCATGTTAATGATTGACTATTTTGTATAAACGGCAGTAGAAACAATTTGATACAAGTAAAATGGAAATATAAAATTACTGTACTATGGGATGCCATACACCTTTAGCTTTTATATGACAAAGTTACTTTTTGGGAGAAGGGAAGGACTACAGGAATTACTCAACATGAAGATGAAGGGAAACATTAGGTATCTATTAATTAACATTTGATCCAGAGATGCGGGTGACATAAGCAAGGCCACATTTATTGTCTATCCTCAATGGTTCCATGGCTGCATTCTAATAAAGTGGTAGTAAGCCTTTTACTTCTACTTCAATGTGATTGATTGATTGTACAACTGAGTGGCTTGTTCTATATGGCGCTGACAACAGAATTTTGCTTAAGACACCAAATTTGATGTTTTCTACTTTTTCTGGCAGGCTTTACTTTTATCTTTCTCCAGTTCGCAGCAAAGGACAATCTAACAATATTGCCACACTGCCTCGTGATCCGTAGGTGACTCTGCTGCTTGAGTAATCCTGAAACTGATAACTTCCCGTAATGCAAAAAAAATGCTTAGTTTGAATAAAAATTAACTTTCACAAGGGATGGTTTCAGCTCAAAACAAATAATTATAATCCTCCACATACATCCAGTATCTTTATTGGCAGAATAGATCACTACAATTCATAACGGATTTAGACTTTGACCACCAAAACTTCTGAAGTCTACAATAGTTCAATAAGACTATTCCACAACATTTATTTTTACCACCACCATGTAAAATAACAAGCAATAAAATAAAGCTGCATTTCCTCTGCTGTACAAGGAATCCTAACCATAAGAGCACTCCACTTAAAAGTTGGCAACCATGACAATGCACACAACGGCCCTGAATTGGGGTTCTCCCAATCTCATGGTCTAACATCTCCGGGGGTTCTGCCAATTTGCCACTGGAAAACCATCATGGAAATTCCAGGCCTATTAGTTACCAACAGCAGTTTAGATTTCTACAGCTTTCTTCACATGCAGGAGTATGTCTCAAAGCATTTAACAGTAGGACAGCAAAACAGTGAGTGCTGAGCAGAAGAAAAGAAAAAAATGAAAAATAATGGAACAGGTAAAGATGCGGAACAAAAGGCACAGTTCAAAGAAATATTTCAAGCAGGGAGGTGACGAGGCAAATGGAACTGGGGAAGGAGATCCAAAGTGCAGGAGCATAATGGCAAAATGAGGAGCCATCAATGATGGAACAGTGGGCAAGGAAAAGTCCAGTGTTAGAGCAGCAAAGGATGCATGGAGGGGGTCATAAGATCAACCTCCCGTTGACTGCAACCATAGCAATTACATAGGGTTTGAATCTCTCTCTCTACACCTTCCTTGCCTCCCAAAACTATAGAATATGAAAAAATTACAGGCTGACGTGAATGCATTAATGTTTCAATGCAATTGTTTGCACGTATGTGTACGTACATGGACCATGGAAAGAAATTTCATTTTATTCCAAGAGACTAAAGAATCCAACCTTACTACAACAGACTTGGAACAGAACACAAAAATAGTGCAGAACTTAGCATCCAACAGCAACATTAAACATTAGCACATGATAGTGTTAATGTTTAAATATTGGGGCAATGGTAATTAATAAAACATGCTCTCCCAGCATGTAATTTAACTGATAATTATCTATCAAAACCAAAATGTAAACTGTTAGAACAATGGTTTAATAAGCAATAAATAAATTACACATTTCAAACCAGCTTTCTCACCAATATGTGTAAAAGCTACCTCTACCAGCAGAACTTGAACAATGATTTATTTTGCTTTACACCAGTTCAAGATAATCTTCAATTTTGTCAATTGTAGATCACACTTCAGGTCCCTAGACTTGAAGCAAAATATTGCAAACATTGGAAATCTGAAATAAAAACAGAAAATGCTGGAGAAGCTCAGCAAGTCAGGCAGCATCTGTGGAGAAAGAAACAGAGTTAACATTTCAGGTTGAAGACCTTTTGTCAGAACTGGAAGTTGTTAAGAGTTAAAGTTTTTGAGCAAATATAGAGCCACAAAAAGGTTGGGGTGGGGGGAGGGGAGGGAGGGAGGGAGGGAGGGAGGGAGGAAAGAACAAAAGGGAAGGTCTGTGATAGGGTAGAGGGCACGAGTGATTAAATGACAAAAGGGATGATGGTGCAAGGCAAGGAAGGTGGTAATGGGACAGGTTGAGAAACAAAAGATTGATCAGGAGTAGCTGTAAATGGCGGCGGCAGCAGCAGCAGGATCATTACCAGCACTAGCTGACAAAAAATGGGAGCAGTGGTTATGATCTGAAGTTATTGAAATCAATGTTGAGTCCAGAAGGTTGTAAAGTACCTGAACGATAGATGAGGTGCTGTTCCTCGAGCTTGCATTGTTCCAATGAAGCTCAGTGTAAGAGGCAGAGGACAGAGACGTCAGAGTAGGAGTGGGACAGAGAATTAAAATGGCAAGCGACCAGCAGGTCAGGGTCACACTTGTGGACTGAAAGGAGATGATCAACAAAGCGATCACCCAGTTTGGTGTTTGGTCTCCCCAATGTAGAGGGGACTGCATTGTGTGCAGCGGATACAGTGCACCAAATTGAAAGAACAACAAGAAAACCACTGTTTCACCTGGAAGGAGTGTTTGGGGCCCTGGATGGTGGGAAGGGATGTGGTGAAGGGGCAGGTGTTGCATCTCCTGCGCCCGCATGGGAAGATGCCGTCTCCGACTTTTCCCTTCCTCGACTTCTCGATCTCAATTTCTGGGGATAGGCTCTTAACCAATATCTATTATAAGCCCACCGACTCCCACAGCTACCTCGATTACACTTCCTCCCACCCCGCTTCCTGTAAGGACTCTATTCCCTTCTCCCAGTTTCTCCGTCGCATCTGTTCTGACGATACCATCTTCCACACCAGTGCTTCAGCTATGTCTTCCTTTTTCCTCAACCGAGGATTCCATTCCACTGTAGTTGACAGGGCCCTCGACCGCGTCCGTCCTATTTCCCGCACTTCTGCCCTCACCCCTTCCCTTCCAGAACCACGATAGGGTCCCCCGGTCCTCACCTTCCACCCCATCAGCCTCCACATTCAATGCATCATCCTCCGCCATTTCCGCCACCTCCAGCGCGATCCTACCACCAAACACATCTTCCCCTCTCCTCCCAGCATTCCAAAGAGACTGCTCCCTCCACGACACCCTTGTCCACTCTTCCATCACCCCCAACATTCACTCTCTCCTCCCCACGGCACCTTCCTGTGCAAGCGCAGGAGATGCAACACCTGCCGCTTCACCTCCTCCCTTCCCACCGGGCCCCAAACACTCCTTCCAGGTGAAACAGTAGTTTACTTGTACTTCTTTCAATTTAGTAGACTGTATTCGCTGCTCACGGTGTGGTCTCCTCTACATTGGGGAGACCGAACACAGACTGGGTGATCGCTTTGCTGAACACCTCCGCTCTGTCCACAAGCGTGACCCTGACCTGCCGGTCACTTGCCATTTTAATTCTCCTTCCCACTGTCATCGGCCTCTTACACTATTCCAATAAAGCTCAATGTAAGCTCGAGGGACAGCACCTCATCTTTCGTTTAGGTACTATACATCCCTTCCGGACTCGACAATGATTTCAATAACTTCAGATCATAACCGCTCCTCCCATTTTTTCAGTCAGCTAGTGTTGATAATGGTTCTGCTGCTGCCCTTAAAAGCTACTCCTGATCAATCTTTTGTTTCTCACCCAGTCCCATTACCACCTTCCTTGCCTTGCCCCATCATCCCATGTCATGTAATCACTCGTATCCTCTGTCCTATCAAAGACCTTCCCTTTCCTTCCTTCCCTCCCTCCCTCCGCGCACCCCACCCCTCTTTCCCTGGCTCTGTACTTGCTTAAAAACTTTAACTCTTTAACATCTTCCAGTTCTGACAAAAGGTCTTCAACCCGAAATGTTAACTCTGTTTCTTTCTCCACAGATGCTGCCTGACTTGGAGCTTCTCCAGCATTTTCTGTTTTTATTTCAGGTCCCTAGACTTGTTGGATACAATTTCTGTGGGCATTTAATCCCACACATTTTTAAAAATTAATTCATAGGATGTGGGCGGAGCTGGCAAGGCCAGCATTTATTGCCCATCCCTAATTGCCCTTAAGAAGGTGGTGGTGAGCCACCTTCTTGAACCGCTGCAGTCCGTGTGGTGAACGTTCTCCCACAGTGCTGTTAGGTAGGGAGTTCCAGGATTTTAACCCAGTGATGAAGGAAAGGTGATATATTCCCAAGTCAGGATGGTGTGTGGCTTGGAGGGGAACGTACAGGTGGTGGTGTTCCCATGCACCTGCTGCCCTTGTCCTTCTAGATGGTAGAAGTCACAGGTTTGAGAGGTGCTGTCGAAGAAGCCGTGGCAAGTTGCTGCAGTACATCTTGTAGATGGTATAACACTATAGCCACGGTGTGCCAGTGGTGGAGGGAGTGAATGTTTAGGGTGGTGGATGGGGTGTTAATCAAGCGGGCTGCTTTGTCCTGGGTGGTGTCGAGCTTCATGTGCTGTTGGAGCTGCACTCATTCAGGCATGTGGACAGTATTCCATCACACTCCTGACTTGTGCCTTGTAGATGGTGGAAACCCTTTGGGGAGTCAGGAGGTGAGTCACTCGCCACAGAATACCCAGCCTCTGACCTACTCTTGTCGTCAGTGTTTACGTAGCTGTCCAGTTAAGTTTCTGGCCAATGGTGACCCCCAGGACATTGATGGTGGGGGATTCGGCGATGGTAATGCCATTGAATGTCAAGGGGAGGTGTAAGATGCTCCCTTGTTGGAGATGGTCATTGCCTGGCACTTGTCTGGAGCGAATGTTACTTGCCACTTATCAGCCCAAGCCTGGATGTTGTCCAGGTCTTGCTGCATGCGGGCACGGACTGCTTCATTATTTGAGGGGTTGCGAATGGAACTGAACACTGCAATCATGAGCTAACATCCCCACTTCTGACCTTATGATGGAGGGAAGGTCATTGATGAGGCAGCTGAAGATGGTTGGGCCTAGGGCATTGCCCTGAGGAAGTCCTGCAGCAACGTCCTGGGGCTGAGATGATTGGCCTCCAACAACCACTACCACCTTCCTTTGTGCTAGGTACGACTCCAGCTACTGGAGAGTTTTCCCCGATTCCCACTGACTTCAATTTTACTAAGACTCCTTGATGTCTCACTTAGTCAAATGCTGCCTTGATGTCAAGGGCAGTCAGTCTCACCTCTGGAATTCAGCTCCTTTTGTCCACGTTTGGACCAAGGCCGTAATGAGGTTTGGAGCAGAGTGGTCCTGGCGGAACCCAAAGCGAGCATCGTGAGCAGGTTAATGGTGAGTAAGTGCTGCTTGACAGCACTGTCGACGACACCTTCCATCACTTTGCTGATGATTGAGAGTAGACTGATGGGGCGGTAATTGGCCGGATTGGATTTGTCCTGCTTTTTGTGGACAGGACATACCTGTGCAATTTTCCATCTTGTCTGGTAGATGCCAGTGTTGTCGCTGTACTGGAACAGTTTGGCTAGGGGCGCAGCTAGTTCTGGAGTACAAGCCTTCAGCACTACAGCCGGGATGTTGTCAGGGCCCATAGCCTTTGCTATATCCAGTGCACTCAGCCATTTCTTGATATCACGTGGAGTGAATCGAATTGGCTTCTGTGATGGTGGGGATATCGGGAGGAGGCCGAGATGAATCATCCACTCGGCACTTATGGCTGAAGATGGTTGCAAACACTTCAGCCTTGTCTTTTGCACTCACATGCTGGACTCCGCCATCATTGAGGATGGGGATGTTTGCAGAGCATCCTCCTCCCGTTAATTGTTTAATTGTCCACCACCATTCACGACTGAATGTGGCAGGAGTACAGAGCTTTGATCTGATCCATTGGTTGTGGGATTGCTTAGATCTGTCTATAGCATGTTGCTTCCGCTGTTTAGCATGCATGTAGTCCGGTGTTGTAGCTTCACCAGGTTGGCACCTCATTTTTAGGTACGCCTGGTGATGCTGCTGACATGCTCCTCTGCACTCCTCATTGAACCAGGGTTGATCCCCTGGCTTGTTGGTAGAGTGAGGGATATGCCAGGCCATGAGGTTACAGATTGTGATGAAATACAATTCTGCTGCTGCTGACGGCCCACAGCGCCTCATGGATGCCCAGTTTTGAGCTGCGAGATCTGTTCTGAATCTATCCCAATTAGCTCGGTGGTAGTGTCATACAACACGTTGGACAGCATCCTCAGTGTGAAGATGGCACTTTGTCTCCACAAAGGATTGTGCAGTGGTCACTCCTACCAATACGATCATGGACAAATGCATGTCATGAACACAAGGTTAATTTAAATGGGCACACAAAGGGTACATTAATACTGCAACTTCAGTGCCACTGCAAAATAGTTTCCACATCACTACAAAAGGTGGAGTTGATGTATAACTCCCCAGGTGGGCCCCAACTGGAAGCCCAGCAGTGCAAGACCTATGAAGGGGATCATCCCACCACTTGGGTTTGTATCACACACAGTCTAACTCAGCACAAGGTCTAAACTGATTTGAAAAATACTCAGGGGTTCCCTGAGCACTGTTACAAATTTTGGCTGGGGAAAGGCCAATTTTGATGGTATTAGACAGGAACTTTCAGAAGTTGATTGGGAGAGTCTGTTGGCAGGCAAAGGGACGTCTGGTAAGTGGGAGGCTTTCAAAAGTGTGTTAACCAGGGTTCAGGGTAAGCACATTCCTTATAAAGTGAAGGGCAAGGCTGGTAGAAGTAGGGAACCTTGGATGACTCGGGAGATTGAGGCACTAGTCAAAAAGAAGAAGGAGGCATATGACATGCATAGGCAGCTGGGATCAAGTGGATCCCTTGAAGAGTATAGAGATTGCCGGAGTAGAGTTAAGAGAGAAATCAGGAGGGCAAAAAGGGGATATGAGATTGCTTTGGCAGATCAGGCAAAGGTGAATCCAAAGAGCTTCTACAAATACATAAAGGGCAAAAGGGTAACTAGGGAGAGAGTAGGGCCTCTTAAGGATCAACAAGGTCATCTATGTGCGGAACCACAAGAAATGGGTGAGATCCTGAATGAATATTTCACATCGGTATTTACGGTTGAGAAAGGCATGGGTGTTAGGGAACTTGGGGAAATAAATAGTGATGTCTTGAGGAGTGTACATATTACAGAGAGGGAGGTGCTGGAAGTCTTAACGCGCATCAAGGTAGATAAATCTCCGGGACCTGATGAAATGTATCCCAGGACGTTATGGGAGGTTAGGGAGGAAATTGCGGGTCCCCTAGCAGAGATATTTGAATCATCGACAGCTACAGGTGAGGTGCCTGAAGATTGGAGGGTAGCAAATGTTGTGCCTTTGTTTAAGAAGGGCGGCAGGGAAAAGCCTGGGAACTACAGACCAGTGAGCCTGACATCTGTAGTGGGTAAGTTGTTAGAGGGTATTCTGAGGGACAGGATCTACAGGCATTTGGAGAGGCAGGGACTGATTAGGAACAGTCAGCATGGTTTTGTGAGAGGAAAATCATGTCTCACGAATTTGATTGAGTTTTTTGAAGGGGTAACCAAGAAGATAGATGAGGGCTGTGCAGTAGACGTGGTCTACATGGACTTCAGCAAAGCATTTGACAAGGTACCGCATGGTAGGTTGTTACATAAGGTTAAATCTCATGGGATCCAAGGTGAGGTAGCCAATTGGATACAAAATTGGCTTGACGACAGAAGACAGAGGGTGGCTGTAGAGGGTTGTTTTTCAAACTGGAGGCCTGTGGCCAGCGGTGTGCCTCAGGGATCGGTGCTGGGTCCGCTGTTATTTGTTATTTATATTAATGATTTGGATGAGAATTTAGGAGGCATGGTTAGTTAGTTTGCAGATGACACCAAGATTGGTGGCATTGTGGACAGTGAAGAAGGTTATCTGGGATTGCAACGGGATCTTGATCAATTGGGCCAGTGGGCCGATGAATGGCAGATGGAGTTTAATTTAGATAAATGTGAGGTGATGCATTTTGGTAGATCGAATCGGGCCAGGACCTACTCCGTTAATGGTAGGGCGTTGGGGAGAGTTATAGAACAAAGAGATCTAGGAGTACAGGTTCATAGCTCCTTGAAAGTGGAGTCACAGGTGGATAGGGTGGTGAAGAAGGCATTCGGCATGCTTGGTTTCATTGGTCAGAACATTGAATGCAGGAGTTGGGATGTCTTGTTGAAGTTGTACAGGGCATTGGTGAGGCCACACTTGGAGTACTGTGTACAGTTCTGGTCACCCTATTATAGAAAGGATATTATTAAACTAGAAAGAGTGCAGAAAAGATTTACTAGGATGCTACCGGGACTTGATGGTTTGACTTACAGGGAGAGGTTAGACAGACTGGGACTTTTTTCCCTGGAGAGTAGGAGGTTTAGGGGTGATCTTATAGAAGTCTATAAAATAATGAGGGGCATAGATAAGGTCGATAGTCAAAATCTTTTCCCAAAGGTAGGGGAGTCTATAACGAGGGGGCATAGATTTAAGGTGAGAGGGGAGAGATACAAAAGGGTCCAGAGGGGCAACTTTTTCACTCAAAGGGTGGTGAGTGTCTGGAACGAGCTGCCAGAGGCAGTAGTAGAGGCGGGTACAATTTTGTCTTTTAAAAAGCATTTGGACAGTTACATGGGTAAGATGGGTATAGAGGGATATGGGCCAAGTGCAGGCAATTGGGACTAGCTTAGTGGTATAAACTGGGCGACATGGACATGTTGGGCCGAAGGGCCTGTTTCCATGTTGTAACTTCTATGATTCTATGACTACATATTCTCTTGGCTTCAGTGTCATCAGTCTTTCCTGTAGGCGGACCTCACTGCCTTACAAGTTTTCTTGTTTTCTTTTACCACCCGACATCTATTCATATGATTGGCCCAAGGGCTGTAACAATGAAAACTCCTGGTTATAGAACTGGATACTGTAATCTTGCACGAGCATTTCTCATCCTCCAGAAAGCAGAAGAATGAATACATTAGTGAGACAAGGCAAATTATAAAATAGGCTGATTTTACATGTAGCATGTGAATGAGCAGAGTCGTGTTTACAGTTAACTTTATCTATTTGTAACGTTCCTCATAACTTAAAAAACAAAGCATGTCACACTATCTTGGTTCGCAGGATAAATATACTTTTCGGATAAGTAAGTTCTCTGAAAATGGTCAACACCAAACCTAAGCAGGGGGTCCTTAGTGTCTCACTTCTTACCGGCCCTCTCCGGACAGTGTCTTTTCTTTCTCAGCTGGACAGCAAATCAAAGCCTAGGCTGCGAACACTACCCCAACATTCTGTGCCTGGGGATTGGTCAGTCCAGCTGTCAATTCAACTAGCGATTGGCCTCCTAGGAGTAGGCTGCCCCTGCTATGCTCAAGTGAAGCTGTTCCAACATATTACATGCAATTTCTTCTCTGGGGTGCGTTAATGAATTTCACTGTCTCAAACTGACTTCAGTGAGAAATATAATCTGTCTTTGACTAGGTTAATTTGCATTCCCAGAATGTGTATTCTGAGGATTTAGTCCCTTGTGAGCTAGATTTAATTTAATAGCAGTAACAAAATTTACCCTAAATTCCTTCCACAATAAGTAGTTAATAATCCCTAACAGCAATTTAAATTTTGAGAGCAGACACACAACATTTAAATTTTAACCACTCAGAGCAGGTACTGTGTATTTATTTAAGCATGTATATGTAGAGCTCCCTCCTGGGCAGGAGAGTTACAGCTGGAGTCAGGCAGTACAAGAGAGGTACTGCTTAGCTGGAACCTGTACTGCAGTTACCAGTAGCAGCTTGGCTGTTCACCTGGAGTCAGCGGTTGTGAGTTCAAACCCCACTCTAAGATTTGAGCACATAATCTAGGCTAATGCTGCAGTGTCAGAGTGCCATCTTTCGGACGAGACGTTAAACTGAGGCCCTATCTTCTCAGGTGGGCACAAAGGACCGAATGGTGTTATTCGAAGAGGAGCAGGGAGCTCTCACTGTGTTCTGACCAACACTGACCCCTCAAGGACCGCCACCAAAATAGATTAACTGAATGCTTATCTCATTAACTGTCTGGGATCTTCCAGTGCACAAACTGACAATCACATTTGCCTACAAAACAACTTGACTCCGCTTCAACAACAACTTGCATTTATATAACGCCTTTAATGTCGCGAAACGTTCCAATGTGCTTCACAGGAGTGATTATCAAAAAATTTGATGCCAAGGCACATAAACAGCTATTAGGACAGGCTTAGTCAAAGGGGTAGGCTTTAAGGGGTGCCTTGAAGGAGGAGAGATGCAGAGAGGTTTAGGGAGGGAATTCCAGAGCTTAGGGCCTGGGCAGCTGAAGGCACGGCCACCAATGGTGGAGCAATGATCTTCGGGGATGCGCAAGAGCTAAGAATTGGAGGAGCACAGAGATCTGAGGGTTGTAGAGCTGGAAAAGGTTACAGACATAGGGGTAGAGATATGCATTGGCTATGAAGTGCTTCAGCACATCCACAGGACATGAAACATGCTGGAGTGCATAAGCAAGAGCAAACGAGGAAAGGGCAGAAAGGAAAAAGGACAGAGATTGACTGTGGCAGGGGTATGGGCAAAAGGAGGAAGGTGGGAAAGAGAAAGAGAATGGCAGAAAGAGGGAGGAGGCAGAAGGAGGGGAGAGGCAGGAGCTTTTTGAGCTTAGAAATTTTGACCATTGACATATTAAATCTGTGACCCCATAAACTGGTTTTTAACATAGAAAACCTCTGACGTTCATACCTGGGGCAGTGTATACAGTTGTAATTTGGTACCATTGTCGAAAAGTTTCATTCATGAGGTGCAACTTGAATCCAGCAAAAAAGTATTGGCAAATCTGCAATAAAATTAAAATAGGATTTTAGTTTCATAATCATCTTAGAGACATGTTTCTACTAATTCAAATTACAGTATCTTCATTGCCAAAATATCTTTCCTCTTTATTTATCTCTGTTCCCTGCAAGTCTGCTTCCTTAGAAGTAGCCGATCTTTCCCTCCGCCGCACCCCCCCTCACAAAGGTTCCAAAATGATCCAAGGGGGTACTCATGCATGTCAAGCTTTTCCACTCCTGCTCCGCCTTCCAAGCTTGTAAGTGCATCAGAAAACGTGAAAATGACCAGATGAAAATCCACAACTAAAAGATTACCTGCTGCTGAGAGTGTGATAAGTTATCACATTCACAATATTGAACAGATTTGGAAATATTGACCTGACTAACTCTAGCTGTAAAGCATCTCTATTCCAAACAAAGATAGAGTTCAAATCCCAGTCCTGACATTCAAACTCACCCTGGTATGTATCAGCAGTTCACAGCTGAGACACACAGTGCAGGGAAAACAGGTAGCAGTAACGGAGAAAAAAAAACTGGCAGAAGGAGGGTTGCCTATTGAAGCACATCATCATCAGCTGATAGCAGAATGGCAAAGACTGCGGTCATGTAAGAGTCCATAACCCATTCCATCCCCACCCTTCTGGCTGAAGGGGAAAGTGAGATATAAAACTACATCAATAACTGTGACCCTCTGTACTCAATATCTTAAAAAAGCTGTTAAAGAAAACAATTAGCTTAATATTCCACTCTTACTTCATCTGTGCTACTTTAAAATCAGAAATCTAACATTTAGACACTGAAAAAAAAACTGGGAACATTTACTTTTCACCCATATGTACTTTATCAAGGCAAGACAATAATATTTCTGAACTATCTGGTGGGCACATCAGAGTGAACTCACATAGGAGTTTGCATTGGGGCCGCTAGTTATAATATTTGTTAGTGACTTAGGGGGACAGAATATTATCCAAGGTATCTAAGATTGTGGTACCATAATTGGGTTGCGTGGCCAAAGATGCTGACTGGATAAGTGATAATCCAAAAGGGATCTGGACAGGCTAGGTCAATGGACAGAGTGAACCGCTGCAGTCCGTGTGGTGAAGGTTCTCCCACAGTGCTGTTAGGGAGTTCCAGGATTTTGACCCAGCGACGATGAAGGAACGGCGGTATATTTCCAACAGAGAGAAGTGTAACGTCCTGGGATTAGCTAGAAGCGAGAGTGTCGATAACATTAAGTGTGAACATGGTTGAGGCAAAAAAGCAGAGGTAAAAGAGCAGGAAAGAAATAAAATTTCAAAATTTGCAGATGACATCAAATTGGGGGGTATAGTTAATACAAAAGGAGGCTTGTGACAAGATACAGGAAGGCATTAATAAACTTGCAGGATGGGCGTGTAATTGGCAAATGAATTTCAGTATAGATACGTATGAGGTATCCCATTCTGGTAGGAAGAATAAGAGGCCACATACTGCTTGGATAAGAGTGTAAATGGGGTAGAGGAGCAGAGGGATCTGGGGGTACAGCTATACAAATCACTAAAAGTAGCAACACAGATTAATAAGGCCATTAAAAAAAGCAAACCAAGTACTGGGGTTCATTTCTAGAGGGTTAGAAATGAAAAGCAGTTATGTCAAATTTGTATAGAACCTTGGTTAGACCACACTTGGAGGACTGTGAACTGTTCTAGTCTCCATATTATAATAAGGATATAGCAGCACTGAAGGAGTTGCAAAAAAGATTTACTAGGATGATACCAGAACAGAGGTTACACCTATCAGGAAAGATTGAGTAGGCTGAGGTTCTTTCCTCTAGAAAAAAAAAGGGGTGGCCAGATAGAGGTCTTTAAGACTATGAAAGGGTTTGAAAGGGTAGATGTAGTGAAGATGTTTCCACTTGCAGGGGAGACCAGAACTAGGGGCCATAAATATAAGATAGTCACTAATAAATCCAATGGAGAATTCAGGAGAAATTTCTTTACCCTGAGAGTGGTTAGAATGTGGAACTCTCTACCATGAAGTAGTTGAGGTGACCAGCATAGATACATTTAAGGGGAAGCTAGATAATATGAGGGAGAAAGGAATAGAAGGATATGCCGATAGGGTTAGATGAAGTAAGGAGGAAGGAGGCTCGCATGGAGCATACTGGCATGGATCTGTTAGGCCGAATGGCCTGTGCGATACATTCTGTGTCACCAGTTCAGTGTTCACAGGTGGTGAGGAAAGGAAATTAAATGTCAGGATATATTGCTAAGAATGTGACTTAGAAGTTTTAAGAGGCAATACTGAAGCTGTAGCTTTTTTTAAAAAATTCGTTTGTGGGATGTGGGCGTTGCTGGCGATGCCAGCATTTATTGTCCATCCCTAATTGCCCATGAGAAGGTGGTGGTGAACCGTCTTCTTGAACCGCTGCAGTCCGTGTGGTGAAGGTTCTCCCACAGTGCTGTTAGGGAGTTCCAGGATTTTGACCCAGCGACGATGAAGGAACGGCGGTATATTTCCAAGTCGGGATGGTGTGAGACTTGGAGGGGGACGTGCAGGTGATGTTGTTCCCATGTGCCTGCTGCCCTCGTCCTTCTAGGTGGTAGAGGTCGCGGGTTTGGGAGGTGCTGTCGAAGAAGCCTTGGCGAGTTGCTGCAGTGCATCCTGTGGATGGTACACACTGCAGCCACAGTGCGCCGGTGGTGAAGGGAGTGAATGTTTAGGGTGGTGGATGGGGTGCCAATCAAGCGGGCTGCTTTATCTTGGATGGTGTAGAGCTTCTTGAGTGTTGTTGGAGCTGCACTCATCCAGGCAAGTGAAGAATTCCATCACACTCCTGACTTGTGCCTTGCAGATGGTTAGTAAGGTTGCATCTTAGTAAGGTTGCATCTTAGTAAGGTTGCATCTTAGTAAGGTTGCATCTTAGTAAGGTTGCATCTTAGTAAGGTTGCATCTTAGTAAGGTTGCATCTTAGTAAGGTTGCATCTTAGTAAGGTTGCATCTTAGTAAGGTTGCATCTTAGTAAGGTTGCATCTTAGTAAGGTTGCTCAGTTTTGGTTTCTGTATTACAAGTAGTAGAATTATTGGAGGCCGTTCACAGCAGGGGTGGTTCATGAACTTAGGGGGCTGAGTTATAAAGAATGATTGTCTACCCTGGGTCTTTCCTCGAGCAGAATGTGGGGGAACTTGATAGAGGTCTAAGATTTTCACAGATATGGACAATTTGAATACAGGAAAGTTTTTCTGTTAAGATCAGGATTCAAGGACATGGCGATACTGTTTAAAGTTGATGATGCCAATAAAAAATGGGAAATTTGGGCAACATTTTTAAGTAAAAGGATAACAGAGTTGAGGCAGGTTACCTGGAGGGTTGGAGGAACAGAAAATCATGGTAGGTTTCAAAAAGGAATGGTTGAATTCCTGTTCGTAATGAAGATATGGCACCATTAGTTCCAAAATCACAGTAAGGAAACTGATGGGCAGTCTGGAAAGGTCAGCTAGATAGACCAATGTTCTTCTCCTACCTAAAACATTACTATATTATCAGTGAATAACTTGGATAATTGATCAGTGCACTAATTTCAGTGCTGTACTGCACAAGTAATATTAATTCAGCACAAAAAAAACAAAGCCCATACTAGGAATTCCAAAAATCCAATCTAGACAAGTGATGTTTAAGAAAAGACTTCCAACTATACATAATCTCAGCAGTTAGCGATTTTTTTTAATGATAATTTTAATACAATTAGGCTACAGTTACACAACTCCCTCTGTAGCTGTTGAATGCGACGTACAGAAAGACTGGAGGCTGAGCATGACTGCAACTCTCACTCTGCCCAACAAGAGAGCTCTGCGCATGTGCTTACACAGACACATGGTTACTTTTTAACTTTAGGAGAGTGTAGGCAGGGAGACTAGGCAGCGGCATCAGCTTTTCAAAATATTAAAAAGATTCAACACTAAGCTTAGAAAATGCCAGAAGATCCGACAGACAACTCAGCACTTTTCAAACCCAGTTTTGCACCAGAGTGGAGCTATACTCCATCCGGCACAACTTCTAAACCTCCTGAACGGGGTGTCACACTACTTGCTTTTAGTGCGCTTGAGTCGGACAATGGGCTCCCTCCCAAATTATACTGCCATTTTTGCATCAGTGCACACCCTAAACCACTTTGCATTGATACAAATACAGCCCAATAACTGTAGCTTCAGTTTCTAACTTTTTGAAAAGATGTTGGGGGACAATCCAGCTCACTGCACAGTTAGTAAAATTACAACTTTTTAAAAATCTGTGGGCCTTCAAAGCTTTTCACAACCAAGTCAGACACCGGTAATGAAATCTGCTATGACCCAAACAATGGAAGCAACGGTCAATTCTGTGGTGCCCTTTTTAAAATTCCCTACGTGCAGTTTCCATTTTCAAACAATTTAAACCCCAATTTGAAAAACTGGAGGACTAAAGCCCACAAGAAGTTATAGTTGCTGTTTAGGGAAATAAGGCAGTTGTAAATGTACAGGATCATAGCAATTAAGTTGCATCATCTAAAATTAAAACTACCTGCAGACAATAACAATGGTCGAAAAACACAAATTCTGAAATAAAATGCTAAATTATGTTCCTTTAACATTCAATAATTCAAGTCCATTTTATGTTCAAAATGAGTTTTGTACAAAATATCTATGTTCTTTGAATGCTTTCTTGAAGCTACAACCAACATCAGCAGTGCGATCTATTTGGAGCATATTATACTCAACTCCATATAACATAGTTCATCAGATTACAACCACAGGGCTATAATCCTGTTACATCAAGGAACAGATGTTAGAAAGAAAAAGCTACTGACTTAAGCTCCCAATGTAATGCTCATTTTCACTTTTAAAATGACCAACATCCTGGGTTGACATCATTAAAACAATTTGTTTTTGAGGGGTTCCATAATATATCTGCACAATGTGTTTATTTCTCCTCACAACTTTATTACCTTATTACTGATACTTCTAAATGATTACTGACCTTGCAACGTTTATACGACAATTCCACCAGGTCATTGCAGCATTTAAGACCACACCCACACTTGTAGTTTCTATCTTTAAGAATTGCCAACATTGAAAAAAATGTTGAGGTCAATACAAATGTGTCACCAGCCTAATCAGGTTTTGCCAGGGCAAGGCTTTCACTGCATCAACTAACGACAGCACTCACTCTAAATTCAGCAACAGTAATAGTTACTACAAACATCAAAAGAACAGAGCTGGGACCAATGTCCTCACAGGGAGGCTTGCTAGTGCTGTGGGGGAGGATTTAAACTAACTTGGCAAGGGGTTGGCCCCAGGATGTAGCATTAGAAAGGAAAAACAAGGTGCACAAAGGATTGGGAGAGACAGATAGCACTAGAGTAAGAAATAGTACAGTATTAGGTGGGCTCAGACTAAGAGAGAATATGAGACGGTCTAAGATAGGTTTAGAGTACATGGGTATAAACGCATGAAGCGTGGTAAATACGTTTGGTGAGCTGCAGGCACAATTAGCCACATGGGAATATGATGTAGTGGCTCAAAAAGGGGCAGGATCGTGTACTAAATATTCCTGGATATAAGGTGTTCAGGAAAGATAGGAACGGAAAAAAAGAGGGGGGGGGGGGGGGGGGTGACAATATTGATTAAGGAGAATTTTGCAGGGCTGAAGAGAGAGGATGTCCTTGAGGGGTCACGGACAGAATCTATTTGGTTGGAGTTGAGAAATAGAGGTGCCATTACACACTACTGGGTATTCTATAAGCCACCAACTAGTGGTAATAATAGGAGCAAATTTACAGGGAAATTACAGGAGGTGCAAGAACTATAGAGTAGTGATAATGGGGGGGCTTCAACTATCCTAATACAGACTGGGATAGTAACATGGTAAAGGACAAAGAGGGGGAAGAATTTCTGAATTATGTTCAGGAGAACTTTCTTGATCAATATGTTTCCAGCCCAACAAGGAAAGAGGTATTGCTGGATCTAGTTCTGGGGAATGAAGTGGGTCAAGTGGAGCAAGTGTCAGCGGGGGAACATTTAGGGAGTAGTGATCGTAGTATAAGGTTTAAATTAGCTATGGAAAAGGACAAGGAGCAATCTAGAGTAAAAATACTCAATTGGAAGACAAATTTCAGTGGGTCGAGAACAGATCGGGCCCAGGTAAATTGGAATCAAAGATTGGCAGGCAAAACTGTAATCGAACAATGGGCGGCTTTGAAGAGATAGTTCAGGTACAGTCTAGGTACATTCCCACGAGGGGGAAAGGTAGGGCAACCAAAGCCAGAGCTCCCTGGATGATGAAACAGATAGAGAGTAAGATGAATCAGAAAAAGGGGGTACATGTCACATGTCAGGTTGATAATACAAATGAGAACCAGGCTGAATATAGAAAGTACAGAGAAATGAAAAAGAAAATAAGAGGGGCCAAGAGAGAGTATGAGAATAGGCTGATTACTAAAATAAAAGGGAATCCAAAAGTCTTCTATAGGCATATAAATAGTAAACGAGTAGTAAGGAGGGGTGGATCCGATCAGGGACCAAAAAGGAGATCTACGTATGAAGGCAAAGGAAATGGCTGAGGTACTAAATGAGTACCTTGCATCTGTCTTTCCCAAGGAAGATGCTGCTAAAGTCACTGTAAAACAGGACGTACTTGAGATACTAGATGGGCTAAAAATTGATAAAGGAGGTACTAGAAAGGATACTTAAAGTAGATAAGTCACCCGGTCCAGATGGGATGCATCCGAGGTTGCTGAGGGATGTAAGGGTGGAAATTTCAGAGGTGCTGGCCATAATCTTCCAATCCTCCTTAGATATGGGGGTGATGCCAGAGGACTGGAGAATTACAAATGTTATACTCTTGTTCAAAAAAGGGTGTAAGGATAAACCTGGCAACAACAGGCCAGTCACAGCCACCCCCTCAAGCCTCTCCACTCCCATGCTTTCAATCACTGACAAGGACAACACCGACCACTTCCCTATATCCCTCACCACCCATATCCCCTTCCAACCCCATTTTCCCATGTGTCCCTGGAAAAAAACACTCCAAGTCATTTACGACTGCACTTTCAAACTTCTAACTGCCTAGCCTTTGGCCTTCCATTTGCAATATTTCAGCAGCTGCCGATCTGCTGGACAACCCCATCACCTCCACTTTCGATGCCCTTGTTCCCAGCAAAATATTTACTCTCTCCCATCCTTACCATTCCCCTGGTATGGTCCTCGTCCACACTCCCTCAAGTTAAGGGGGGGGGGGGGGGGGGGGGGAATCTTGAGCATATCTGGCATACAACTGATTTAACCATTCATCACATGTGGCTGAATAGCATCAAGCACCACTGGGACACCCTCTCATCTGCCAAAACCACTCACTACTTCAGGAACCTCCTGCAGAGCAAAGATAACCCTTAGCTTTTTTAAAAATTCGTTCATGGGCATCGCTGGCAAGGCCAGCATTTATTGCCCATCCCTAATTGCCCTTGAGAAGATGGTGGTACTACCAATCATATCCTTAAACCCTTCTTCCTTACCCCCTCCACTCGCCTCCAAAAACAAGCGCGAGGAGCTCATGGTCTCAATATTGGTGACAAAGTGCATCAATTCAGCTGCCTCTCCTCTTTGCCCACCAAGCCAAACCTCCCCCAAAGCTACCCCATATGTCCTAGCCCTACACCGCATCTCACTCACTCCACTTTCTCTCCCATCTCCCCTCATACCCTCTCCAAGCTCATCTTGTCGACAAAACTACCTCCTGCTCCCTTGAACCCATTCCCACGAAAATGCCAACCACAAATTTCCATTCCTGGCCCTCGTGCTCACTGACAATGTAAATGGTTCCTTCTCTTCAGACACTGTATCCATCCCTTTTAAAACCACTGTCATCACCCCCCAAAAAAAAAAATCCTTAACCCATTTGTCCTTGCAAACTACCGCCCCATCTATAATAGCCCTTTCCTCTAAGTCTTCCAACGCGGTGTCACCTCCCAAATTCATGCCCATCTTTCCTGCAACTTCCCATTTGAAACTCTTGTTTCTATCTTACCACGGCACCAAAATATCCCTAACCAAAGCCACAAACATTCTGTGACTATGGTGTATTATCCTTCCTTGTCCTCTCTGACGCCTTTAACACGATTGACCGCACCACCCAGCGCCTCTTCTCTATTGTCCTCACTTGGTTCCATTCTTATCTATCCAATTGTAGCCAGAGCATTTCCAGCAACGGCTTCTCTTCCTGCCTCTGTACTGTTAGCTTCGGAGACCGCCCCCCCAGGATCTCTCTTTGGCCCCCTCCTCTTCATCTACATGCTGACCCTTGGCAGATATGGGATTGACTTCCACACATATGCTGATGACACTCAATTCTACCGGCCCACCATCTGTCTCGACCCTTCCACTTGCCACCAATTCCTGCCCTCCCTCCAGCCACTGTCTCGGGCTGAACCAGACTCTTTGCAACCATGGCACCTTTTGTCTGAGCCAAGTTTCCAACCCCATAACCTCTCCATCACAAAGACCATCTACTTCCACCTCCAATATCTGCCCCCGCCTCACCAATCTGCCACTTTTGTTTTTGTCACCTCCAGGCTAAACTATGCCAATGCGCTCCAGGCCGGCCTCATGTCTACCTCACTGCATAAACTTCAGCTCATCCAAAACGCTGCTGCCGTTTCCTGTCCCACATTAAGTCCTGCTAACCCATCACCCCTGTCCTTGCTGACCTACCTTGGCTCCCGGTCTGCTAACGCCTCCAATTCTCATTCTTATGTTTGAATTCCTTTGTGGTCTTGCCCCTCCTTTGCTCTGTAACCTCCTCCAGCCCTACAACCCTCCACACCTGACTCTGGCCTCTTGGACATCCCTCCTCCCTTCAACACACCATTGGTGGCTGTGTCTTGATTCACTTAGACCCCATGCTTCAGAATTCCCCTCTCCCAAACCCTTCCACTTCGCACTCCTCCTTTAAGACCATCCTTAAAACCCACCTCTATTACCAAGCCGTTTGCCTCGGTGTCCTTTTTTCTTTCCCCCTTACACCTCTGAAGCACCTTGGGACATTTTCTATGTTAAAAGGCGCTCTATAAATGCAAGTTAATGACTTTCATGTTAAAATGCTTCCCGTCTCCAAACGTGAAAATTTAACTGGTCAAGCAGTGGAACACTGTGTATGCATGTTTGCATACGTACAGTGCTCCTTTGCATACATACAGTGCTCCTTTGAGTGAACTCAATGCCAAGTGCAGCCAACAGCATCACTCCGGTCTGCTGGCTGTGCATTGCACTCCACAGATGTCAAACTCAGACCAGTACCCATAGTGTGAAAATTTCCTACACATTTGTATCAACTGATATTTGATGTTCCTTTACAAAGCAATAACTTTTTGCACATCAAGTTTGTTTCAGCACTAACAGCTCTCCGAAATAAGCTAAAAGGGAACATTTTTGTTTTTAACAAAATGCAGGGAGAGCACAAAATACTATACTTTATATGATCATCTTTGCTCAAAAAAAAATCTTTCCACCATCCAGGATCAGTTTCCAGGAATTCATTGTATATAGCCTGCACCCAAGTAATCAAAATTTGTCCCATGGCAATCTTAGTATATGAAGGATGATTTATTAAGAGGAAAAAAAAGAGAAGCACTCGACAAGATGGCTAACAGCACCCAAAGCAGAGGTGGAAAATAGGAGGGGGTGGGGAGGGCGGGGAGAGAAATGCTAAGACCCAGTCTCACCCTTTAAAAACATGCTGTCTATTGGTAGGGCTGGTGACTGTGTCATGGAAAAATTTACTAAGATCTTGAGTAATCAGAGGTGAAGATCAGGAACATCATGCTCTGGAAAGCCAGAATTTATGTAGGGCTGAGGAACAGCCAATACACACTGACTCTACGATATTACAGCTGCTCGCAGAGTAGCTGAAAACCGGCTCAGTGAAATACAAAGTAAGCAATCACCTCAGCTAACCCAGAGATCTGACAAAAAACTCAGACATTGCCGGCCTCGCTCTTCCCCGATTCCCATCTTTAGCACCGATTCCTGCTGCTCTCTCCATCTCAGTAAAATGATCCATCAAAATTATAAAAACCACGCTTTCTACCAGCTACAGCAGTCTATGAAAATCACAAGACATTAGTGATTTAACACTGCACAGTCTTATCCTCGAGTGACCACGAAGCAGTAGCTATGTCTCACATTCCTGGCTGAACCAAAGGGTAACAACAGAAAAGAGAAGGAAGCTGAAATCAGAGGTAAGGAACCTTTTAAGTGAATGTCATTTCCAAAAGCAGAAAATTAAAAAAATATCTTGCCTCTGCAATTTCATACTACCTCATTTGTAAAAAAAAATTACATTTATACAGCGCTTTTCACGACCTCAGGACATCCCAAAGCACTTTACAGCCAGCCAATGAAGTACCTTTGAGATGTGGTCACTGTTGTAATGTAGAAAATCACTAAATGACATACAACTGACCTTAGCTTCAAGCTAACTGTAGCACAAGGGTCAGCCAGTAGGTTACACCAAAGCAGCATAAAAATATAGTCACTTACTGATCCTCAAAAAGATTTTCAGATACTTTGATTGCATCCTACAGTAGCAGCAATATAAATTCTGCAGTTAAATCAATTAAAAATTAATCAAACCATACATTCTCAATTAGTCACAGATACCCATTTCCTTCAACATCAAAGAACAGCTAGACGATCCTGAAGGACTAAGTACAATGGGCTTATTCCTTGGTCTGTTCAGCCATATTGATACCAGACTTTGCATTTACAAATACCAAAAAGTATCAGCAGGTCCCATTTTACAATAGATGTAGAAAGGGATTGTACACATGTTAAAAGGTAAATTACTTTCACAGTCTCTAACCAATGTTATTTCACAGTGAAAAAAACAAACTAATTACATGAAAATTCCACTGTTCCTCTTGAAATGGAAAGTTTAAGATGTAGTTAGTCCTACTTTCATAGCTGCCAGTACTGGGATTCAGCACTACTTTCTTCCCTCCTTCTCTCCAGCCAGAGAAAACAATATTGGAAAGAAAGCATATCCCACCATTTATAGCAAAGTGAAAACTGTCTGTAGCCTCTCCACTCCCACGCTTTCAATCACTGACAAGGCAAACTCCCACCACTCCTATATCCCTCACCACCCATATCCCCTTACCCACTTCCAATCCCACTTTCCTGTGTCTCTCTCGCTGGAAATAACACTCCCAAGAAAGAAAGAAAGAGCGAGAAAGAGCGAAAGAAAGAGCGAGAAAGAGCGAAAGAAAGAGCGAGAAAGAGCGAAAGAAAGAGCGAGAAAGAGCGAAAGAAAGAGCGAGAAAGAGCGAAAGAAAGAGCGAGAAAGAGCGAAAGAAAGAGCGAGAAAGAGCGAAAGAAAGAGCGAAAGAAAGAGCGAAAGAAAGAGCGAGAAAGAAAGAAAGAAAGAGCGAGAAAGAAAGAAAGAGCGAGAAAGAAAGAAAGAAAGAGCGAGAAAGAAAGAAAGAAAGAGCGAGAAAGAAAGAAAGAAAGAGCGAGAAAGAAAGAAAGAAAGAGCGAGAAAGAAAGAAAGAAAGAGCGAGAAAGAAAGAAAGAAAGAAAGAGCGAGAAAGAAAGAAAACACCGACCCAGACGCAACTTCCAATGTCAACAACTTACATTGGAAGCCAGACAGCCTTAGCAACGAAGGCAAATTGTTGACTTACATGCAAGTGAAATTTGGCTGGTCTACAAATTAAAAAACAAACAGGGATGTGGAATTCACAAAACCTATTTAAGCAAAATCTCTCACTTGATACTGGTTAATAATACAGCCAACTCTGGCATGATTCCTAAACGCTGATCCAAAGCAGTCAGTCATTAAATAATCCAACTGCAATGGGACAGTTGATTAATCATTTCTTTTTCTTCCCACATCAATTTTTCTCACACCTATTGGAAATGGATGTATACCTAGTGCATGATTAGACCTTTAAAAAAAAAATCGATCAGCCACATGTATATTTGGACAGGACAATTCCTCTGGTACCCAATGGAGATGTCCAGCCACCACAACCCAGTTCAAAATGGGAGTTGAATGTTCATCGTGCAACAGAATCCTTCTAGTACTGCAAACTGTTCTGCATCTACAGGAGAGGCATGAAGAGGAAATTTATGCACAAGTAGCTTGCATATGGGGGACAAAAGGTGAAACAGTCTAGCCAAAAGAGAAAGCTAAGGGGTGACCCCAGAGGTCCTTAAGACAATAATAGGGCAGACATATAGAAAATGCTTCCACTTGTGGGGGGGGGGGGGGGGGGGGGAAGTCCAAAATTAGAGGTAATAAATATAAAATAGTCACTAATAAATCCAATAGGGAATTCAGGAGAAACTTCATTACCCAAGAAGTGGCAAGAATGTGGAATGCGCTACCACAAGTAGTTGAGGCAAATAGCATAGGTACATATAAGGGGAAACTAGATAAGCACACGAGGGAGAAGGGAACAGAAGGGTACCTCAATAGGGTTGGATGAAGTAGGGAGGGAGGAGGAGTGTGTGGAGCTTAAATGCCAGCACAGACCAGTTGGCCTGTTTGTGCTGTAGTTTCGATGTAAAAATTAATGGAATGCCAGGCATCCAGTCACAGATTCCTAAAGTATCTGCAGAGGATTGCTGCTATTTTAGATGACAGGCCTTTGCTTCTAAAGAGTATATTCTGGGTTCAGTTCAAGTCTCCTCCTATGATCACGTTACATTACCAAGAGTCCAGCATCAGGTATAATTTAGTCATAAATTTGGTAATTACCTTTTGCAACAGTTTGTACCTTGCTATTTTCCTTGCATGTTCCCAATCAGTTGAGATAAATTCTCCCTTTCTTCCTGGCATTTCCCCTTCTTACCCTTTTGCTGGTTAATAAATTTCCAATTCCTCCTGTGGTTCTCTCCTAACCCAGGACCTGCCAACAAGACCCAAAAGGATGATGATATTAATCGTAACCTTGAAATACAGAAACGTGCTGCTGTCTGCAGCCTATTTCCTCATAGTTTAGGTTTTGCAATTAACAAAGGCAAACAAGATTTCACTTTCTCTTTCCTCAATAACTAATTCCAATTCCTCCCTCGTTCCTGTTGTAGGAAGAAACCAGAGTGAGTTGACAGCCTAGACTGGGGGAGGGATGCAGAGTGAAATAGATGGAAGAAAAAAAGTATAAAATGTCATCTTCAGGATATTTCCTTAAAGGGCAAGTCTCAATAAAATGTATTTTAATAAAAATGTTTTTTTTAAAAAAAACATAATTGACACGATAGAAAGAACAAGCTCGCATTTATAAGAGCACCTTTCACAACCTCAGGACGTCCTAAAGTGCTTCACAGCCAATGCAGTATTTTCGAAGAATAGTCATTGTTGTTATGTTGAGAAACAACAACCAATCTGCAAGTTTCCACAAACAGCAATGAAATTAATGACCAGATAATCTATTTTAGTAATGTTGATTGAGGGATAAATATTGGCCAGGGCAATAGGAGAATTCCTCTGCTTCTTTTCTAAATAGTTTCTGGGGTTCTTATGTCCACCCGAGGGCAAGGAGGGTCTTCATTTTGATGTCTCATACGAAAGACAGCACCTCCAACAATGCACTCCCTCAGTACTGCACTGAAATGTTAGTCTGGATTACGTGATCCAGCATCTGGAGTGGGTCAGGAACCCTCAACCTTCTGACTCAGTAGCGAGAGTGCTACCAATGATCTAAGGGTGACACCTATTTCCCTCTTCTATTTTGCATTTCATAAAATGACTTTACAGATAACACATGGTCCACGTGATCTCTTAGATTGGTTTTGATCGGCTGAGGGGCTCAGTGAGGAATTTTCCAGAGTATTCTTTCCCTTATTGGCCCTGGGATTGTCTCTTGGTTTTTGGCCCCACCCAGCAGATTAAATGGCTGTGGGGGTGGGGCAGGGATGTGTCTAGTCATGATGCTCCAGCCATCGTGTGGGGCAGGCTTGATGGACCAGCTGGTCTTTACCTGCCCGTCAACTTCCTGTTTCACCCATGAACAGGATACCTGTGAAAAAAATTTAACATTCGTTCCCCCTCCATCACTTCAGTGGACAACTTTTCCTTCCATCACTCATACCTCTCTTTCTACCCCGCTCCAAGTATAGAGGGGTGAATAACAAACTTGGATCTTATCTCAGGAATCCCCTTTTTCCCTAAACTCACCTATCTCTAATATGACTTTACACCAAAAACATAATACGAAAAAAGGCTTCCTTTGCACAAACAACTAACTTGCATGTGCTCGGAGACTGTTCTGCTGGAAAACAAACATTAATAAACCACCAGCTTGCATCTGTTACTAATTGAACATCTTAGTATCTACTGCCTGGGTATATCAAAAGGATATTCAGCATTTGTATTGAACTAAGTACAGTACTGCTTTATTTTTTTTTAAAGTGGCTTGGGCAGAGTTTTCCATTTTGGTAAAGCAGCCAACTGTGTTCCATGCCAGCAATTCTTTCATTGCACTGTGTGCCACTGTGAATCACTGACACGCAGGGCAATAATGGCTTGCAAGGGACAAATCTACTTCGAAAAAAAGTTTTTCTGGCAGCTACTGAAGGGTGAATACTGCTCATTTGTCCTGTATATCCAAGCAGAATCTTGTGGGGTAGAACAAGCTATACAAAATCTCATCATTCAAATCTTTGCATCTCTTCAGGAGGGGGAGGCTTGCGATCAGCACTACTGGAAATCAGTCATCATCTGCAGATAAGGGTGCTTTGGTTTTCCTTAGTTTTAGTATAATTTTATCCTTGTGCTGCAATGTTAGGGCTTGGAAAGAAATTTCACTGATTTGTTTGGTTGTTAGAAAATAGACTTAGTGTCCTTTGAATGCAAAATTCCTGCCTCTCGAGGTAGAGGTCGAAATTTGGAATTTAATAACCCTTAAATCTTTCAGGGACTCCAAATATTCTGCATTAATTATCCAGTTTATCAATCTAAACCATCTATTAACACTCAATTATGCAACGACCTATTTTACTTGTCAATCCAATCCTCACTTTTAGCCTTTCCAGCCTCCATAGCAGGTTTGAGTATGTGCATCTCAATGTCAAAGCCAGCTGTGGCCATGAGTTCAGATAAGACATGGTTGAATGATAGATACTATTGGAAAGAGGGGAAGGGAGACTACCTGTACTTTTATTCACAAACTGTCCTGATGTGAGGGTGGCTAAAATGAAGAAGTCCAAGACACAGATCCTGCTTTGGCTGGCAGCTTTTAACCTCATATGTTTTCACATTCCTGAATGCCTGCTGAAAGTGCAGCAGAGCTTGACTGAACTGCTTTCCGTTACACACCTCTTATCTGTCAAGAGATTTCCATTTAGTTTGTTGGTTGCTTTTTGTTTTAATAGCAACAGATGTACGTCAGATTTATTAAGCTCCAATTGGATCATTGTCTGCAACAACGGAAGTTGAGCAGAGCAGCTTTAATGAACTCATGCTCGAGTGGCTCGGATCAGTCCAGGCTAATCCTGTAATACATTGTTTTCCAGCCCAAAGCATCTTCAAAATTTACTATGATAAAGCCCTATGGTATTTTGACAAGCAGATTAATAGATTTTTCTTGAACATTTCCAACAAAAACAAATTTACTACCAAAAGTCAGAGGTTGTGGTCACTAACTGTTTTGTTGCAGTTTGAATATGTTTCCCAATGGAAATGGAAAGGATGGGTTTGGGGGTGGAAATCTTACAACAAAAAAAGGAAAGTTGGTTCACAAGTTGAGCAGGTACAAAACCACGACAAATTGATAACCCAACATAAAACTTCCAATTAGATAAACCTGCTGTTGGTGACAGGTCTCCAAAAACAACTTCGGTTTTAACTTTCAAGTTCACATTTATTTTCACTTCTTGTTTCTCTGCTGTATTGTTATGTATCATCCTTCAGCTGCAATAGCCAAGTAGTCTGAACCAGTGAACTCCACAACCTGCATCAATGCCACTCTGATCAGAGAGCAGAAGGATGGCTGAAGAGATCAAACAGATGACATGAATTTTCCCTCTGTTCTCTTTCTGAAACCAGGGGTCTTGCCTCCATCCCTGGGTTCTATTGGTTGACCAGGATTCCTTCAAACATACTAAGTCATGTATATCATTACATGTTAGCTATGATTAACCTTTTGATTACTTCAGAATTATCTAGCCCTTTAATGTAGAAAAACATCCCTAGAAGACTTGAGTGAAAAATTTAAAGAAAAGATACTGAGCCATGGTGCGAGAGTTGGGAGAGGTTGTTACCTTTTTATATTTTAAAAAAATCTTTACTTTAGACATTTTGGCTTCCATTGTTTCAGACTAGTGTTGAAGACTAACCAGAGTTCCCTATGTCCCACAAGAAATGCACACTTGCCATGATACACAGAAAATTTATAGCGTGCCCAGGAAACAGAGGGCCCCTTTTCAGATCATCGCAGCTTCACTGATTTATAGGCAGCTAACCAATATCCTGGAGTCCAGAACCTTGTGGATCATTTTTTTTTAAATGTTAAATTCCAAAGAAACTAATTAAACACATTTGAACAAAAATCACACAAAATGTTTGTATTTGAATTGAGTGGTTCGGCCCATCTCAGATGAGATTTGTTTTTAAGAAACACAATTATAACAAAAATGAGCTGGAATGTTGTTCTTTGAGTAAAGCAGGCTTTTAATCCATTATGTACAATGACAGAATTTAAGAAACCAGCAACAAGCTAAACCTTAAACAGAAATGCTTTATTTTCATCAGAGGTGACCAAAAGATTTTTTAAGAAGGATTTTAAAAGGTGGAGAGAAAAGTAGGGAGGTGGGAGGGGTTTAGGAAGGGAATTCCAGAGAGCAGTTCTAAGGTGGCTAAAGGCTATGCAACCAATAGTGGGGTGAAAAGTAGGAATGCACGCAAGGCCAGAATTTGAGGTTGCATGGTGAGGTTGGGGCAATACTGCTGAGGAATTTGAGGATGAAGATTTTGAATTGAGTGTGTTGAGGGATAGGGAGCCACTGCAGATCAACAAGGAATGATTGATGGACAACAGGACAAGACACACATTACTGCATTTTGAACAAGTTGAAGTTTATTAGAGGATAGAAGACCAAGAAAAACAATGAACCCAAAGATAACAGAAACTAAAGAGATTTTGGCAGTGGTGGGGCTGAGACAGGGATGCAGGTAGGCAATGTTATGGAGATGGGGGCAAACAATCTTGGTAATGGTTAGAACGTGGGGTTTGAAGCTCAGAGCTGGACTGAATAGAACAAGGTTTTGCGCAGCCTAAGCATGTGGCTGGGGAGGAGGATTCAGTAAGTGGTAAGGGAGTGGAGTTTATGACAGGTTTGAAAGTTTTAGCATCTGTTTTCCTGATGTTCAATTGATGAAACAGACAAGCAGTCTGATGGCAGAGATGGATGTGGAGTCAAGGAAAGTGTTGAGAGGTATATCTGAGTGACTCACTTTACATGTGGAAGCTGATCCTGTACCTGCAAATTAAGTCACTGAGAGGCAGCATATAGATGAGGAGGAGGCTATGGATGGATCCCTGGAGAACTCTGGAGGTGACTGTGTGGGTATGGGAAGCGTAGCCATTTTTGGGGATGCAGTGGCTGCGTTGGGACAGGTAGGAGTGGAACCATGGAAGCACAAGTTACACGGACCTGGATCATGAGCGAGGACAGCTTGGTCAACCATGAAGAGGTTGCAGTCACAGATTGTCAATGGATCTTCCAAGCCACTGCTGGTGATACATACCAAATTAGCCAGTCAGCGGATGTAAGTGAAGAAAGTAATAGAACTTGTTTGCAAGGCAGAACACCTTCACATTCCCTGTGGAAAAGAGGCACCAGCTCAAGAGGATACAGAACATTTCCTGGATGTACTCCTGGGAACCCCTATTCAAGAAAGGAGGGAGACAGAAAGCAAGTAACTATAGGCCAATTAGTCAAACATCTGTCATTGGGAAAATGCGAGAATTGATTATTAAGGAAGTAGTAGCAGAACATTTAGAGACTCAAAATAAAATCAAGGAGAGTCAACATGGTTTTATGAAAGGAAATCGTGATTGACAAATTTATTAGAGTTCTTTGAGGGAGTAACGAGCAGGGTGGATAAAGGGGAACCAGTAGATAGTGTATTTGGATTTCCAAAATGCATTCGATAATGTTCCACATAAATGGTTACTGCACAAGATAAGAGCTCATGGCGTTGGGGGGTAATATATTAGCATAGAGGACTGGCCAACTAACAGAAAAGAGAGTTGTGATAAAGGGGTCATTTTCAGGATGGTAATCTGTAACTAGTGGGATGCCGTAGGGATCAGTGCTGGGGCATCAACTATTCACAATTTATATCAATGACTTGGATGAAGGAAGCAAGTGTACTGTGGCCAAATTTGCTGATGATACAAGGCTAGGTGGAAAAGTAAGTTGTGAGGAGGACAAAGTGTCTGCAAAGGAATATAGATAGGTTAAGCGACTGGGCAAAAATTTGGCAGATGGAGGATAATGTGAAGTCATTCACTTTGGTCGGAAGAATAAAAAAGCAAAATACTATATAAATGGAGAAAGACTACAGAATGCTGCGGTACAGAGGGATTTGGGTGCCCTCGTACATAAAACACAGTTAGTACAAAGGTGCAGCAGGTAACTGGGAAGGCAAATGGAATATTGGCCTTTATTTCAAGGGGGATGGAGTATAAAAACAGGGAAGTCTGGCTACAATTGTACAGGTGCTGGTGAGACCACACCTAGAGTACTGCTTACAGTTTTGGTCCTCTTATTTAAAGAAGGATATACTTATATTGGAGGCGATTCAGAGAAGATAGGTTGCTTCCGGGTATAGAAGAGTTTTCTTATGAGGAAAGATTGAGCAGGTTGGGCCTATACTCACTAGAGTTTAGAAGACTGAGAGGAGATCTTCTTGAAACATAAGATTCTGAGGGGGCTTGACAGGGTAAATGCTGAGAGGATGTTTCCCCTCATAGGGCAATCTAGAACTAGGGGGCATAGTCTCAGAATAAGGGGTCGCCCATTTAAAACAGAGATGAGGAGAAATTTCTTCTCAGAGGGTTGTGAACTTTTGGAATTCTTTGCCCCAAAGAGTGGTGGAGGCTGAGTCATTGAATACATTCAAGGCTCAGTTAGACAAATTTTTAATCGGCAGTCAAAAAATATGGAGAACAGGCAGGAAAGAGGAGTTGTGGCCAGAATCAGATCAGCCATGATTTCATTGAATGGCACAGCAGGCTTGAAGGGCCAAATGGCCTACTCCTGCTCCTAGCTCTCATGTTCTTGACAAGGCTTATTAGAGGGTACCCAAATGCTATAGAGAGCATTGAGCCAAAGTGCCCTAAGATGCCAAACAAGGGAACCTTCCTTGCAACCACTAATACAATAGGACTTCCACATTACCAGCCATCAAATAGGGGGACAGGTACTACATTGATCTGTCACTTACCTACAGACTTGTTCTGCACCTTCATATTTTTCAGGTACTACTTCCCCTCCCCGCAGCCTGGGAAAAGGCTGAAATATATTTAACTTCAGCAACATTGTAGAAAGAGGGGAGCCGTCACCATGGTGAGCTTGAGCACTCAGAAAAGCAGCTCCAGGCTAGAAGAAATAACCAATAACAAGCAGCTCCAATAGGGTGAGTCATGGTAAAGGGCAAGCAGCATCCAATCGCATTCTGGGCAGAGAGCAGGGGTAAGTTTGGTGCACAACTGTGGATTCCACTCTCCCACTGGTGACAAAGCATTTCAACGCTGCCCTGACACTCTGGAATTTTCTTGCTAACCCTCTTCAATTCACTACCTATCCCTGTCAGAAGCTTCCTCTCCCCACACCAAAGCTTATCTAGTCACCATGCCATAAGTCACCCAACCCAGCTTCTCTACTATTTCCTGTTCCACGTTCACCATATCTCTAAAGCACCTTAGGCTGTTTTATTACACATAAACTGCTATATAAATAAGTTGTTGCCTTGCATATGGTCACATAAATGAAATGGGCTGTACATAAACACTTAATGAACGTCAATAATTTGGTCATGTAAAATATATAAATTTTCATGGGACCATTTCAAAAAAAAAAAATCTACAAAGGCAAGTTGAAAATAGTCATGTTATTTGAGATGCTCTTTTAGGATTCAGGCAAGAAGAGGCTTTTGTTGAGCAGGTATACATAAAAACAAACTGGTATAGTGTTTGGCCAGGAGAACAGTAAATCATTCTGCCAGAGAAGAAAAGCAGCTCAACAGGTGAACCTAACAACTGAAACAAAAGCAAAATACTGCGGATGCTGGAAATCTGAAATAAAAACAGAAAATGCTGAACATACTCAGCAGGTCAGGCAGCATCTGTGGAAAGAGAAACAGAGTTAACGTTTCAGGTCAATGACCTTTCATCAGAACTGGAAGAAGTTAGAGATTTAACAGTTTATTAGCAAGTACAGAGCCAGGGAAAGAAGTGGGGCAGAAGAACAAAAGGGAAGGTCTGTGATAGGGTGGAGTGTAGGAACAATTAAATGTCAAAAAGGGATGATGGTGCAAGGCAAAAGGGGGCAATAATGGGACAAGAAAAAAAATGAATCTAGAAGAGATGTAAATGGCAACAGCAGAACCATTACCAGCACCTGCGAATGTAAACCTGCAAACATGCACAGACTTTCACCTTTATCATCATACAACTAGCCTACGAGATCATAGAATCATAGACGTTTACAACATGGAAACAGGCCCTTCGGCCCAACATGTCCATGTCGCCCAGTTTATACCACTAAGCTAGTCCCAAATCCCTCTATACTCATCTTACCCATGTAATTGTCCAAATGCTTTTTAAAAGACAAAATTGTACCCGCCTCTACTACTGCCTCTGGCAGCTCGTTCCAGACACTCACCACCCTTTGAGTGAAAAAATTGCCTCTCTGGACCCTTTTGTATCTCCCCCCTCTCACCTTAAATCTATGCCCCCTCGTTATAGACTCCCCTACCTTGGGAAAAGATTTTGACTATCTACCTTATCTATGCCCCTCATTATTTTATAGACTTCTATAAGATCACCCCTAAACCTCCTACTCTCCAGGGAAAAAAGTCTCAGTCTATCCAACCTCTCCCTATAAGTCAAACCATCAAGTCCCGGTAGCATCCTAGTAAATCTTTTCTGCACTCTTTCTAGTTTAATAATATCCTTTCTATAATAGGGTGACCAGAACTGTACACAGTATTCCAAGTGTGGCCTTACTAATGTCTTGTACAACTTCAACAAGACATCCCAACTCCTGTATTCAATGTTCTGACCAATGAAACCAAGCATGCTGAATGCCTTCTTCACCACCCTATCCACCTGTGACTCCACTTTCAAGGAGCTATGAACCTGTACTCCTAGATCTTTGTTCTATAACTCTCCCCAATGCCCTACCATTAACGGAGTAGGTCCTGGCCCGATTCGATCTACCAAAATGCATCACCTCACATTTATCTAAATTAAACTCCATCTGCCATTCATCGGCCCACTGGCCCAATTTATCAAGATCCCGTTGCAATCCTAGATAACCTTCTTCACTGTCCACAATGCCACCAATCTTGGTGTCATCTGCAAACTTACTAACCATGCCTCCTAAATTCTCATCCAAATCATTAATATAAACAAATAACAGCGGACCCAGCACCAATCCCTGAGGCACACCGCTGGCCACAGGCCTCCAGTTTGAAAAACAACCCTCTACAACCACCCTCTGTCTTCTGTCGTCAAGCCAATTTTGTGTCCAATTGGCTTCCTCACCTTGGATCCCGTGAGATTTAACCTTATGTAACAACCTACCATGCGGTACCTTGTCAAAGGCTTTGCTAAAGTCCATGTAGACCACGTCTACTGCACAACCCTCATCTATCTTCTTGGTTACCCCTTCAAAAAACTCAATCAAATTCATGAGACATGATTTTCCTCTCACAAAACCATGCTGACTGTTCCTAATCAGTCCCTGCCTCTCCAAATGCCTGTAGATCCTGTCTCTCAGAATACCCTCTAACAACTTACCCACTACAGATGTCAGGCTCACCGGTCTGTAGTTCCCAGGCTTTTCCCTGCCGCCCTTCTTAAACAAAGGCACAACATTTGCTACCCTCCAATCTTCAGGCACCTCACCTGTAGCTGTCGATGATTCAAATATCTCTGCTAGGGGACCCGCAATTTCCTCCCTAACCTCCCATAACGTCCTGGGATACATTTCATCAGGTCCCGGAGATTTATCTACCTTGATGCGCGTTAAGACTTCCAGCACCTCCCTCTCTGTAATGTGTACACTCAAGACATCACTATTTATTTCCCCAAGTTCCCTAATATCCATGCCTTTCTCAACCGTAAATACCGATGTGAAATATTCATTTAGGATCTCACCCATCTCTTGTGGTTCCGCACATAGATGACCTTGTTGATCCTTAAGAGGCCCTACTCTCTCCCTAGTTACTCTTTTGCCCTTTATGTATTTCAGAGAAAGAAACTGGAGCATAATTCAATGTTAATTCAAATACAAGCACAGTACCATAATTACTGGAAGATGTAATTCAACTGCCACAGCAGAACTCAGGAGGGGACTGGAAAGGCAGACACAGCTCCCTGTTACATAGCACATCAGCTACAACTTGTTTTTACACAAACGTTTTACTAAAAATGAAATCCATCAACTTTGCTTTATGACTTTTTTGTAGATTCATTCTGCTATATCTGTATAAAAGTCATCCTTGTAAGCAAATTAACATACTGCAGATTCTTGTAGAAGTGAGCTAAAAGTAGCATGAAATAATCATACCCAAAATTTGAATACAGATATGCAGATAAAGTTATAGTATATAAGTATTCAGAAATGGAGATCCTAATAAATTAAATTTCAATGGAGATTCCAATAGAAGAGAGATTACAAAGTTTCAAAATATGCTTTATGTAGCGTGCTCCAAATATATTCGCATTTGGGTACCATATGAAAAAATTTAAATTGAATATCAAGTGTCAAATGCTAATTTATTTTCCTTTACATCATACTTTTCTTCAAAACTAAAATTTACCTTACAAAATAATTTAATGCTAAACAGTAGTTTAAACCAATTAAATTTAAAATTGAATTTTCTCCCAGATTCAGATCCCTCTTCATTCCAAGTTACAAGCAAATACGAAAGCTACATTTTTGCACAAACAGTACACGAAGGGACTGAAGTAATCACTCATTTGGTCAGTGTTTCTAGCAATCAATACTCAGATCAGGGCACAAATAATTAGCACAGCTATGTTGTGAGAAGGCAAAAATGCAGCCCATGTTGAAGTGTTGCATAAATTAGAAGATATAGAAAGCCAAATAAGAGTACAAAAACTTCCTAGCTGGATGTACTTGACACTACCATGGGCAAGAAAGAGAAAATTTGAGTCCTTTTAAGACTCCATGCTGAATTACAATTGTCAGTCACCTGTAGTACTATGACCATTATTCATAATCACAGAGGCATCATAACAAAGCCCAATTCTATTCTCTCCTGACCGCTACACACACTTCCAAAAGGAGTCACTAGATAGTGATCGAGGTGGGAATCCAAGCCGATTTTCCCCTCCATAAATCACGATTCTGAGGCCAACTATAGTGCCCCTACTGTTGCCCTAGTTGAAATCACCAATACAGACCAGGGATTCAATAAAGGATTGCCATGGTGCAGATAACTGCTATTGAAATGAATAATTTTTGCAGATCCAACAAGGAAACTTTGATACAACTCTCAAAAATGAACCAAAAGCTAGTGATCTCCAAAAGCAAGAACTCAGACTTTTGAAATAACTACACCAGGAAAAAAGTGTTTAACTTCACCTTATTGGGATTCATGGGTAGAGGAAGCACTTGGTAATAAGTTTCCATTTTTAAAAAAGTGTCTGTTTTTGTAGTCCAGAAGTGTATTCACAAAATGTTTACATTACAGTGCTGATAAATCTGAACATTTTAGTGCAGCTTCAAGTGGTTTGTTTCTTGCCAACTGTCATAAGCGCCTTTGATTTTTGTTCAAATAAAAAAGCTAGTCTGTTGTAGGAGATTTATTTTCTGTTTAAAAATTCTGAAAATCAAGTCTCTGGAGTTAAATATCTATATCTTTTTTAGAATCCTGTTTGGTTGACAGGTGAAGAATTTAAGTGGTGATTCCCCCCTCCCCCTTCACGGATGCAAAAATGGCAGTAGGGATTTGACTTCCCAGTGCATTGTTGCTGGAGTGTGAAACCAGTTTCAGTAGGTCATTTCCCACCTGTCCTGCTTGTGCAAGCAATAGTAGAATCCCAGTCTTTAAAAGAGAGACTTCACGTGATCACTAGATAGTAATCTCTTAATTTAGATTCATTAATTTATTGTTCTGTTTGATATTAGGCATCCATTAGACGCAGGTTGCCTTTAGAGCAAGAAAATAAATCACAATTTCTAGGCAATCTTACAGACATGGGAAGACAATAAAATTCTATACACATATCCATTACAAAAAGATTACACAAGAACTGTGCACAGCATCATTGTCCATAAGCAGAAAGGTCAGAAATAACAGCATGATCAACTCCTAGTTGCAATCTGCATTTATAGTTGTGATTTTGCATCATTATATTTATCAACTTGTATAGATGCCAAACTTATATTTTTTTTCTGTGTGTAACTTTCTATGCTACATTGACACTGGCATGGCACAGAACCAAGCTGAGGAGTAAGTAATATAGACAATGCTCCAAGTCGGTCAGAGAGATTAATTGAAGGGATTGCCCTGTAGTGGAGATACAAAAATAAAACCAAGCAATTTCTAATCAAATTCTAACTATTCCAGGAACAAGTAAAATAATTAGCACAAACAGAGCAATTTCAGAGTAGGCCCACTGGATTTTTACTTTTATTAAAACTTTCCTTGGTACAAGGTAAAAGAAAGGCAAGTTCATCCTGAAATCCAACGACAATTTTGCAGGATGAATGCAAGCACCAGCATGAGGCAGGCCAGCCCACTTTGGATAATAGGTGTCATGCTGTGCTAATTTGGTGAAGTCATGACCCAAATCCCCACCTCCATTTATTCAATGCATTCATCCTCTGGGTCTCTACAGTTCGATCCACTCATTCGTCACCTCCCTTATTATCTGCTGATAGCGATTGCCACTTCACTTTTTTTTTTAAAATGCTTGCAGTACATGCAGAATTCATGTTATACGCATTCTGTACGAATCGATTCTTTAAGCAAAAGAAACCAATACTCTTAATAACTATTAGTAGTAGAGCTGCCAGCAGTATAAAATAGGGCAGCTCCACTCAAACAGATTCAATTGCTGAGGCCAGATTACAGCATCAGGTCTCAGTTAAATGAGTGTTGTCCCAAGGACAGAACTATAAAGCTGATCCTCAGCCCACAAGCAGATGGATGATTATTTCTCAATGTTTAATCTATCTTCCTGAAACGCATCTCCTGTCAGATTGCAAAATTAAGGCCAATCCTCAAGTTTTATTTCAGCTTTTAGAATGCAATATTAACTCTGATCATACTTAAACATTTTTATACCAGTATAACCTCTACAGAATAAGTTCACAATTTTTCATAGAAAAGCAATGACAACACTATCAAATGACCTTACTGTCCACCTGTAAGCACTTTTAATGGCTCATTGTTGCCACTTTCCACAAGTAGTGTGCAGCTACTATTTTTAATACTAAGAACAATTACACTTGTAATTATGCTCCCTTTTACAATCTGCTGTGGCTTCCTTGGTGAAATTGTTGCTCACTAAATAAAGGAATATTGTTGCTAGAAATTAGAGCATTAAGGAATCACTTTAAAAGGCATTTATATAAATGCAAGTTGAAGTAGTAAAACGTCTCGAGGGGCTTCACAGGAGCATTATCAAACAAAATTTGACACTGAGCCACGTAAGGAGATATTAGGACAGGGGACCAAAAGCTTGGTCAAAGAGGTAAGTTTTAAGGAGCGTCTTAAAGGTGGAGCGAGAGGTAGCGAGGCAGAGAGGTTTAGGGAGGGAATTCCCGAGTTTAGGGCCTAGGCAGAAGGCACAGCCTGATGGGTGTCCCTGATTTTCATCGCTCCAAGAGGCCAGAATTGGAGGACTGCAGAGATCTCAGATTTTTGTAGGGTTGGAGGAGGTCACAGAGATAGGGAGATGCAAAACCATGGAGGGATTTGAAAACAAGAATAAGAATTTTAAAAATCGAGGCATTATCGGACCAGGAGCCAATGTAAGTCAGCAAGCACGGAGGTGATGGGTGAACAGGACTTGGTGCGAGTTAGGATAGAGGCAGCAGAGTTTTGAATGAGCTCAAGTTTACAGAAGGTACAAGTTGGAAAGCCAGCCAGGAGAGCATTGGAATGGTCGAGTCTAGAGTTAACAAAGGCGTGGATGAGGCATTCAGCAGCAGATGAGCTGAGGCAGGGCAGAGACGGGTGATGTTATGGAGGTGGAAGTAGGCAGTCGTGGTGGTGAAAGTATGGGATCAGAAGCTCAGCTCATGTCAAATAGGACGCCAAGGTTGTGAACAGTCTGGTTCAACCTCAGACAGTGGCCTTGAGAGGGATGGAGTCAGTATCTAGGGAACGGAGTTTGTGGTGGGGACCGAAGACAATGGCTTCTAATCAGAAGTTAATCCCTTGTACAAGCATTTTTCATGCTACATCTACACTCATACCTTATAAGTGCAATGGAAAATCTCTGCAGAGCTGACAAATAAAAAATCAACTGAATAGACTGACTCCAGGGCCCAATAAAAAGTGGTGGTACAGCAGTGGAATACCATTATGTCAAATATCATTCCCCCACAAATCCAATGTGTATCACAGCATGATGTGCACTAGAGCTCCATTATATTTACCAGGTATGATCCTTTGGTCAAAAGGCATTTTGTCAGTGCATAAAGTGCATATGCCATTCGATCATGTCGGCCACGTACACTGAGTATGACCATTTCTTCCCAAACTTGATAAATGTACTACTGTACATTTGCAAACACATATGCTCTGTTGCATACATAACTGTATATACAGTGGTGCTCTAATTTTTAGACAAAGTCAGAGAAACCAGTACATTATCAGTGCTACTGAGATAAAACAAGAACACAAGATTGAGTACAGCTCCCTCCACTTTGCCCAATATACTTAATCTGAATTAATTTACTTAATTACTGTGACATTTCCATTTCCCCCCCACTGGAAATCACAATACCTTGCATTTATATAGTGCCTTTAAATGTAGAAAAATGTCGCAAGGTTCTTCACAGATGCATTATCAAACAAAAATTGACACCGAGCCAAAAGGAGGAGATATTAAGAGAGGTGACTAAATGCTTGGTTAGAGGTAGGTTTTCAGGAAGGTCTTAAAAGCAGCAGTTTAGGGATGGATTTGAAGAACTTAAAGCCTAGACTGCATGGTCACTACTGGTGAGGGAAAGGGAGTAGGGGTGCATAAGAGGCCAGAGTTGGAGGAACACAGTTCTCATGGGGTTGTACGGCTAGAGGACATTACAGAGATAGGGAGAGGCAAGGCCATGAAGAAATTTGAACACGAGGATGAAAATTTTAAATTGGTGGTGTTAGAGGACCAGAAGCCAACGTAGGTCAGCGAGCACAGGGGTGATGGGTGAGCGAGACTTGATGCGGGACAGGGTATGGGCAGCTGAGTCATTGATGAGCTGAAGTTGTGGAGGGTGGAAGGCTGGCCATGAGGTTGAGAGTGAAATTGCTCAATTAGTACCAACTTATAGGCAGTTTTCAGCTATAGACTTGAAACCTATTTCACTTTGGATGATCCTTTACTAATTTTGTCAAATTAGTTATGCCAAAATGCAGATGACAGAAAACTTGGAAGGGTAGTAAACAGTGAGGAGGATAGTGATAGACTTCAAGAGGATACAGACAGGCTAGTGGCATGGGCGGACACGTGGCAGATGAAATTTAATGCAGAAAAATGCAAAGTGATACATTTCAGCAGGAAGAACGAGGAGAGGCAATATAAACTAGAAGGCACAATTCTAAAAGGGGTACAGGAACAAAGAGATCTGGGGGTATATGTGCACAAATCGTTGAAGGTGGCAGGGTAGGTTGAGAAAGCAGTTAAAAGCATACGGGATCCTGGGCTTTATAAATAGAGGCATACAGTACAAAAGTATGGAAGTCATGATGAATCTTTATAAAACACTGGTTGGGCCACAACTGGAGTATTGTGTCCAGTTCTGGGCACCACACTTTAGGGAAGATGTGAAGGCCTTAGGAAGGGTTCAGAAGAGATTTACTAGAATGATTACAGGGATGAGAGGCTTTAGTTACGTGGATAGACTGGAGAAGCTGGGGTTGTTCTCCTTGGAACAGAGATGGCTGCAAGGAGATTTGATAGGAAGTATTCAAAATTATAAATCTGGACACAGCAGATAGAGAAACTGTTCCCATTGGCGGAAGGGTCAAGGGCCAGAGGGCATAGATTTAAGGTGATTGGCAAAAGAACCAAAGGAGACATGAGGAAAAACCTTTTTAACACAGTGAGTGGTTAGGATCGGGAATGCACTGCCAGAGGGGGTGGTGAAGGCAGATTCAATCATGGCCTTCAAAAAGGGAACTGGATAAGTACTTGAAAGGAAAACATTTGCAGAGCTATGGGAAAAAGACAGGAGAACGAGACTAGCTGGATTACTCTTGCATTGAGCCGGCATGGACTCGATGGGCCGAATGGCTCCTTCTATGCTGTAACCTTTCTATGATTCTATGACATAGTGGTACAACAAGGGTTAGCACCAGCAATTCTGCCACATAGTGTGTTCCTGGTCAGAGTCATCAAGGTGTGCTTCATATGGATGGAAAGAATATAATCACCATTTTTTTTTGTTATTCGTTCATGGGATGTGGGCGTTGCTGGCAAGGCCAGCATTTATTGTCCATCCCTAATTGCCCTCGAGAAGGTGGTGGTGAGCTGCCTTCTTGAACCACTGCAGTCCGTGTGGTGAAAGTTCTCCCACAGTGCTGTTAGGTAGGGAGTTCCAGGATTTTGACCCAGCGACGATGAAGGAACGGCGATGTAAGTTGGGATGGTGTGTGACTTGGAGGGGAACGTGCAGGTGGCGTTGTTCCCATGTGCCTGCTGGCCTCGTCCTTCTAGGTGGTAGAGGTCGTAGGTTTGGGAGGTGCTGTCGAAGAAGCCATGGCGAGTTGCTGCAGTGCATCCGGTGGATGGTATACACTGCAGCTACTGTGTGCCGGTGGTGAAGGGAGTTAATGTTTAGGGTGGTGGATGGGGTGCCAATCAAGCTTAGTCCTGGATGGTGTTGAGCTTCTTGAGTGTTGTTGGGATCCATGCAGGTCGCTCTCACATACTTGGCTCAAGCAGTATTAACAGAGACCTAGCAACCCATCAGAAGCAAGTAACAATGGAAAAGGATACAAAGGCACTTCAAAAAAAGTTTACAGTAGCCAGCTTTTTAATATAAATTTACCTAATAATGATCACAGCTGCCACAGTGGTACTTAAAATGTCCCAATCCGCATGTGGAATGTGAGGTAGTCAGATCTTGTAATTCCACCATTTGTATTTTTAAAACTATATGGTCTTTAATCACATGCCTGAAGTATGTTTCACATGCCACACAAGCAGAGGCTGAAAAGTTACACCTACCAACCAGCTGCCTTTAATGAAATCAAATAATACTCAGCAGTTTGCAAGTAACATTCGAATATTTATGTCTCCATTTTTAGTACTTCACCTTATTTTTCTAATATTTACAGTTAAAGGAACACTCTAGAATAGGGGCCCACAATGTTCTTCTATGACTATCTGTTTGAGTTTCTTTCTTTTCTCTCAAACTGAAATATAAAGAAAGTTTAACAAATTTTCCACAATATGGCAGTTCCAATCTGCAGGTAGGTCCAAAATTGTACCAGCACAGAAATTGTACACTATGTGCAAACGTTGTCCCACAGAAGCCCTTGCCATTTGTATCTTTCCATGACCAGCAGATATGTCCTGGGAACTGAGATTTGACAACAGGATATAGTTTCACAAACATTTTAGAAATATAGCAAAAATGACATGCCCAACTGGGAGGCAAACAGCCTCAGAATAAAAATCTGTGGAAGAATTAACACTTACAGGTGTATTTTACAGATAAGAAACACTGTAGGATCTTACCATGGAACATGCATCTGAAAAAGGTCCAAGTTAGTCAGGACTTCAGGAGTATTTCATTCTTAAAGCATACACTACTCTGCAATAACTTTTTCATTTACAAAAATCACAGGTAAGTTAGGAGTTTGAGTGCAACATAATTTCAAAAACAGATGCCTCTCGATTTTGCATTAACTCATCTAAAAGAAAAATGCACGTTCCTCCCCCAAGGAAGAACAGGCTAGCAGATTGCTGGGCACTTTTCAATCAAAAATTACAGCATCACCACACCGTTATGTTAGCCTATCTTTAATACTTATTCTCCCCATCGCACTTCCTAGCCATGAAGTGACCTAGCCCTGTTTCTTCTGCCAGGTTAGCATCAGTGGCCAATGCTAACAACCTTCTAGGATCTTACCATGGAACATACCTCCAAAAAGGTCCAAGTTAATTCACCTTCACGAACCAACCACAGAAACTCTGCACATGCAAAAATGACAGAAGCCAGTGATATAAAAGTAGAGAACTACCATCCATCATAACCCCACCCCCCGCCACTAATAGGTTTTCCAATAATTTGATTTGTTTTGTGACCACGATCAAAAGATATCACTATAAACTCCACGTTGAACAACCAAATCCTTTCGCTACAGTACACTGCACAACATACTATCCATTTTTCACTGTCAAGCAACAAGGCAAACTATGACTGACTTAATAAGCATCAAATAATTTCAAAAGTATATTGAACTTAAGCATGTACAGACAGAAAACTTGAAACTTAATATTAAAATTCTACATTTATATATTGATCTCTCTGGATTGTTCTTGAACAGTCCCATACTCATTTCCTATTTCAAGAGTGGTGTCATTTTCACATCGTTCACCTGACGAAGGAGGTAGCCTCCGAAAGCTTGTGAATTTAAAATAAAATTGCTGGACTATAACTTGGCGTTGTAAAATTGTTTACAATATTTCAAGAGTGACAGCATGGCAAATATTATATCCTGGCAAAATAAGCAGCTGCGTGGGCCACAAAAACCTTAGCAATGAACCACGCCCATGTCACGGGTCAGACTACAGCAGAAACTCTCGTTTCCACAAAAGCAACTGAGACGCAAGTTCCCCATCAACAAAAAAAATGAAGAAAACAAAACTGGCAACACATCCAAGCACTTTCATTATATAAACCGTATATCCACCGGCCAAAAGACACATGGTTACACATACAATTAATCGAGCGCAACATTTGCGACTTCATCACTGAAATACCTGAATGATGTCCTGTGGTATTTGGTTTTGTCTTGGTTAATATAATTTCCTCATTAGTAAAAACGTTTATGGTTGTATAACCAAAGTATTGCATCAGGGCTGAGATTAAACCTATTGATACTGACACACACGCAGGACCATAAATGAACATGTATGCCGACATCAAAGTAAGGACTCAAAACGATTTTCTAAAAAGTACTTCCCCTCTGACGAGTGTAAAATTTCGGCGTGGACTGACACAGATTGAGAGAGATAGATAAACATAGATAGATATAGACACAACGTGGCCGACTTCTTTCTCAGGGAACGCAACCAGTTCTCAAAACCATTGCGCACTTACATAGTAGGTGTCATCCAGAAATACACCTTTTCGAGATGATTATTATTAGTTAGGTGTATGAATGGCACCTTGTAATAGATCCACACAGAGGGCTGGCTGTGGATTAACCCTTGGGGTTAACAGCTTCACTTTAAATTGTATTCAGTGCGTCTTGTACTTTGAAAACCTTCTTTCCTGATGGAACCGCTGAAGATTTGATCCGAAGGAAAAGTAAATAAAAGAAACGAAGCCGCCAAGTTCAGGGCTCCTACAGAAACTTAGCCCGCTCGATTATAACCGGGGATTTTTTTATTTTTTATTTCCTCCCACCTTTCAGTCGCTCCACTAAATAAATTCCGATAGTTGGAGGGACAGTTGAGATTTTACTCCCCATCATCTCCCCACGGGCCTAGTTCGCAGCCGTCAGGAGGCGGCGGCACCGCCTCAAGTAGTACTGGTAGTAGTGGCGGCGGGCCGGTGCTGAAACTTTTACGGTCACGGTGATGGCCGTTCGCCGCGCACGCCCAACAGCGGCACAATCCGAGCCGTCAGCGGGCGGGAGGGAGGGAGGCCGGAGCCGCTCACTCAGCCCGGTCCGAGTCTCCCGGCCGGCCAACCAACCGAGAGCCAGGCAGTGCCGTGCCGCCGGTTTTATTCACCGCTGCATGAAGCGGATCGGGTTCGATGGAGCTGTCAGTCCGGTGGAGCCGAGAGTGGGGGTGGTGGGGGGAAGGAGGGAGAAGAGACCGTGTCAAACCCTCCCTCCCACCCACCCCGGGGTTCCCCTCCCCCACTCACCCTGTTGCGCAGCCTCTCTAGCCGGGCGATAACGACTCGCGCGAATCGTTAATTAAAAAAAAAACAGAAAGACAACCTGAAGCCCAGAAACCAGCAGCGAGACCAGGGAGGAAGGCGGGAGGGGAGGGGAGGGGAGGGGGCTGCCGCTACGTTCGCGGTAACGCGGACTCCGGACTCGAACTCACTCACTCACTCAGCCTGCCTTCCTTCTCCTCGACTGCCGCTGCTGCACGAGGCTGGCGGATGGAACGTTGTGTCGGTCGCGAATGTTCCAGCGGCCGGGCTCCGGCAGCTATGCGCGCGCTCCCGTCTGGTTTTTTTTCCCCCCCCTCTCCCCACAGCTCGTGGGCGGCCGCTCCCCCCGCCGCCCGCTCTCCGGCCTTTCACTGATGGGATTGCCTATTGCCCACAATCCACCGGGAACCACGGCGGCTGGCGGCCGAGGACCAGGTCCCCGGGCACAAGCGGGTTGCTGGCAACTGACACACACACACACACCCTGAGCAATTGTGCCTGGCGCCCTGGGACACGCGTGTCTCTGACACTGACACACCCCCCGAGCAATTGTGTCTGGCTTCCTGGGACATGCATGGCACTGACACATCCAGCAACTGTGTCTGGCTCCCCAGGACATGCATGACACTGACACATCCAGCAACTGTGTCTGGCTCCCTGGCACACACATGGCACTGACACATCCAGCAACTGTGTCTGGCTCCCCAGGACATGCATGACACTGACACATCCAGCAACTGTGTCTGGCTCCCCAGGACATGCATGGCACTGACACACCCAGCAACTGTGTCTGGCTCCCTGGGACATGCATGACACTGACACACCCAGCCACTGTGTCGGCTCCCTGGCATACACGTGTCTCTGACACTGACACACCCAGCAACTGTGTGTGGCTCCCTAACACATGCATGTCTCTGACACGGACACACCTAGCAACTGTGTCTGGCTCCCTGGCACACACATGTATCTGACGCTGACACACCCAGAAACTGGTTCCCTGGTACACAAGTGTCTCTGACATATCCAGCAACTGTGCCTGGCTCATTGGGACACACATGTCTCTGCACTGACACACCCAGAAACAGTGTCAGGCTCCCCAGCACACACGTGTCTCTGACATTGACACACCCAGCAACTGTATCTGGCTTCCTGGCACACACGTGTCTCTGACGTTGACACACCCAGCAACTGTGCCTGGCTCCCCAGCACACACGTGCCTCTGTCACTAACACACCCAGCAACTGTGCCTGGCTCACTGGGCACACTCGTGTCTCTGACACTGACACACCCAGCAACCATGTCTGGCTCCCTAGCACACGTATCTCTGACACTGACACACCCAGCAACTGTGTCTGGCTCCCTGGCACATGCGTGTCTCTGCACCGACGCACCCAGCAACTGTGTCTGGCTCCCTGGCACACGTGTGTCTCTGCACCGACACACCGACCAACTGTGTCTGGTTCCCTGGCACACGCGTGTCTCTGACACTGACTCACTCAGCCATTGTGCCTGGCACCCTGGGACACTAGTGTCTCTAACACTGACACACCCAGCAACTGTGTCTGGCTCCTTGGTACACGCGGTGTCTCTATACTGACACACCCAGCAACTGTGTCTGGTTCCCTAGCACACGTGTGTCTCTGACAATGACACACCCAGCAATTGTGTCTGGTTCCCTGGGACAGCCATGTCTCTGACACTGACACACCCAGCAATTGTGTCTGGCTCCCTGGGACATGCATGAAACTGACACACCCAGCAACCGTGTGTGGCTCCCTGGCACCTGCGTGTCTCTGACACTGACACACCCAGCAACTGTGTACAGCTCCCTGGCACACAAATGTATCCCACACTAACACACCCAGCAACTGTGTCTGGCTCCTCAGCACATGCGTGTCTCTGATACTGACACACCCAACAACTGTGTCTGGCTCCATGGCACACACATGTCTCTGACACTGCCACACCCAGCAACCATGTCCAGCTCCCTGGCACACACGAGTCTCTGACACACCTAGCAACTGTTTCTGGCTTCCTGGGCACACATGTGTCTCTGACACTGTCACACCCAGCAACTGTGTCTGGCTCCCTGCTACACGTGTGTCTCTTTGACACTGAGATACCGAGCAACTGAGTTTGGGTCCCTGGGACACACGTGGCACTGATACACCAAGCAGCTGTGTCTGGCTCCAGGAATACATGTGGCTCTGATACATTAAGCAACTTCGTCTCTCCAGAGACACTTGCCTGGCACTGAACCACTGAGCACCTGTGTTTGGCTCTGGGGACACTCCTGGCACTGATTCACCGAGCAAGTCGTGACTGGCTCTGGGTACGTTTGACACATCAGTGGCAGGTTCAACACTTGGGACAACCAAGACACCAGCCAATCTAGAGTAGCAGATGCCAGGTCTGGGGAGATGGACAATGATGTCACTGTGAACAGCCAAGTAAACCTTCGCGCGTACACCTCAAGTGACATAGGCTGGCTCCAGGGACATACATAATACTGACACACTAAGTGGCATATCTGATTCCAGGAACGTGAGACATCAAATGACAGAGGCTAATTAGTGACCCGCACAGCACTACCACACTAAGCTGCTGACACTGGCTCCAGGACATGGATGCCACTGACATTGTGGCTGAGGCCAGGAAGAATCATGGCAACAGGACCCTGCTATTACATAACTCAAAAGGGGGTCTCAAAAGTATTGATTGTTGCAAAGGGCATCTGTCCCAACTGATGATTCACACCAGCATCCAAGGGTCCTGGAGGATCTCACCTTCAGCATGGACACAGTCCTTTGGGATTATGCTGGGAAGTGGCGAAGGGTGTTTTTGGTCTTCTCTTTATTAGAAGGAGAATCGGATGGATTCCTTTACAGGCATGTGCCCAATTTTCCCACCAATTTTCCAATATTTGCTGCACTCGGGCAATCCAGTGCACCGGGTCCAGGCCCAGGAAATCTCCCTGACCTGTCAGCACCACGCAGCTCCCCAAACAGGACCAGATTAGCCCAACTGATCCATGTATGCCCATGGATTCATCTTATCAATGTGTGTATGTACTCATCTTTCAGGTAAGAAGTAAAACCAAGATCCCATCTGCCCTCACAGGTGGATGTAAAAGATCCCACAGCACTATTTCGAAAAAAAGCGGGGGAGTTCTCCCCGATGTCCTGGACAATATTTATCCCTCAGCCAACATCACTAAATCGGATGATCTGGTCATTACCTCATTGCTGTTTGTGGGAGCTTGCTGTGTGCAAATTGGCTGCCGCAATTCCTAAATTATAAAAGTGACTACATTTCAAAAGCGCTTTGGGTCATCCTGAGGTTATGAAAGGCACTATATAAATGTAAGCTCTTTCTTCTTTTACTCAAATCGGGATTAGTTTGTTAGTGTCATGCAAGTCCCCAGGTTGCCTATTTGGCCTGCTGATGTTCACATTCAGCAGCAGCAGACTAACTGGCTGAGGTCCAAGAACATATAATCTTCCTGGGCACATGTCTAGCACCAATAAAGTAATAGACAAGGCTGGAGTTACCCACAGCAGACCCTGCCAGTTTCATGGGCACTTAGCACTGGCAGGTTAGGATCTATGGGTTGGCCAACAGATGTATGTGTGGCAATAACACAGTCTGAGACAATTCTCTCTAAAAGTGACTGGTGACCACCTTGACAATCTCTTTAGTGGGAAATTTAAGAACTATCATGGGTAAATACAGTCCCAAACCATTGTATTGCACCTGTTCATAACAAAATTTTGTTTTAATTTGTAATTTGTTACTGTAAGTATTCATAAAACTATGAGATACCACTATATTAGCAAAAGGAAGCGAGGACTTTATTTTCAATCCAAATTATGAATTAATTTAATCCTTTACATATATTTGTTGCACAGATTGGACTTATCTCTCATTTATATCAGACTGCACTCTTTTGGTCTGAAATAAGTTACCAATTGAGTTAATCGTGTTTTAGCTTTAATCAAACATACAAACACTTATGTTTCGAGTAGAAACTTGATGAAGCTCTGCGTGATACGATTTTTGTTTCTACTAGTGAAGTTAACTATAATTCACTCACAACATTGTAACCTGTGCATAGAAAATTGAAATGTTTGGGTCAGTAACTGGGTTATAGAATTACACTGCACAGACCTGAAGGGAACTCTGGTGGGTGCAGCATGGAAGTAAGTACACAGACTTACGGAGTAAAGAGGCACAGAGGATCCTGAACTGAAGCCAACATTAACTGTATCTAAAATACATCAAGGAAATTACTCTGCGTTTTTCAACTTCTGTAATGTAGATGGCAATAATTTAGAAACACCAAACAGTTCTGGTCAGTTTTGCGAGTAAAAATACAGAATTTTTGGAGTATTCTGTTTTAACACCACTTGCCAATGTAATCTAGGTTATAAAATTAAAATTAATCTTGACTGTATGAAATGATCAAATGTGACTTTGCCCCCTTAGTGGCCCATGTCAGCTGTAGCTCAGTTGGTAACACTCTCGCCTGAGTCAAAAGATTCAAGTGGGTTCAAGTCCCACTCCAGAGACTTAAGCACAAAATCTAGGCTGACACTCCAGTGCAGTACTGAGGGAATGCTATACTCTTGGAGGTGCCGCATTTCAACCAAGTCTGCCCTCTCAGGTGGGTGCAAAAGATCCTGTGGCACTATTCAAAGAAGAGCAGGGCAGTTCTCCCCAGTGTACCAGCCAATATTTATACCTCAAACAACATCACTAAAAACAGATTATCTGGTCATCATCTCACTGCTGTTTGTGGGACCTTGCTGTGCGCAAATTGGCTGCCGCATTTCCTACATTACAACAGTGACTACACTTCAAAAAAGTACATAATAACTGTAATGTGCTTTGGGGCATCCTGAGGTCATGAAAGGCACTATATAAATGCAAGTCTTTTTTTCTTTATGTAATGAGATCCCAAACTGAGGCAAGTTATCAGAAAGGTCCTTGCCTCTGCCACCTCTATTTTGGAAGGAATGAAGTCAGTCTACAAACACCTAGTTATAGGAAAGGATGTGTCAAATCTGACACAGTGGGGTTAACTTAACTAGAAGATATCAGTAACTTAAGCACAGGGGTGCGGTGGGCCAAATCCATGTCACAAGTAGCGAGTGGGCCGTGCATGATTTAACTCATTTTTGAGTTGGGAAGAATCATGATCATGGCCTTTAGTTTATGTTGCCTGAATAAGTAAAACTCAGTTTTTAGTACGAGATTTCTTACTGGTGTTCAGAAATTTCACATTCCACAATTACATCTATTTATAATTAGGGCCACTGGTTGATGATTGTAAGGAAAGGGTTAATCTTTATATTGCAGTAATATTGACGTTCAGCTTTTACCTATCAAGTTTCTGTTAGAAGAATGAAATATAAGCATAAGCCAGACTTGCTTTATTTTGGCAATATAAAATGCAGTGAAAAGCAATAGTCAGTAAAACTTAATTAGAAGACATTCCAGTCAGAGAACTTTAGCTGATAATAAATTATTGTACAGACACAGAACAGACAAGAGCTTCCTTTGATAGGGAGGCCTTGAAGAAGCACCTGCCTGAGAAAGACCATTGATCTGGAAAGTTAGGGAGTCTGATTCAAGTTAGGGAATATGATCTGTGTGCTGCCAGGACAGAACAATCAAATCAGTGTTGAATGAGGTAATGCTATGGAACCTGCAAATTGTTACATAGCAGGGTGGAAAAAAAGATTTGAAAAGTGGGTGTTAGAACAGATACTTTGGAATTCGAAGGTTTGGCCAACAAATTACAGAGAGCTCGGAAGGTGTTTTGGATTCTCCGGCGAACTCGCAAGATTTTGCTGTAAGTGTTGCTTTTAAGCGTATGTTTAATTATTGTCAAGCACAGTTATTAGCATATATTTAATAAACCTGTGAATGCCTGCTCTGAATGCTGTGAACCCTATTATTTTGATAATAAATAATAAGTAAGAACACCCATCCTCTAACAATGATGACCAAATAATTCAGGTTTTATTACATAGTATTTTTAATCAATGTTTTGGGGATCCCATTCTACGATTACATCCATGTTTCCATGAAAACCACAAACCAGTGGGTTAATCATGATTAAATGCCATATTGAATGACCAATCTATTTGTGCTTTTTGCAGTTGTTGGATCACACCATTTCTATCTCGTTAACGTCTGTCTCGAACTATCTTTTTTCTCTCTCGTTTCCTTCAACCAAAATGTCTCTCTCCTTTGGTCTGTCTCCTCTCCATTTCTGCTTTTCTCTGTTGCTGCTTTTTTACTTTTGTCTCTTATTTTTCTATTTCCCTTTTCCTCTTCCCCTTTCTTACTTTTCTATTTTTAACTCTCCTGTTTGGTTTTGCAACCATAGACAGCGGAGGGGCAGCAAAGGTAGAAGCAATGGGACTCAGGTGAGTTACAGGCAGCCGCAACGGGACTTAGGTGGGTTAAGAGGTAGCAGCATTGGGACACATGCGGATTGGAGGTATCAGTGCCCCGCTCATTAAAACCTGGTGGGGAAGAACAGGTAGCCCTCCAAAATAAGTTAAATACTTTCCTTAGGTGGGCCAGGAGGATCAGGAGTGCTCCTCAACACCCCACAAGGAAAGTCTGAGCCTCTCCTGCCCTGGGCTCTCCCCACTTCTCCGCCATGAAACGATCCCGAACATCCCCGAGACTTACCTCGGTGCCTTCGGGCAGCCTCCGGGCCCTGGGATTTTGACTTGCCCAAACCTGGCCAGCTTCCTCTTGCCGCCCATTTCAGTCAGTCAACTGGTCCGTGGGATGCAAATGAGGCCCTGGAGTTAAAATAGCCCAGGCCTCAAACTGATGACGTCGTGTGCGTTTGATACTCGTACCCCCAACCCGCCCAGAACTCACTCCCAATTAAAATTCCTTGCCCCTGGGTGCTGAGAAAGAGTGTGATAGGTAAAGAGGTGAGTGAAGCTGTATGAGTAGTAGATGATGTGTATTGCCACCACGGCCTTCACTTACCTTAGCCACGCTTGGGAGGTCATTGAAAACTCTTTCTGCATTGCGTGGCAGTTGTTGGAGTGGTGGGGGTTTCACTGACTGCCTCTGCCACCTCCCTCCAGATAGCGTGCACCACTCTCCTATGGGGCCCCCGGCCCTCAGTGCCCATCAGTTGGTGCCTCCTGGCCCTCAATTCTGCAGCAGCACCTCCACAGATGCATTGGAAAATCTGGGGACTGTTCCAGCTGCTGTCACCTCAAAGCTGCTGCTCCTTCTGCCATCTTGCTGAAAAGTGATCTTGACGTTTAACTGTCTGCGGCCTTTTAAAGTTTGTCTCCCAACAGTGGTAAGCCAATAAAGGGTGGTTTTCTGGCCTCCAAGCCATACTGCATTACAAATATCGGTACTGGGAGGAAATTGTGACGGGCTAGTGGCAGTTTCACATTGGTAGGTGTTAGCACTGTCCCACACAAACCTGCTAATGGGAGCAAACGACAAATCTTTTGTTTCCTGACAGTATCTTAATGCCTTCTGTACCATTTCCATCAACCCAGTCTAGATCAGTTGGTATGCAACCTTGGTATCTGCTCGATCTTGGGCTGAACATTATACCCTGGATCCAATCAGTCACTAATAATGTAGTTTTCATCTCTGGAACAATGCCTGCTCATGTCTTCACCTCTCCTTGTCTGCTGCTGAACCATAATCCATGGTTTCAGTGCGATGATGATCGACTTCTGGAATGCCCACCTCACTAGCCTCCACTCTTCCACCCTTTACGAACTCCAATTAATTTCAAACTCTATGGTCCGTTTTCTCTTGCACACTAGATTGTGCTTTCCCATTCCCCCATCGTTACCAAGCTCCACTGACTCCCTGTCCCCCAGCATATAGATTTCTAGGAGCTTGTCCTCATTTTCAACCCCTCCCCTCCCCGCAACAGCCGCATCCCTCAGTATCTGAGGTACTTTTGTCTCGATTCCTCCAGCACCTGGCTTCCCATTTGTCCCCCACTCTCTCTCACTCTTTTGGTGGATGATCCTTCAGCTCTTACATCTCACTCTTTAGAGTCGTGCTGTCTTGTTTAAAAACAGGCTGTGCTGTTGGTGCCTCCAAATTTCTCCCATCTCCTACATTTGTTCTCATTGTTACCGGCCCTGAGCGATACTCCCACATGAGGGCCGATGTACAAGTGCAAAATGTTGTTGTGCAATCTATACCCCAGCTGATTTAGGATGTGGATCCTGCTCCTACACTATAACATACACAGCAGTTATTTTTTAAAATGCGCGTTAGAAAGTAAAATAGGACAATTGTAAACTATACATAGACCTCACGAACACTTTGTGTCTTGATGGAACAGACATCGCTTCATTGATTTACATAATGTAAAACAACTGCTTAAGTGAAAGTGAAGTAGGTTTATCAACTGAAGACTAATCTTAAAGGGATGTTTAAATAATGTATATACTGTGTGCAACTCATTCTTGTTAAGGTCAGACTATTGCCAAGAGAGGTTTAATTGGGAAATAAAGCGAGACATTGAAATGTTGCAATTTTATATAAGTGGGAGGTGGAGGGTTATTTGAATCGACCCGTTTACTTTGTTAGACCCATGTTTTTGTGAGTTTATCCTGCGATTGGTTGCATGCAGATCCAGCCATTTGTGCTAAAGAAGTGCATTCGACACTGGGGGGAATTTAGCTAAAGCAATATTTATTGTTATAGCTTAAAGAGATCAAGGACTAAACATGACACAAGTTGGTAATTTTTATTTTCCTATGTCTATACAATTAAAGATAATAATGATTGTCAAAGTTATCATCACAAAAAAAACAAATGTTTGGTTTCAGAATGACAACAGCCCAGCATCACAACAACAACTTGCAACTTAAAATAGGAAAACGTCCCAAGGCGCTTCACTGGAGCGTAATCAGACCAAAATTGATACTAAGCCAAAGGAGATATTTGGACAGGTGACTAAAAGCTTGGTCAAAGAGGTAAGTTTTAAGAAGGGTCTTTAAAGAGGAGGAGAAAGGTTGAGAAGCGGAGAAATATGGGGAGGTAATTCCAGAGCTTAAGGCCTAGACGGCTGAAGGAAAGGCAAGGCTACTCACGGTGGGCGAAGGGAGTGGGAGATGCACAAGAGTCCAGAGTTGGAGGAACGCAGAGTTCTTGGAGGGTTACAGGGCTGAGGAATGTTACAGAGGATAGGCAAGGGCAAGGCCATGGAGGGATTTGAACACAAGAATGAGAATTTTAAAACTGAGATGTTGGTGGACCGGGAGCCAATGTAGGTCAGCGAGCAGAGGGGTGATGGGTGAGTGGAACTTGGTGTGGGTTAGGGGACAGGCAGCAGAATTTTGGATGAGCTCAAGCTTGTGGATAGTGGAAAATGGGAGGCTGGCCAGGAGAGCATTGGAATGTTCGAGTCTGGAGGGAACAAAGGCATGCATGCGGGCTTCAGCAGCATTTAAGCTAAGGCAGGGGCAGAGACAGGCGATGTTAAGGAGGTGGACGTAAGCAGCTTTGGTGATGGAGAGGGTATGGGATCGGAAGCTCAGCTCAGGGTCAAATAGGACACAGAGGACACAAACAGTCTGGTTCAGCTGAGACAGTGGCCAAGGACAGGGATAGAATCAGCGGTGAGGGAATGGAGCCTTTGGTGGGGGTCGAAGACAATGGCTTCGGTGTCCCAATGTTTAATTGGAGAAAATTGCAGCTCATCCAGGATATTAACTGGGTTCAACTTAATAAACCATTACAGTAAAATTCAATGTCAAGACAGTGCAGCTCTGCGTAAAAGCACTTTTAGACTGTATTGCTGCCTCTCCTGTCTGCATTGTTCATCCTCCAGATCCCCAAATAGCTGCCATTTAAGACAGTCTCACCTGACTTTTTATCTAGGTGTTAAGTAGCACCTAGATAAACTAGTGACTTTTGTTTAAGATTACACGGGGGAACTCAGAAGCTGAGCACAGTAAAGATTTTAAAAGCTGTCACCAATTAAAGGTAAAAATTGAAATGTAAGCTTATCATTCTGATGAAAAATACGTTGCCTCAAAGCAACTCAAAAGTCTCTGCATCTTCACATACCAATCATAGGAACATTAGGGGCCATAGGCCATTCAGCCCTTCGAGTCTGCTCCGCCATTCAATTAGATCATGGCTGATCTGCACCTCAACTCTATTTTCCTGCCTTTGCTCTATATCTCTTGATACCTTTACCTAACAAAAATCTATCTATCTCAGTCTTGAAAGCTCCAATTGTCCCAGAGCCTTTTGGGGGAAGAGAGTTCCAAATTTCTACTAATCTTTGTGTGAAGAATTGCTTCCTGATTTTCCTCCTTAATGGCCTATCTCTAATTTTAAGATTATGTCCCCTTGTTCTTGATTCCCCCACCAGAGGAAATAGTTTCTCCGTATCTACCCTATTAAATCCTTTAAACATTTTAAACACCTAGGTCAGTTCACCCCTCAATCTTCTGTGCACAAGGGAATACAAGTCAAGTTAAGGCAACCTGTCCTCACAATTTAATCCTCGAAGCCGTGGTATCATTTTGCTAAATCTGGGCTGCACCCCCTCCAAGGCCAATATATCCTTCCTGAGGTGCGGTGCCCAGAACTGAACACAGAATCAGCTGTTTAAAGTGCCAGTAAATGGAACTCATTGTTGAATGCAACACCACTGGTTATTGTACGTTCGACAACTCACTGTGTACACAAGAACTTTAAACAGTGACTGAATAAGTCAAATTCCACTTCTATACACAGGGTTGCAGGATTTATGCTCTGAGGATCACGTCCTACAATTCCATTCATTTTAAATAATGGAAATTCGTATGGGCTGCAAATCAGGGGCCCTGATCTCCGTGCTTGAATTTCTAATCTGTGTTCCTTTCATGCAAAGCTCTGCAATGGGACCACTAAATCATAACTTTTACTCCTTCATCAATGATGGGTTTCATTAACTTTTAAAGCAAGAGGTTTGAGGAAATAGGAAACACAGCCTGCAGCAACATGTGGAAGTTGCACAAATATGACATTTTTAATAAAATTCCTTTGTTGTCATTGATGAGCATGTCCCATGAACAAGCCACAAGTGAAAGTGAGTTTTAAAAATATAAAAATAAAATAAACTTTTGCTCCAGAGCTTCAGGATTTGATGCCAACAAAATTAGGTGTGCTCATTAGTGTAATGTATCCAAGTTTGCTAACGATACAAAACTAGTTGGGAAAGCTGTGAGGAGGACGCAAAGAGGCTGCAAAGGGATATAGGCAGGTTAAGTGAGTGGGCAAGAAGGTGGCAGATGGAGTATAATGTGGGGAAATGTGAAATTATCCACTTTGGTTGGATGATTAGAAAAGCAGAATATCTTTTAAAAGGTGAGAGACTAAGGAATGTTGGTTTTCAGAGGGATTTGGGTGTCCTTGTACACGAATCACAGAAAGTTAACATGCAGGTACAGCAAGCAATTAGGAAGGCAAATGGTATGTTAGCCTTTATTGCAAAGGGGTTGGAATATAAGAATAAGGAAGTCTTGCTGCAATTATATAGGGCTCTGGTGAGACCACGCCTGGAGTACTATGTATGGTTTTGGTCTCCTTACCTAAGGATATACCTGCCTTAGAGGTGGTGCAATGAAGGTTCACTAGATTGATTCCTGGGATGAGGGGGTTGTCCTATGAGGAGAGATTAGAATGGGCCTATATTTTATGGAGTTTAGAAGAATGAGAGGTGATCTCACTGAAACGTATAAAATTCTAGAGGGCTTGACAGGGTAGATGCTAACAGATGTTTCCCCTTGCTGGAGAGTCTAGAACTAGGGGTCATAGTCTCAAGATAAGGGGTCGGCCATTTAGGACCGGGATGAAGAAAAAGTTCTTCACTCAGAGGGTTGTGAATCTTTGGAATTCTTTACCCCAGAGGGCTGTGGATGCTCAGTCATTGAGTAAATTCAAGACTGAGATCGATAGATTTTTGGACACTAAGGGAATCAAGGAATATGGGGATAGGGCAGGAAAGTGGAGTTGAGGTAGATGATCAGCCATGATCTTATTGAATGGTGGAGCAGACTCGAGGGGCCCTATGGCCTACTCCTGTTCCTAGTTCTTATGTTCTTATGTTCACCCTTGTAAAATCCACTCATATGTTCTAATTTAAATTCTAACCTTGATGGAGAGAGGTTGACTGGTCAGATAGCCTGAAGTAATGCTTTAATCCTGATAACTTACAACGCATAAATGGGCAGATTTTAGTTTCGTTTTTAAAATACATGTACATGGATTTGAAAAGTGTGAAGGACATTTTAATAAAATGCAGAAGTGTGGAACACAGTAAGTCAACAAATACCATAAGTCTGTAGAAGTATAAACCTAAAACTGACTGGCATTTTAGTGTATGAACACTTTAACACATTAATATGACATTTTACTCTGTCCTCTATTTTAATGGAGACTTTAACCTGTTTAAAGTAAATGGTTTAATGTTTCTATTAAAGTAGCTAATTAGAAGAGAAATGTCATATGAATGTCTGATGTGTTTACCCAACAGTAATTTCTAGGCTGTAATCTAACAGTATAAGTACATATCAGATGATAGCTGGAAGTGAGAACAAGCAGATTGCTGTTGAACCATGAAAGGGGTAACTGCAGATGATTTCCTGAAGTGAAATCAGTGCCCTGCGAAGGTGGAAATGTTTCAAAATAGCATTTAAACTGTCATCAGAAACAAGAGGTTGTAGTCTTCATGCCAATATCACCCAAGCTATTGACTTAAACAGGACGGGTATGATTGCTCCTTGTTACATTGCTGGTTGTTACCTTGCAATGTAAACTGCAAAGAGCTAACTTTGACAAGCACATGCTGAATTTTACTGCTATATGGTATTAAGTTGACTCCAGCTAAGATTGTGATATTGTAACTGAACTTAATTGTTAAAGTATTAAGTTGAACCCAATTAATGCTGTGCTGTTATGATTCTGAAACCAAATTATCGTTCTGTTTGAGATGATTGCTTTGACAATCAAATTATCATTGGCTGTGTTGAAATGGTGAAACAAAATAATTAGTAACACATCAACTTATGCCCTGTTCACAGTTCTTGATATTTTTGAGGTGAACTAAAAGTTAAACACGACTTTAACCAATGCTGTATGTATCCATGCTGATAGCCCACTGTGGTTCTTTTTAATGGTATCAGTTTATGCAGAATAACTGTAGGCAAATTAGGCATTGTGATGAAAATAGGATTTTTTTTCTTTGGCTTTATATGGTTTTGAATAGTTAGGCTAACTGCATATTAAAAATTACAACAGCCAAATGGGTCCTTATGAGTCTTTCTGTGGCAAAGTTAGTCTACAGATGGCCAATCCACATGGCTGGTTGTAACATGAATAACCACATCACTGTTAGGTTGATTATGTCCATCTGAGACACCTGTCAATTGAATTCAGCAAATAGTCACCTTGTCAACTGATTCAATGTGGATGTCTAATCAAATGTATTTTCATTGTTTTATATCCATGTTTGGCTGCCAAAGCATAGCTCATTGTTTGTTTCCTTAGGACCCTCTACAGGGCTATTTTACATGAATTCATCCTGGTAATGGCAGTCCAAAGATCTCATTTTCAACTATTGTCAAGTTTTAAAAACAGTCAAGTTGAAACATGTGAATGTCATTGAGAAGAGGTATTGGCAGTATCCATTGTTTACTGATCAGATTTTGTTTGTTAAAGGCAATCTTCAAAGCGGCTGCTTCTACACCGAAGGGATCCAACATATAAATCTCAGGTCTTGTAGTCATTCATTAGTTCTGTTCATTTATCACTACACATGTCAGGGGTGACATAATTCTATGAGTAGCGCTCATCTATGTTCCCCCAGGGACTGCGACTTTTCAATAGTCTGGAAACTGGAAGAACTACATACTCTTTATGAACAGTAAACCCAGTCGTATGTAATGAAAATTACTGGGTGCGCAGTACAGCATTTTGAATAAGTATTTGCTTCTGTGAGTCATTTTATTTGTACAGAAATCCTGAACAGTAGTTTACCCTTTATAATCTGGTCTAACAATATGATATTTTCCATTGTCCGTATTGATGGGAGATATCGTGGGCATCCTATATGTTCTTCAATAAGCAATTTACTGTGATTGGGGTTAATTGTTAAACCTGGCCTATGCTAATTTGGTGCAGTAGAGAATAAAAGACACAAATGTTCATAATGGATACAATCTGCTATTGGAAACTGTCATCAAGTTATTTACATGAGGAACGGATGTTGAAAAGAAGTCTGCAATGATTGATATCACATGTAAAACCTTAGACACAAATGTAAATCTGAATTCATTTTTTAAGATCATGTTGTCTTAAGAATGGTATAGACAGAGCATACTGCTGGTAGGGTCACAGGGCATCTCAAGCAGTGTTGTCCAACAGAAATTGCTGACTAGCTACAGGCGTGGTGACACTGTTTCTGCCACATGCACTAATTTTAGTAGAAAACAACTTACGCATTGGGTTGCCAACTCTGGTTGGAGGCATTCCTGGAGGTTTGATCACATGACATTCTGACCGCATGACGTCTGATCATATGACATCTGATCACATAACTTTCACAAATGTTATTGCATTTACCTTATAAAGGTGGGTCCCCTGTAGTTGAGTATTTTTGCTTGTGGTTTCGAGCCAGCAGCTGTTGTGCCCGAAGTTCCAAGAATCAGGAGGCCACTCATGAGCAGGGGAAGGGGGAAACGGAGGGTGGGGAAGAGGGGAAACGGAGGGTGAGGAAATGGGGAAACGGAGAGCAAGGAAGAGGGGAAACGGAGGGTAGCAAAGAGGGGAAACGGAGGATGGTGAAGAGGGGAAACGGAGAGCGGGGAAGGGGGGGAAACGGAGAGCGGGGAAGGGGGAAACGGAGAGCGGTGAAGAGGGGAAATGGAGGGCGGCGAAGAGGGGAAACGGAGGGCGGCGAAGAGGGGAAACGGAGGGCGGGGAAGGGGGAAATGGAGGGCGGCGAAGAGGGGAAACGGAGGGCGGCGAAGGGGGGAAACAGGGTGGGGAAGGGGAGGAAACGGAGAGTGGGGAAGGGGAGGAAACGGAGAGCGGCGAAGAGGAAAAATGGAGGGTGGGGGAGAGGGGAAACAGAGGGCGAGGAAGAGAGGAAACCGAGGGTGAGGAAGAGGGGAAACCGAGGGTGAGGAAGACGGAGACCAAGTGGGTGGGGAAGAGGGGAAACCAAAAGTGGGGAAAAGGGGAAACCGAGGGTGGGGAAGAGGGGAAACCGAGGGTGGGGAAGAGGGGAAACCGAAGGTGGGGAAGAGGGGAAACCGAGGGTGGGGAAGAGGGGAAACCGAGGGTGGGGAAGAGGGGAAACCGAGGGTGGGGAAGAGGGGAAACCGAGGGTGGGGAAGAGGGGAAACCGAGGGTGGGGAAGAGGGGAAACCGAAGGTGGGGAAGAGGGGAAACCGAGGGTGGGGAAGAGGGGAAACCGAAGGTGGGGAAGAGGGGAAACCGAGGGTGGGGAAGAGGGGAAACTGAGGGCGGGGAAGAGGGGAAACTGAGGGCGGGGAAGAGGGGAAACCGAGAGTGGGAAGAGGGGAAACCGAGAGTGGGAAGAGGGGAAACCGAGGGCGGGGAAGAGGGGAAATGGAGGGTGGGAGGAACTTTGATTCCACCAGTAACTAACGGTTACTCACTGATAACTAATAGTACTACAGGTAACACTCAGATTCCTGTCATAACCGATAGTAATACAATAACTCACTGATAGTCTATATGTAATTGGTAGTAATAGATGTAATGCCCTGATATCCTACCTGTAACTAATAGTAATCCTATAACCCACTGATACTCACCCTGAAACCACGGCCAGAATCCCCCTGCGCTCCACGAGGTGCGGTCAGGCTCCTCAGTTGATGCCACTTTTAACTGGTCCGATCTCTCTTCCCATCTCCTTGGACTCTGGTTTGGATTCTGGTTCCATGTGAAGGTATCAACTCTGAACTGGGAACCTCCGTCAGAGCTGATCTGTACTTGAACATCGCACGTCAAAACCGGCTGGTACAGACCGAGCTGAACCAAACCGAGAGATCGCACAAAGGGCAGGAGTTCAGTGTTTGGGGCAATTCTCACAGGGCACATCGTCCTAAACTCAACTCAGTACCAACGTTTCTAAACCACTCCCTGAGCTCGGACTCAATAAAGGAAAGTTTCCATAGAATTATAGAAATTACAGCACAGGAGGAGGCCATTCAGCCCCCAGTGCTGGTGCTCTCTCCTGTAACCCCAATTCTCCCAAAGATCTATTTATAGTCCTCCTTTTCAAATATTTATCCCATTCCCTTTGAAATGATGTTCTGGTCTCTACCTCAATAGCCACTTGTGACGTATCCCATGGTTTAATAGCCCTCAGTTAAAGAACTTTCCTCCTCTGTTCCCCCTTGTTTCTTCCAGTGAGAATCCATGGTTTCCATTTGTTAGTGCCCCATTCGCCCAGTAGTGGAAATAATCATCATTATTTATGCACAGTAAGGTCACCAGATTTCACTTACCTCTTTATTGGCTGCTCCTCTCTCAGTGCCACTCCCACTCACCACCTTGCTGCTGCTGCTCCTGGCACTGCAGGAAATTCTGGTCCCCATGACTACCCCCAACCCATTCTCCTTCCCCGCTTGAGCTCCAATCCCTGACCCCAGTCCCTTTCTTTCTCCCGACCTCCCATCCCTTAATTCCCCCATCCCCAGTCTCCCTCTCTTCCACTCCACTCTTGAACCCCCCGCATTTCAGAGAGGAGACCCCCCCGCATTTCAGAGAGGAGACCCCCCCCCGCATTTCAGAGAGGAGACCCCCTACTGCATTTCAGAGAGGAACCCCCCCCCTGCATTTCAGAGAGGAGCTTCCCCCGCATTTCAGAGAGGAGCCCCCTCCCCATTTCAGGGAGGAGCCCCCCCCACCCAGTATTTCAGAGAGGAGCCCCCCTCCCCATTTCAGGGAGGAGCCCCCCCACCCAGCATTTCAGAGAGGAGCCCCCTCCCCATTTGAGAGGAGCCCCCCACCTTTCAGAGAGGAGTCCCCCCAATTTCAGAGGAGACCCCACCCCATTTCAGAGAGGAGACTCCCCCATTTCAGAGAGGAGACTCCCCCATTTCAGAGAGGAGTCCCCTCAATTTCAGAGAGGAGCCCCCCCACTTTCAGAGAGGAGTCCCCCATTTCAGAGAAGAGCCCCCCCCACTTTCAGAGAGGAGCCCCCCATTTCAGAGAGGAACCCCCCCACTTTCAGAGAGGAGTCCCTCCTATTTCAGAGAGGAACCTTCCCATTTCAGAGAGGAACCTCTCACATTTCAGAGAGAAGCCCCCCCCCCCCCCCCGCCCCCACCACTGAATGCCGACACCCCAGATTCCTGAGCCCTCCCGGTTCCCGCCTATCCAGCTCCCTCCCGACCACCCAATCACGGCTCTCTGTGGGTGACATCACCGATCCAGAGGCTTCTCCAACAGCAACCGGTGACATCACAGAGAGGGGAGGGTGGGTGCACACAATGGCAGGAAATGAAGGCAGTGCTCGGGATATGAACCCCCGATTCCGGGAAACTCTCTGTCATTCCGAGAGGGTTGGGAACCCTACTTACTCACCATACAGGTAAATGTACTTCACGTGCATATTTACTTAACAAACGTCTTCCACCATTCAGTGCGAAACTTTGCAGACTTTCTCTTTCCCCCAAGTTTAGAATTCTGGAATGAATTTATCAGACACAGAGCATCTTAGTGTAGCTTCTAGGTTTCTGTAGCTTTCCTAGGTTGCGAGCAGTATTCTGACTTCATCAGAGTGACTGCTGAGAATGTTGACTCGCAGAATGAGACGAGGCAGACCTAGCCCTGTTCTCCATCCAGACCCGCCCTTGTTCTCCATCCAGAACACGGTTGGATGCTGCTTGCCCTTTGCCATGACGTACCCTGTTGGAGCCGTTCATTATTGGCTAGGCTTACTTTCTTCTGCTAGCCTGGAGGGGCTGTTCCAATTGGTGGAGCTCACTACGATGACAGCTCCCCTTTCCATACAATGTTGCTGGCGTTTCCATGGTGCTGAAGTCCAGCGTTTTCACCCATGTTACACACCTTTTTAGCAGTAACCAAGGAAGTAAAGCACACTACTACCAAAAAACACTCACACACGCTGCTTTCTGTCTTACCAACACACGCAGAAAAAAGCTAAAGTATACATTCAAACGCTGTGCAAATATAAGTATTGCGATATCATGCCTAATGATGCTTCAATTATTAATTTTTCATTTACTAATCAAAAATATAGTTAGACACATCTGGATTCCCAATTAGCTACAGATGGCTAGTGGCTAACACTGATATTCGACAACACTGATCTAAAGCAGGCAGAAAAGTACTCTACTTGAGAAAGTGTCCATGCCCCCTTAGGGTGCAATCATCCGCTATTGATAGAATCCAGAACGAACCACTCCTGAGTTTTCTTTGGGTTTATTCAGATAGGCACCTCCAAGACCTGGAGATTCTTTTGGTGGATGTGCAAAACGGTTAATTTTTAAAAAATCTTTATCCACCTAAACCTTACCCATTTCAAACTTCATCCACAGGAGGTACAACCAAATGGGGAATGGTTTTTAAAATTAAATTACATTTTTCTTAGCTCCCTGAACTGTGGGACTCAAACTGCGGAACACTGTGGTTCGTGACCTGCAGTTCTGGTCAGAAACCATCAGGTGCCAAGGTTAGACAGTCAAGTATAGAGACTGTTTGACCTGCCACTGACCCCGGTTACACACTGTGGCTGAAATTGGCCTGTGTCAGCAGCGCGAAACAGGCTCATAACGAATTGGCCGCCTTTTACACCGCGCTGGATTTTCTTTTCTATTGAAGTTAATGGAAAACAAAATGGGGCACGGTGTTAAAGGGAGTGCCGATTCACTATGAGCCCGCTTCATGTTACTGGTGTAGATTAATTTCACCCCCACTCTCTTTAGCATCATTGCGAAATGGAAATGCAGCAGCACCAAAGGTGGTGTGTGAATGCACCTTTAGAGACTTCAGATGGTTTAATCTGTATTGGTAAATAGCATACTCCAGTCACCTGCCTGAAGTGCAGAGAATTGGATGAACTCAAGTTTGAAATTCTGTTTTCCATAACGTTTTACTTGGTATAATGAAGTCAATAGTTCATTGTAGTTTCAAAGATATTAATACAATACTGAATATTGTTTTTATTCTGTATATGAGGCATTAAAACTTGGGTCTGATTTGAAAAACATACAGGCGTTGCCACAGCAATGAGACTATGTGACCACATTTAAGGAACGGAGCGTATAATTTGATCAAAATGGGGGAGGGGACTTCCTCTGGTTGCTATGTGTTAGCAGGAAAGGATTCCTCCATTTTCATCACCATTTTTATCATTTAGAACACAATTTCACAAGAAATAATCAATATGGAAAATCTTTCTGCTATGTTTGCAAAGTCACTATCACAGAACAGCCAGTGGAAATCTCCCTCCATAGAAACTTTTCCTAAAAAGTCACATACACTGAAAGCTTGATTGCTTGGTTAGAGGCAATGACTACCTGCCCTAGGCCCTTCCCTTCGCTCCACCTTCTTCCCACAATGACAATTGTCTTTATCCCTGCATTATTTTTTTTGATGTTGTCATATTCGCTAATGCTTTGTCCCTTTTAACTTAGTCTGTTTACAGGCTGTCTTTATACTATTCTGATTCCTGGGCAGGTCAGATTTCAGATTCTCTTTTCAGGTGAGGGTATCTTTTACCTTTTTAATGTGGACCACTTAATCACGCAGCTGTTGTTTTTCAGGATATTATTTTTTCTGTGCATATTTGCATTCACTCCTTTGCTTTCTCAATTTGCTGCAACAAAACCTAATAGAAACTGTACTTAACAAAGAAAAAATGACAAGCATTGACAATCGGATCAAATAGGTGAGAACTTTGTCGCATATAACTCTGATATATGATGGCTATAAAGGCATGCACATGACAGATGAAGAGGCAAAAAGCAACAAAAGGAATGAGTTGGATGCTTGCACATACATCACTCCCCTCTAGAAGCAATGGAGTAGGTATTCTATCACAAATGTTGCACTGCCTGTTATTTGAAATAACGATTTGAAGAGGAGTTGATGAACGATAACAAAAGTGAAGAGAGAGCTTTTAGCACTTAATGTGCTGCCAACTGTGATCCATATGTCCAACTTGGCCTCGGAATTATTCCATTTTGCCAATATTCCATTAGTCATTACAATAGCTGAAACATACCTTCAATGCCACATTGGATCCATTAATTTCCCTGCCTCGTGCAGATGTAAGAATTGTGAAAATGACTGGACTATAGAAAAGACCAGGAATGGTACATTCGCAATTTATTGGAAACCCAACAAATATGACATTCTGTTCAGCTCTGCATGACCTGCATTCAGGAATTGAAATAGTCTTTGCCTCAACTTGACTTGTTCTGTAATTAATAAGCTCTCAAGTAGATGTAACTGCACTCTGATCACACATCGGTGCTGCCAAGAATTATTATGAATAATACAGGCCGTGAGGTCAGGAGATGGTTTTAAAGTGTTTTGCTAATACAGAATACTGGATTTGTTGCATAAAAAAATAATTGGAAGAACATCTCAAGTTCAATAGTGCTGATGAGTCCACACATTTGGCCCCGATATTTACGGGGAGGCGGGGAGAGAGCGGGGGTGCCTGCCAGCGACTGGGAAACCCGCAAGTACCCAGAAGGCGGAGGTCCTGACGAATTTAACAGCAGGTTGGGGTCAGGTTTCTCATTTTTAACAATTTAACCCCCGCCCCCTCCGCCCACCACTGTCCTGCCCATCCTGGTGGGGGGGGGGGGGGGGTCAGAAATCCCCCAAATTGTCTTTTGGCAAACGGTTCTTTGCTTGTTGTGTAATTTCCTATCCTTTTTAGTAAAAGAAAATCAAGATAGGCCAAAAATTGCCTGATATTTCAGACAAGTTTTTTTTTTCAAATGCCTATCTCCCTTAGGAAAGTAAGTGAAAAAGGAAAAAATGTTTAACTCTACAAGAATGTGCATGAAGGTTAGAATATATATCCCCTTGACAGTATAACGGACAAGCTCCATTGAATTTAGTTTTTTGAGGAATTATCAAGCTCCGAGCTTTAGTATCACAATATATTGTAGGTAACACATTTTACAACCAAAAATAAAAAATAACCAGCAACAATAAGAAGAACATTATTTAATATAAACATATTTGAATTATATTGCGACAGCATTTCAAAAGTACTTCATTGGCTGTTAAGTGCATTGGGACATCCTGAGGTTGTGAAAAGCTCTATTTAAATGCAAGCAAGTCTTTAGAGGATACTGGCCAAAAATTCTTTTTTTTTACCATGACTCAAAACTGGAAAAAAAATTAGACAGAATGTACTGGAAAAAGTAAAAATGTGAACCAGAGAAAGAAAAGAAGAAGTAGTGAAAGTCCCAAGAAAATTTATGGGAAGTAAGAGAAAATAATTATGTCCCTTTGTTTTTCTCATCTGATCTTATCTAAATTTCTCTGCATCTACCTCCCAATTTCATTTGTGGTTTAAATAGCTGACATACCACCATCCATTTTTCTTTTTTATTGTAAGCTATTTTATATTCCCCTCCCCTTCCCCTCCCCCTCTTGAGGTTTCCATTCACCATCACTGAAAAGATGAGCAAGTGACTTCTAAAGGTACCTTCTCCTAAGTTAAATACGTAACCAGCTACTTGGACATGTGTAGGTGCAGCCTACAATGACTAAAGCCACCATTTGGATTTCTTGCGAAGGGTCTGGCCCACTCGGTACCTTTTTCCTAAGGCAAGAGCTGATGTAACAGAGTGAGAGGGATGTTGAGAGCTCTGTATCCGAGATAGGGAGACCACTTTAAGAAATCATAGACCTTAATTGCCGTTAATGACTCCCAGCCTATAAGAATAAAAGGCTGGGAAATAGTTCAGTAAAGGAGGGGAGTTTAGAGACGGGGGGGCGCCCGGGGGAGTTTGGAGAGGGGGGGGCGCCCGGGGGAGTTTGGAGAGGGTGGGGCGCCCGGGGGAGTTTGGAGAGGGGGAGGGCGCGCGGGGGAGTTTGGAGAGGGGGGGCGCCCGGGGGAGTTTGGAGATGGGGGGGGGGGCGCCCGGGGGGAGTTTGGAGAGGGAGGCGTCCGGGGGGGGGGGTTTGGAGAGGGAGGCGCCCGGGGGGAGTTTGGAGAGGGAGGCGCCTGGGGGGAGCTTGGAGAGGGAGGCACCCGGGGGGAGTTTGGAGAAGAAGGAGCAGAGAGGGATAAGTGGTAGGCCGGACAGTAGTACCTTTCACTGTCCTGTTCATTGCTGTAAGTAAAGACACAAAGTGGGTGAATAAACCTTACTTGTTTTAGAATCTAGTCTGTGTGTCTAATTGACCACTGTGTCCTGGGTCTGCATCAACTTGTTACACATGGTGTCAGAAGTTGGGATCTTGGCATTTTGAGAAAGGTGAAGAACCACCACCTTGGAGGAAATGCTGAGAGCATTCATGCAGTCCACATTGGAACAATGGTAGTGGATTAACAAGATTCAAGGACTCCAACCTGAACCGAATCGGATCATGAGGGTGGAAGTGGCCAGGCAGAAACAAAACCATTAGCTGCCGAGGAGCCATTGGTGCCGACGGAGTCTGTGGTCAATCCACTAGAAAGCCCCGTTATGTATTCTCTGTTGAAGAGATTTTTTAAACAAAGTTTTTTTTTCGAGATTGCAAAGGAAGCCGAGTTTAAGAAGGCCAAAGATGAGCCGTTTGTCATTGAGGAGATGATTGAAGCAAGTGGAGCCGAAAGGAAATGGGAATCAGGTCAATACCACTGGAGATGTTAACGTGAGCTGCTTGACCATGGAGCTAAAGCACAACCTTCAATGTGGAGGAGGCTTCCGTTTCACATGAAGCTGCTGAAATCCTGGACGTTCAGACAGCAAAAGAAAATTGAAAGAGAGAAGATGACTTTGAAACCCTCATGGCAGAGCTAGCCAGCATTACGGAGGCGAGTGACCAGAAGAGGCCACACACTGGGCAGACGACAAGCCTGTTCAGAAGAATGGCCAGATTTCAGGAATCCATGGGAAATCCGAGGACCAAAAGGCACTCTATTGAAATTGGAGCAGTTAATTGAGCACCAGGAGGGGGGCGTTCCTGGAGAAGTTGGGTAAGGTAAGCGACCAAGCATATCCGAGAAGAAGAGCTGGAGGAAATGGAGTTTGACCAGAAGGAGAGACCCGTCGAGGCCAAAGATGAGGAGCAGAAAGATGCCCAAGAAAGTGGAGGTCTGCCTGCAGCAATTGGAGAGCAGCCTGAAGAGGCGCAAGCTGGTGAGATCAGCTTTGAGAAGGTCTTCAAGTTCATGGGTTTTAAGTTCACGATGAAGAAAGAGAAGTCAGTGAAGCCAGAGCCTGTGCAGTGGCTGACTATGGAAAAGGATGAAGATGATGTGGTGGGCGATGAATCCAAGCAAGAAGCGGAAGGAAGCATGAACGATGCATCAGTGTATCTCTTTATTGTGATGCTGGAGTGGGGGGCGGGGGGGGGGGGGAAGACTTTTTAATTTAAAAATGTTATCTGCTGGGAACAAATAGATATTGCATCATGCAAGGTTATTTATTTCCTATTGACAATTTGCAACTCTGACAAACTGGAAATCCACTAAAATTCATGAAAGAAAAAATTGATCATTAGCTTAGATTCAACAGCAACAACTTGCAGTTCTATACCACCTTAACCACAGGGAATCTCCCAAGGCACTTTAAACAGTGGGGAGAAGAAAAAAAAATAGATAAAACAAATAAAGGTGCTGATGCTGAGAAATGGTGGGAGAGTTAGGAGAGGTGACTGAGAGCTTGGCTGAAAAAATGAATTTTGAGAAGGTTATTAAAGGAGAGGTGGAAAGGTTTAGGCAGGAAATTGCAGAATGCAGGGTCAAGGCGTCAGAACCAATTGAGGGGAGAAGGGATGGGCGATCAAAGGATGTGGGAGGGGATGTAAAGTTGAAGGAGGTTACAGAGGTGGGGTGGGGTGAGGCCATGGAAGGATTTGAAGATGAGGACAAGGATTTTAAAGTTAATGAATTGGGGAACTGAGAGCCAGTGTAGGTCAACAAGGACCAGAGTGATGGGTGAACAGGACTTAAATGTAGGACAGGATACAAACAGCTGAGTTTTGAACAAGGTTGGAGTTTAGAGGGTGGAGAATGGAAGGAAAACCCTCCAGTGGCTGGAATCATACCTAACACACATGAAGATGGCTGTGGTTGTCTGCTGACAATCATGGCAGCCTCAGGACATTGCTGCAGAAGTTCCTGAAAGCAGCATCCTCAATCCAACCATCTTGAGCTGCTTCATCAATAACCTTCTGCCTGTCATAAGGGCTGGAATTGGGCTGTTTGCTGTTGATTCCGTTGTTCCAATCCATATACAACTTCTCCAATAATGAAGCAGCCCAGACCAGCCTATAGCCGGACCTGGACAACATCCAGGATTGCACTGACAAGTGGTAGGCAAAATTCATGCTACATAAATTCCAGATAATGATCATCTCAAACAAGAGAAAGTCCAAGCACTCCCACTAACCTTCAACGTGGCCACCGCCACCAAGTCCCCCGTCATCAACATCTTGGAGGTAACCATTCACCTGAACCTTAGCTGAACCAGCCATGTCAACACCACAGTTACAAGGGGAGGGCAGAGGCTGGGTGCTCTGCGATGAGTAACTCACCGTAAAACCTCTCCACCATCTACATGGCTCAAGTCAGAAGTGTGATGGAATATTCAAATCTCATATGGCTGATTGCAGCTGTAATGACACCTAAGAAACTGATACCATCCAGGACAGAGCAGTCCACTTGATCGGTGTCCCTGCCTCTGGATTCAATCTCCACCCCCTCCATTGCACACTGGCTGCAGTATATATTATCCATCGGATACACCACAGCAACTCATCAAGTCTGCTTCAAAAGCATCTCCCAGCCATAGAAAATCTACCACTGCAAAGAACAAGAGCAGCAAAGACATGGGAACACCAACATCTCCACATTCCTCTAAATATCACACACCATTCTGACTTGGACAAACATTGCTATTCCTATATAGGAAGAGGAGTCGACCATTCAGCCCCTCGAGCCTGTTCTGCCATTCATTAAGATCATGGCTGATCTGTATCTTAACACAATCTGCCTTGGTTCTGTATTCTTTAATACCCTTGCTTAACAAAAATCTATTTCTCAGTTTTGAAATTTTCAAAGTCTCAACAGCTTTTTGGGAGAGTGAGTTCCAGATTTCCACTATCCTTTGTGTGAAGAAGTACTTCCTGGTATCACCCCTGAAAAGCCGTGCTCTAATATTAAGGTTATGCCCCCTTGTTCTGGACTCTCCCATAATGCCACCCCTGCCCCCCACCAGAGGAAAAAGTTTCTCTCTATCTACCCTATTAAATCCTTTAATCATCTTAAACACCTCAATTAGGTCACCCCTTAATCTTCTATATGCAAGGAAATACAAGCCTAGTCTATTAGCATCGTAGAGTCAAAATTCTGGAACCCTTACCTGATGCCATCAAAACAATATTATTACCACAAACTCTGAAGTGGTTCAAGGAGAACGTTCACCACCATGGCAACTAGGGATGGATAATAAGTGCATGCTTACCTCATCCTGACCAAGAATAATTTAAACAAAAGAATGGGGGAGGTCAGGAGCAGCAGGGAGAGGAGGATGAAGTAATGACAGAGGCAGCTGTATGGATGGCATTACCAGAATAACATTAAGAAGTGGTCTTTGGGCTCAGTATTCAGTATGTTAATCTTAAGTAGCTGAGCCATATAGAGCAGGAAGGTACCATGCTTGCTCCTTGTGCTGAGTTAGCTGATCTTGGCCAAAGCAGTAGTAGGAGCCCTTCAACTGGCCTCAGCATCTGTGGACTGAGAAGGGGAAAGCTGGTCAGAATTCCTGCTCCTGAATCACATCAAATGACGCCTGCTTAAAGTGCATGTGCGTAGATGTAGGGCGAGGACACGGTCAGGGTTGGCTGCGTACCCTCTGCAGTTTAATCTACTGTTGAGGCTCCCAAATAAATAATGACCACTTGGGAAAAATACCAGAGCAGCCCAGCATCATGGAACTGTATCCCAGCAAGAAGTTAATGCCTTCATGACAGGAGGGGATTGAAGAAAAATTGTTGGAAAATTGGCAAGAAAACAAAAAAAAAAGCACCTTGAGGTATTGTCATGGGCACAGGTACCAACAGGCTGTGAAGGATTACAAATTAGTTCTATATCTACCCTTTTTTATTGTTGAGAATAACAGTCCTTTTTAAGGTATTTTCTTCCTTTGCTTTTTCCCCTTCCTTGGATCTCCTGTATATCTTCCCTGGCCAAAGAAGTAGCAATCTGTTCCCTGGGCCTCCAACAAGTTGCACTGAATCTGACTTTTAGGAGATGTTGTCCCTTCAACATGTCCTTTCTCCATGTGGGCAAAACGCCTGTATTCTTTTTGAAGGCCTTGCTTGACGGTGGAGCACATTTGGGCTTTAACCTGCTGTGCCATCATGCCTCTGTAGATTCCATACATAACCTTGAAACTCCAGCACATTATTCTCACTTCACTTTATATTAGCTAGTCGTATCCTGACTCTGCCGCCCGCATCTTAACTCGCACCAAGTCCTGTTCACCCATCACCCCTGTGCTCGCTGACCAACTTTGGCTCCCAGTCCAGCAACGCCTCAAATTTAAAATTCTCATCCTTGTGTTCAAATCCCTCCATGGCCTCACCCCTCCCTATCTCTGTAACCTCCTCCAGCCCTACAACCCTCCAAGAACTCTGCATTCCTCTAATTCTGGCCTCTTGTACATCCACAATTTCCTTCGTTCCACCTTTGGCTGTCATGTTTTCAGCTGCCTAAGCCTGGATCTCTGTTATTCCCTCCCTAAACCTTTCTGCCTCTCTGCCTCTCTCTCCTCCTTTAAGTCGCTCCTTAAAACCTATCACGTTGACCAAGCTTTTGGTCACTTGTCCTAATATTTCGTTACATGGCTCGGTGTCAAATTTTGTCTAATAACGCCCCTGTAAAGCGCCATGGGATCTTTTACTATGTTAAAGGTGCTATATAAATGCAAGTAGTTGTTGTTGTTTGGGAGCCGGGCCTGGGAGCGCATCCTTAATTGGATATCCTACATCATTTGCATACAGCAGAATACAACGTTATTAGCTGACAAGGTGAAGACCCTGATTTTAACTGGGGGCCAGTTTTCAGCCAATGAGTTTTGGTGTCAATTCAGAATCACCTGCTGCATCGAAAAAGAGGCTTCATTAAAATGCTACCGGCTGACTGCCCGCAAATTCTGGGTGGGAAGCAATGCGAATTTGCACGGCTCAGAGGCTGCTCGCCGAGTGGGTAAATGCACTGGATTGGCTTCTGGGCCGTCCCGCAGGGTCCTTGTGATCAGGAGCAAGGTGCAATCGTGGTGAGTGAGGTCCAAAATTTCCTTGTGGGAACCAGGAGGAGCACTCTTGCTCCACCTGGCCCCTCAAGGAAGCGGGAAAAAAAATTCTTAAATTTACTTTTTTTGGGCCTCTTCTGGGCCCGATCTACTCTCGTGTTGGGTTAGCCTGGCAGGAAACTCCTGCTGATTCCTGCTCTGACCTCCTGGTAAAATGGCAATTGGGTCCCAATTATGTCATCAGGATCCAATGTGCATATGTTAAAAAGGACGCCACCGGCTTTGGGCAGGTGTTTTTGCTGCCTGCTTAGTGGAGCTGGTCAGCTCCCAGCAGGTAAATGACATGGCTGATTTTAACTGCCCACTGGCCTAGTTTCCACCAGATGGCTACGGTTAAAATCGTTCTGAGGCATTTTTGACTAGTTTGGGTTTGATGGCTGTCTCTTTAAATCCAGTCATAATATCTAAAGCCAGAATCTTTCACCAAGCCTGTCCCGATGCACTGTTGCAAGTTTTGTCAGTTGCAGGCCAGAGAGGGGAATACAATTACATAGAATTACAGCACAGAAACAGGCCATTCGGCCCAACTGGTCTCTGCCGGTGTTTATGCTCCACATGAGCGTCCTCCCACCTTACTTCATCCAACGCTATCGGCAGATCCTTCTATTCCTTTCTCCCTCATGTATTTATCTAGCTTCCCCTTAAATGCATCCATGCTATTCACCTCAACTACTCCTTGTGATAGTAAGTTCCACATTCTAGCCACTCTTTGGGTAAAGAAGTTTCTCCTGAATTCCTTATTGGATTTATCGGTGATTATCTTATATTTCTGACCCCTACTTAGAATAATTTAAATTTCAATAATGCTGTATGATTGCTTCAGTTGACACATAGCTGACAGCTCCTTTTTAAATCTGAATGGTTAGCTATTCACGATCTCGGTTTCTGGGATATAAAAAAAAGCTGGAGTACTGTGTGCAGTTCTGGTCGCCACACTACAGGAAGGATGTGATCGCTTTGGAGAGGGTGCAGAGGAGATTCACCAGGATGTTACCAGGGCTGGAGCGCTTCAGCTATGAAGAGAGACTGGGAAGATTGGGTTTGTTTTCCTTGGAGCAGAGGAGGCTGAGGGGGGACATGATTGAGGTGTACAAAATTATGAGGGGCACAGATAGGATGGATACTACGGAGCTTTTTCCCTTCGTTGAGGGTTCTATAACAAGGAGACATAGATTCAAGGTAAAAGGCGGGAGGTTTAGAGGGGATTTGAGAAATAACTTTTTCACCCAGAGGGTGGTTGGAGTCTGGAACTCACTGCCTGAAAGGGTTGTGGAGGCAGGAACCCTCACAACATTCAAGAAGCATTTGGATGAGCACTTGAAATGCCATAGCATACAAGGCTACGGACCAAATGCTGGAATATGGGATTAGAGTAGACAGGGCTGATGGCCGGCGCGGACACGATGGGCCGAAGGGCCTCTATCCGTGCTGTATAACTCTATGACTCTATGACTAAATCAAGCATTCGGTTTGAAAATCTCAAAGAAGGAACTAGTCAGTCTCAAACTGAAAGACATAAAAAAATCACTTTGAATTGTCAAAAAAAAAGCTTTGGTTACTAGGCTCTCATAGTGAAAAAAATTCAAAGGGGAAAAAAAGCACTATTAAGAGTTATTTACAAAGGGTTAGCTTGGTTCTTACAGCTGCAATCTTTAATTTGTCCACTCGAGAAGATAGGTGGAAGGATGCCAACTGTCAATATCTAACTATAATATACAAATGTTACTTATTTGCTGTCATCTTTTGTAAAATAAATTTGGTTGATGTTTTTAGACTTAAAACCATGTCTGTTGAGACCACTTCTGAAGACTGGATTGAGATTATCTGGAGGTATATTATAAGTCCAATATCTAAAAGCAATTACCACGACAGGGTTTACTGTTCATTTCCTGGGCATAGTATTGAAATCCACCAAGATCACAAAGCAAAGATAAACGCTCTCAAAAGTATGGGGAGTTGGAACTTGCCATGAGGGTGATCTAAGATGCAAGAGTCGAAATAATCTGGAGCAAGAATGTTAGAAATAATCCAAACCACATTCTGCCATGTCAAGAACATGTCAGGCTTCAAGAACTCACTTGGCAACCATCCTAATGAGAGTTCCAACACAGGGGACCGGCTCACTAGGTTAACTTTGAAGGAACAATATGGCCTTAATCAGGCAGTAGTTTTCTAGACCCAGATTTTTACGGGTCGATGACGCTGTGTGCTTTCTGGACCTAAGTTCACGTACAGACCTTTGTGTTTAATGTAGGTTTAACTCTATCTCTGGTCTTTGCTGTATTTTCTAATAGCATGATGTGGTTTGGGACCAAAAATCAGGACTTAAAAAAATGGAGTCCTTTCAGAGTTGCTAACATCATTTTTACTTAATAGCCTATCAAAACAACAACAACAACTTACATTTCTATAGTGCCTTTTAACATTGTAAAACGGCCCAAGGCGCTTCACAGGAGCGATTTTCAAATGAAATTTGACACTGAGCCACATAAAGAGATATTAGGACAGGTGACCAAAAGTTTGGTCAAAGAGATAGGATTTAAGGAGTGTCTTAAAGAAGGAGAGAGAGGCAGAGAGGTTTAGGGAAGGAATTCCAGAGCTTAGGGCCTAGGCAGCCGAAGGCACGACCGTCAATGGTGGAGCGATTAAAATCGGGGATGGGCAAGAGGCCAGAATTGGAGGTGCGCAGAGATCTCAGAGGGTTATAGGGAGAGGACGATAAATACTAAAAAAATCAAAAACTATAAATAGGAATTCAGATTAAAAACACAGACCTATCTTCCACTTTTAAAGACAGGGGAAATGGCGATCGCAGTCCCCCACTACTATAAATTATGCAGTTGAGTTTCCCGCATTTGGGGAAATTGCAGGTGTTTTTTTTATTCGTTCATGAGATGTGGGCGTCGCTGGCGAGGCCAGCATTTATTGCCCATCCCTAATTGCCCATGAGAAGGTGGTGGTGAGCTGCCTTCTTGAACCGCTGCAGTCCGTGTGGTGAAGGTTCTCCCACAGTGCTGTTAGGAAGGGAGTTCCAGGATTTTGACCCAGCGATGATGAAGGAAAGGTGATATATTTCCAAGCCAGGAGGGTGTGTGACTTAGAGGGGAACGTGCAGGTGGTGTTGTTCCCATGTGCCTGCTGCCCTTGTCCTTCTAGGTGGTAGAGGTCGTGGATTTGGGAGGTGCTGTCGAAGAAGCCTTGGCGAGTTGCTGCAGTGCATCTTGTGGTGCACATCCGAAGTACAACATGGAGTGCAGCCAATGTCGGTGGGGAGACTCACATATCTCCACTGGTTACACATCCGTGGCCAGGGCCCCGAGGAATCTGTGGTCCTCCAAGGCCAATGTGAATGTAGATTCTGCAGGGGCTGAACCCAGGGTTTGGAGACACCTGAATCCCCAATATAATAAATATTTTTTAAAATTGTGTGTAAAAACAATGCTACGTTGGTGGTTTTGATTGAAAAAATTGGTCATTTTAAACAGTTTGAAAGCCTTTTACTGTGCTTAGCCACTGAGTGCCAGATGCACTGCTCAGCTGTTTACAATCAGAGCTGCCACCTAACACCTGTCCCACCTGACTTTTCATCTAGTTAGGTGAGATGGCTAGGTGTTAAGTGGCAGTTAGTTGTTAACTGGCAGGTAACTAACAACCTAGTGTTCTGAATCCAAATGGTTGTCAGTGGACACCTATCTTCTAATGCTGACTGATTTGCAGGTTGTGAAGGCCTACTCAGCTCAACTCGGGGGGCGATTTTTGACTGCCCACTACCTGTTTCTCACCTGAAAAACAGGGGAGGGGGGTGCCAGCATTGATAATCAGGGGGCACCTCAGCCACCCCAATAATGCCCAAGGCTCACCTGCTGTAATTTTCAGGCAGATCTGTAAATGGACAACCAACCTGCCCATTTGAAACAGGCAGGAGGCTGCTGAAGCATACAAATCGGGGTCCTATGCTGGTTGTGGGACCCAATCACAATTTTCAGGTTAAAAATGGGTGGAGCATGCACCTGGTATACTCTGCCCATTTGTATTAGACATTGAACGGCCTTAAACAACAACAATAAACGGCTTAGAAAAGTATCATTTTTTTTGGGATGAGCCCAGGAGGAGCAGGTGTGCTCCTCCAGGTCCCCCAAAAAACTTAGGAACATAGGAGCAGCAGTAGACCATTCAGCCCCTTGAGCCTGCTCCTCTATTCAATTAGATCATATGTAAGGAATCTTACAACACCAGGTTATAGTCCAACAGTTTTCGGAGGCTTTCTCCTTCGTCAGGTGAGGAAGGAGAAAGCCTCCGAAAGCTTGTGATTTTCAAATAAAACTGTTGGACTATAACCTGGTGTTGTAAGATTCCTTACATTGGTATACCCCAGTCCATCACCGGCATCTCCAAATCACAACTAGATCATGGCAGATCTGTACCTCAACTCCACATTCCTGCCTTAGCTCCATATCCCTTGATACCTTTACTTAACAAAAATAACTTCAGCCCACTGCCGGCCTGTATGAGGCCCCTTCCGGGATCACCTCTCTGACCCCACACCACGCCCCCCCCCGGGCAGGGCCGACCTGCAGCTGCCTCAGCATGGGGGCCAGCTGATTTCCCGCCCTCTCAGAACTGGCGAGCAACAGTGGGGCGCCCACTTGCCATCCTCAGCTTGACAACAGCATATTAATGGGGCCCTCAAAATGGCTCGGGTCACAACTGCTGACTTTGCCCCAATTTTGAGTGCTACTTGGAAATCGGCCCCAGAGCTTCTGCAAAGTCAGCGAATAAAAGCAGAACAAAAGACTTCTGTGAAAGAGGTACAGGTGTAAAGTCTGGGTAGATAATTGCCTAACAATATTATTTGCACACTCCGTGATCTATTATCTAATTGCTGCCAAATCAGGGCCTAGGGTTACTGGATTCAAATATGCACTGGAAGTTACCTGGCCTACTGATTGTTTATGATGTTAAAAAGACATTGACATCAGATTAGGAATTAACTGACACAATGCAAGTAAATAGGAGAGTTTTGTAACAAAGCCTGCAGTTACTGTTGATGACATTAGCAGACAAATGTTCATATGACAAGCAGTAGCCCGTTTATTTTAAATGGGTTAATGCCGCCACTAAAATAGCGGGCCGATGGATGGCATACAAACATGCTAAGCATTCATGTGCTAATGTAACCGCTAGTAATATCCAGGTGAATGTCATTAAAATCAATGATTTACTAAATCAGGAGGTTTCTATGGCGAGTGTGCGATCTGCTCCACCAGATTACTGCCCATGAACTGAAGGTTAAGTATTAATCTCAGTGTCCCACCAGTGAAAGCTCCAGATTTTCTTTGCTTCTGTTCGAATGTATCTTTACTCTTTAACTTCTTTATAGGAATTGAGGAACAGGAGTAGGCCATTCAGCCCCTCATGCCTGCTCCGCCATTTGATAAGATCATGGCTGATCTGTGATCTAACTCCTTATACCTGCCTTTGGCCCATATCCCTTAATACCTTTGGTTGCCAAAAAGCTATCTATCTCAGATTTAAATTTAGCAATTGAGCTGGTATCAATTGCCGTTTGCGGAAGAGAGTTCCAAACTTCTACCACCCTTTGTGTGTAGAAATGTTTTCTAATCTCGCTCCTGAAAGGTCTGGCTCTAATTTTTAGACTGTGCCCCCTACTCCTAGAATCCCCAACCAGCGGAAATAGTTTCTCTCTATCCACCCTATCTGTTCCCCTTAATATCTTATAAACTTTGATCAGATCACCCCTTAACCTTCTAAACTTTAGAGAATACAACCCCAATTTGTGTAATCTCTCCTCGTAACTTAACCCTTGAAGTCCGGGTATCATTCGAGCAAACCTACGCTGCACTCCCTCCAAGGCCAATATGTCCTTCCGAAGGTGCGGTGCCCAGAACTGCTCACAGTACTCCAGGTGCGGTCTAACCAGGGTTTTGTACAGCTGCAGCATAACTTCTGCCCCCTTGTACTCTAGTCCTCGAGATATAAAGGCCAACATTCCATTAGCCTTATTGATTATTTTCTGCACCTGTTCATGACACTTCAATGATTCATGTACCTGAACCCCTAAGTCCCTTTGGACATCCACTGTTTTTAACTTTTTACCATTTAGAAAGTACCCTGTTCTATCCTTTTTTGATCCAAAGTGGATGACCTCACATTTGTCGACATTGAATTCCATTTGCCACAGTTTTGCCCATTCACCTAATCTATCAATATCGCTCTTTACTCAGAGAGTGGTGAGAATGTGGAACTTGCTACCACATGGAGTAGCTGAGGCGAATAGTGTAGATGCATTTAAGGGGAAGCTAGATAAGTACATGAGGGAGAAAGGAATAGAAGGATAATTTGATAGGGTTCGATGAAGAGAGGTGGGATGGGGCTCGTGTGGAGCATAAACACCGGCACAGACCTGTTGGGCCAAATGGCCTGTTTCTGTGCTGTAAATGCTTTGTAACACCAGGTAATCTAGACTTACTGTTATTTATAGCATTTATAATAAAGTTTCTCACACTTGTTGAAGAAGCAATGTCACTCTCTATCACTGCTGCAATATCTTCTATGCCAATGGACTCACAAGTGACATTCTACAAACTGGGGCTGAAGGTGTGTTTGCACTGCAAGTTTTGCATAGCTGCAAAGTGATTTTGGCTTTACACTGGTACTAAATTCGCAGTGTACATGATGGAGAGAAGGGATGAGACCCGCTCTCAGGTGTAGGGAGTGTCGTACCCTTTTGCTTCAGAATGGAAACCAGTGCAGTTTCCAATTTTACCTAAAACGTGCCCAGGGGTCTGTTATTTTTCTTTAAAACTGCTGGATGTTAATTTGAATGTTTGGAAAAGAGGGATTCTCCCCTCCGCGCTCTCTAAACATTTACATTTTAACTGCCGGAGGAAGAGTTCTGTGCATGTGTGCAACCACATTTGCACACAGCTCTCTCCTGCACAGGCCAAATGGAGTTTGAATCAGGCAACAGCCAAGTAATGTAAACAGGATGCTGCCAGGCTGGAACCCATACTGCAGCTCCCCAGACTCAGATGACGAGCTCCAAAATAAATACAGCCTGAAACTTTTCCTGGTACCACTCCAACACACAATCACTCCTAATCTTATTAAGCACTTTGAACAGGATCCTGGTGCTACTTCCGACAACGACCTCTGGGCAGGATAATGGCATAAGATCAGCATTGTTAATAAAATTAAAACCCCATAACTTCTCCCATCTGAATCACAGCTCATGCTATCAGATATATCACGAACAAGAGCCATTAACATTTATACAAACCACCCTATAATTTACATCCACAAAACAAAGAAATTATAGTACTGGCAAACCATTGCAAAGCAAAATTGTGCAAAACTGGATAGTTTTATTGACTTTAATTACAGGCTGGCAATGGGACTCAATGAATAAAGAATTTTTATCAAGAGTTCAAGAATTATGTTTGTTTTTCTTGACAATCATTTGCAGCTGGTTGATATCCAGCAGAGCACACTTATGCTGTCTGTGCAGTTTAGGTGTTGATTCCTCAATACAAGACTGAGTTGAGGTGCTTTGTTCTACAGTCAACTGAGCACAAATACAACCCAATCATCCATCTGATATAACACTTACACACACTGTGATGACAGATCCAGTACACCTAAAAGGCAAATTTACTGAAGCAACATATCATGCCGTGGACACGAGGGGAAATACTACACACTGTTTCCAACACTGGAAGGTACAGGTATGAAGGCCAAGATTTTCTGTTTTGCTGGGTCCCCTGTGCACCTTTTGCAGAGGGGGTTTCTGCCCAGCCCAACAGTACCTCCCCAACACTGGCTGATTTTCTGTGGTCAAAGTGGTTACCATATATTAGATGGGTTTCTGGTGGAATTCCTGCCTTGGGAGGAGGGAGGGAGGAAGCAAAATGGCTGTGGCAGGCCTTAGGTATCTCTTGAGACCAACATGGTGGTCTCCATAGCTGCCTGAAAACTTCATTTAAAATTATGGCCTCGGGTTGCCAACTCTGATTGGATGTATTCTGTGAGATTTCATGACATGGCCTCCAGCCTCCAAACACCCCGCCAGTGGTCACCTGATATGTCCATCCTCGCGGTGCACTGCCACCCCGCACCGATTGGAAAGCGAACAGACTCTTCATCACCGAGTGTCAAACAGCCTTTTCCCCCCATTTCCGACTTTTTTTATCACTAACCAACAAAAGTGTTCAAAGAAAATTAAAAAAGCACACAATTTTCAAAAATTCCCCTATGGTTTTTCTCCCGGGTTGCTTGCAGCAGTGTAATGGAGATAAGAACATAATAACATAAGAAATAGGAGCAGGAGTAGGCCAATCGGCCCCTCGAGCCTGCTCCGCCATTCAATAAGATGATGGCTGATCTGATCCTAACCTCAAATCTAAATTCATGTCCAATTTCCTGCCCGCTCCCCGTAACCCCTAATTCCCTTTACTTCTAGGAAACTGTCTATTTCTGTTTTAAATTTATCTAATGATGTAGCTTCCACAGCTTCCTGGGGCAGCAAATTCCACAGACCTACTACCCTCTGAGTGAAGAAGTTTCTCCTCATCTCAGTTTTGAAAGAGCAGCCCCTTATTCTAAGATTATGCCCCCTAGTTCTAGTTTCACCCATCCTTGGGAACATCCTTACCGCATCCACCCGATCAAGCCCTTTCACAATCTTATATGTTTCAATAAGATCGCCTCTCATTCTTCTGAACTCCAATGAGTAGAGTCCCAATCTATTTATCTTTAATTTATCTTTAATTCCTGGAGACTCCAGGTCAATCCTGGAGGGTTGGCAACCCTAGTGTGGTCCAATCCCGCTGTAGCCGATGCAGTCGATTGCCCTACAATTGATTGCATAGAGTAAGGCGGCCCTTGACTTTTTAAATCCATCCTCTGCCATCTTCATAGCAACCCAGGATGTCAGAAACGCACAGGCATTCCGAGTGCCCAACATTGCTATGGAGCAAATGACAGGAAACAGGTTGAATGGCGTATTCCTGATATTTTCGTGTCATTAGAATACATGCACCCATATTAGTGCGTTTGAATTCTACGTCCCCATCACTTCAGGTGGAAAATCCTGATAGGTGCAACGGTTAGCAGGGAGGCAGCAGTACGGCTCCCGAGCCAATTCCCTCCCTATATCCATTGGAGTTATGCCAAGCAGGCGACGTGACTCTGGAGGAATATTCCGGCCTACTTACCTATCATTTTATAAAGCTTGCTTAAAATTCAAATATATTTGTTTGTTCTGCTCTCCCATTTATATTGTAAAATATTCATTCTTTGCTTTACCTCCCAAGAAAGATTTGTTACACTTGCTTACGGTGCATGTACCTTATTTATTTGTTTATTCTTCCCTCCTCCCTCTTGCCTACCTGTGTCCTTTATCTCAGCCAATTATAAAAGATAGCTTTTGTCCACTTATGGTGAATTTATCATTGGTGTGGCAGTGTGAAGTAAGGTTTCTCCCCACTGTCAAGTCTTCAAATGACCAGCACTGAAATAAGCGGCCGATCACCATGATCTCGGCCTGGTCACAGTGTCCGTGGTCAGCATCAAAACACCTCATGGATGTTCCCTTCTGATCTTGGCACAATCAATCCTCCTCAGTGACACAAAAAAAATCACCCCAAACAACACCTTTATCTCAGAATTTTTATTTAATGGTTTAAAATGATAATAAAATGCAATAAATTGAAATCTTTTCATTTTAAATGTTTTCTTCCTGCCTCTTGCTCATTGTAGTTATTATTTGTAAATTTTCTGCCCGATCGCACTTTGGATAGTCTAGCTCCACACAAGCAGGGAGAAAAATACAACTCCCTTGATGCAACTCACGCACTCATACACAGGGTGACTTAATGGAAAAGAAAATGGGGCCTAGTGTAAAATGGGCTGCAGTTCACTAGCAGCCGTTTTTCACCCGGTGATAAAAATTAAAATTACCCCCACAGAATTTGTCACAGCAACTGGAAATCCCCAACATCCAGGCCCAGGTAAAATTTCTAACTCAGGCCACAGGCTTCAGACAGAAGGCCAGCTCTGTGAGGAAAGCTCCTTGTACGCATTTCTAAAATTGATCATTCCTACAGTTTGTAACTTAGGAAATGTATTGCCTCAGCTCATCTGCTGATGAAACCCTGATCCATGCTTTTGTTACCTACGGAATCAACTATGCCAATGCTCTCCTGGCTGGCCTTCCACCTTGCCCCCTCTATAAACTGAAGCTCATCCAAAACTCTGCTGCCCGAATCCTAGCTCGCAAAAAGTCCCATTCACCCATCGCCCCCGTGCTCGCTGACTTACATTGGCTCCCGGTCCGGCAACGTCTTTGATTTTAAAACTCACATCCTCATTTTGAAATCCCTCCATGGTCTCGCCCCTCCCTATCTCTGTAACCTCCTGCAGCCCTACAACCCGACAAGGTGTCTGCACTTCTCCAATTCTGCCCTCTTGCGCATCTCCGATTTTCATCGCTCCACCATTGGCGACTGTATTTTAGCTGCCTAGGCCCCAAGCTCTGGAATTCTCTCCCGAAACATCTCCCTCTCTCTACCTCTCTCTCCTCCTTTAACCCGTTCCTTAAAACCTACCTCTTTGACCAAGCTTTTGGTCACCTGTCCCAATATCTCCTTCTGTGGCTTGGTGTTAAACATTGTTTGATAACACTCTTGTGATGTGCCTTGGAATGTTTTACTACGTTAAAGGTGCTAGAAAAACTTTTTTTATTCGTTCATGTGATGTGGGCGTCGCTGGGGAGGCCAGCATTTATTGCCCATCCCTAATTGCCCTTAAGAAGGTGGTGGTGAGCCGCCTTCTTGAACTGCTGCAGTCTGTGTGGTGAAGGTTCTCCCACAGTGCTGCTAGGTAGGGAGTTCCAGGATTTTGACCTAGCGACGATGAAGGAACGGCGATATATTTCGAAGTCGGGATGGTGTGTGACTTGGAGAGGAACGTGCAGGTGGTGTTGTTCCCATGTACCTGCTGCTCTTGTCATTCTAGGTGGTAGAGGTCGCGGGTTTGGGAGGTGCTGTCGAAGAAACCTTGGCAAGTTGCTGCAGTGGATCCTGAGGATGGTACACACTGCAGCCACAGTGCACCGGTGGTGAAGGGAATGAATGTTTAGGGTGATGGATGGGGTGCCAATCAAGCGGGCTGCTTTGTCCTGGATGGTGTCGAGCTCCTTGTGTTGTTGGAGCTGCACTCATCCAGGCAAGTGGAGAGTATTCTATCAGACTCCTGACTTGTGCCTTGTAGATGGTGGAAAGGTTATGGGGAGTCAGGAGGTGTGTCACTCATCGCAGAATACCCAGCCTCTGACCTGCTCTTGTAGCCACAGTATTTATATGGCTGGTCCAGTTAAGTCTCTGGTCAATGGTGACCCCCAGGATGTTGATGGTGAGGGATTCGACGATGGTAATGCCGTTGAATGTCAAGGGGAGGTGGTTAGACGCTCTCTTTTTGGAGATGGTCATTGCCTGGCACTTTTCTGGCACGAATGTTACTTGCCACTTATCAGCCCAAGCCTGGATGTTGTCCAGGTCTTGCTGCATGCAGGCACGGACTGCTTCATTATCTGAGGGGTTGTGAATGGAACTGAACACTGTGCGATCATCAGCGAACATCCCCATTTCTGACCTTATGACGGAGGGAAGGTCATTGATGAAGCAGCTGAAGATCGTTGGGCCTAGGACACTGCCCTGAGGAACTCCTGCAGCAATGTCCTGGGACTGAGATGATTAGCCTCCGACAACCACTACCATCTTCCTTTGTGCTAGGTATGACTCCAGCCACTGGAGAGTTTTCCCCCTGATTCCCATTGACTTCAATTTTACTAGGGCTCCTTGGTGCCACACTCGGTCGAATGCTGCCTTGATGTCAAGGGCAGTCACTCTCACCTCACCTCTGGAATTCAGCTCTTTTGTCCATGTTTGGACCAAGGCTGTAATGAGGTCTGGAGCCGAGTGGTCCTGGCGGAACCCAAACTGAGCATCGGTGAGCAGGTTATTGGTGAGTAAGTGCCACTTGATAGCACTGTCGACGACACCTTCCATCACTTTGCTGATGATTGAGAGTAGGCTGATGGGGCGGTAATTGGCTGGATTGGAATTGTGCTGCTTTTTGTGGACAGGACATGCCTGGGCAATTTTCCACATTGTCGGGTAGATGCCAGTGTTGTAGCTGTACTGGAACAGTTTGGCTAGAGGCGCAGCTAGTTCTGGAACACAAGCCTTCAGCACTACAGCTGGGATGTTGTCGGGGCCCATAGTCTTTGCTGTATCCAGTGCACTCAGCCGCTTCTTGATATCACTTGGAGTAAATCGAATTGGCTGAAGACTGGCTTCTGTGTTGTTGGGGATATCGGGAGGCGGCAGAGATGGATCATCCACTTGGCACTTCTGGCTGAAGATGGTTGCAAACGCTTCAGCCTTGTCTTTTGCACTCAAGTGCTGGACTCCGCCATCGTTGAGGATGGGGATGTTTACAGAGCCTCCTCCTCCCGTTAGTTGTTAAATTGTCCACCACCATTCACGACTGGATGTGGCAGGACTGCAGAGCTTTGATCTGATCCGTTGGTTGTGGAATTGCCTAGCTCTGTCTATAGCATGTTGCTTCCGCTGTTTAGCATGCATGTAGTCCTGTGTTGTAGCTTCACCAGGTTGGCACCTCATTTTTAGGTATGCCTGGTGCTGCTCCTGGCATGCTCTTCTACATTCTTCATTGAATCAGAGTGGATCCCCTGGCTTGTTGGTAATGGTAGAGTGAGGAATATGCCAGGCCATAAGGTTTCAGTTTGTGCTGGAATACAAATCTGCTGCTGCTGATGGCCCACAGTGCCTCATGGATGCCCAGTTTTGAGCTGCTACATCTGTTCTGAATCTATCCCATTTAGCACGGTGGTAGTGCCACACAACACGTTGGATGGTGTCCTCAGTGTGAAGACGGGACTTCGTCTCCACAAGGACTGTACAGTGGTCACTCCTACCAATACTGTCATGGAGAGATGCATCTGCGACAGGTAGATTGGTGAGGACGAGATCAAGTAGGTTTTTCCCTCATGTTGGTTCGCTCACCACTTGCTGCAGGCCCAGTCTGGCAGCTATGTCCTTCAGGACTCAGCCAGTTCGGTCAGTAATGGTGCTACCGAGCCACTCTTGGTGATGGACATTGAAGTCCCCCACCCAGAGTACATTCTGTGCCCTTGCTACCCTCAGTGCTCCCTCCAAGTGGTGCTCAACATGGAGGAGGACTGATTCATCAGCTGTGGGAGGGCGGTAGGTGGTAATCAGTAGGAGGTTTCCTTGCCCATGTTTGACCTGATGCCATGAGATTTCATGGGGTCCAGAACCAATGTTGAGGACTCCCAGGGCCACTCCCTCCTGACTGTATATCACCTCTGGTGGGTCTGTCCTGCCAGTGGGACAGGACACACCCAGGGATGGTGATGGAAGAGTCTGGGATGTTGGCTGAAAGGTATGATTCTGTGAGAATGGTTGTGTCAGGCTGTTGCTTGACTAGTCTGTGGGACAGTTGTCCCAATTTTGGCACAAGTCCCCAGATGTTAGTGAGGAGGACTTTGCAGGGTCGACTGGGCTTGGCTGCCTTTGTCATGTCCGGTGCCTAGTGGTCCGTCTGGTTTTATTCTTATTATGACTTTTCATAGCGAGATTGTGCAACTGAGTGGCTTGCTAGGCCATTTCAGAGGGCGATTAAGAATCAACCACATTGCTGTGGGTCTGGATTCACACATCGGCCAGACCGGGTAAGGACGGCAGGTTTCCTTCCCTAAAGGACATTGCAAGTTGTTATTGTTGCTTAAATGGCCATTTTTACGAATAAGTGAACAACCACAGGTGCAGGAAGTGTCGTCAGCTGGAGGAGCTCGAGGTCCGGGTTTCGGAGCTTGAGCAACAGCTGACGTCACTACGGTGCATCCGTGAGACTGAGAGCTATGTGGCTAGCACATTTCAGGATGTGGTCACCCTGCAGCATAAGAAAGCACAGGCAGAGAGAGACTGGGTGACCACCAGACAGACAAGGAGGACCAAGCAGGAGCCTCCTGAGGGCATCTCGCTCTCTAACCAGTATTCAGTTCTAAATACCGGTGAGGGAGAGAGTTCCTCTGCGGATTGCAGCCAGAACGAAGCCCACAGCACCATGGGTAGTTCAGCTGTATCGGGGGGGGAGGAGAAAGGTCAGGAGAGCAATAGTGATAGGGGATTCTACAGTTAGGGGAGCAGACTGGCGTTTCTGCGGCCGCAGACGTGATTCCAGGATGCTATATTGCCTCCCTGGTGCCAGGGTCAAGGATGTCACTGAGCGGCTGGAGAACATTCTGGAGGGGGAGGGTGAACAACCAGAGGTCATGGTCCATATAGGTACCAACGACATAGGTAAAAAGAGGGATGAGGTCCCGCAGGCAGATTTTAGGGAGTTAGGAAAGAGATTAACAAGCAGGACCTCAAAGGTAGTAATCTCCGGACTACTCCAGGTGCCATGCACTAGTGAGTATAGAAATAGGACGATCGAGGAGATGAATGAGTGGCTGGAGAGATGGTGCAGGAGGGAGGGCTTTAGTTTCCTGGGGCATTGGGATCTGTTCTGGGGGAGGTAGGACCTGTACAGGCCAGACAGGTTGCACCTCAACGGAGCTGGGACCAACGTCCTCGCGGGGAAGTTTGCTAGTGCTGTGGGGGGGGGGAGGGTGCGGTTTAAACTAATTTGGCAGGGGGGAGGGCACCAGGATGTAGCATTGAAAAGGGGTAACAAGGGGCACAAAGGATCAGGAGAGATAGCACTAGAGCAAGCAATAGTCCAGTATTAGGTGGGATCAGACCAAGAGAGAGTACAAGAAAGTCTAAGACGGGTTTGCAGCACATGTGTGTAAAAGCACAAAGCATGGTAAACAAAGTTGGTGAGCTGCAGGCGCAAATAGCCACATGGAAATACGATGTCATGGCGATACCGGAGACCTGGCTCAAAAAAGGGCAGGATTGGGTACTAAATATTTCTGGATACAAAGTGTTCAGGAAAGATAGGGTAGGAAAGAAAGGGGGTCGGGGGTGGGTGGTGGCAGTATTGATTAAGGAGAATATTGCAATGCAGGAGAAAGAGGATGTCCTGGAGGGGTCAAGGACAGAATCTATTTGTTTAGAGTTAAGGAACAATAGAGGTGCCATTACACTACTGGGTGTGTTCTATAGGCCACCAACTAGTGGAAAGGATGTGAAGGAACAAATTTGCAGGGAAATTACAGAGAGGTGCAAAAGCTATAGGGTAGTGATAACCGGGGATTTCAACTATCCTAATATAGACTGGGATAATAATAATATCAGGGGCAAAGAGGGGGAGGAATTTTTGAAATGTGTTCAGGATAACTTTCTTGACCAGTATGTTTCCGGCCCAACGAGGAAGGAGGCATTGCTGGACTTGGTTCTAGGGAATGAGGCGGGCCAAGTGAAGCAAGTGTCAGTGGGGGAGCATTTAGGGAGCAGCGATCGTAGTATCGTAAGGTTTAGAATAGCTATGGAAAAGGACATGGACAACTCTAAAGGAAAAATACTCAATTGGAGGAGGGCCAATTTCAGTCGGATGAGAACACATCTGGCCCGGATAAATTGGAATCAAAGATTGGCAGGCAATTGAACAGTGGGTGGCCTTTAAAGAGGAAATGTTTGGGTGCAGTCTAGGTACATTCCCACGAGGGAGAAAGGTAGAGCAACTAAAGCCAGAGCTCCCTGGATGACAAAAGAGATAGAGAGTAAGAGGTTTTAAGGATGATAGCCCAGTTGACCTCCTGAAGGGAGTCATTAACATATTACCTGCACTAGATCGAGACTCTGGCCAAATGCCATAAGTTCTTGAAACTGTATATGTACAAGTGGCTCAATTGAGGAAGCAGACAAAAGTGGTTATTTGTCATAGCTGACTCATCAAGAGATGTCCTGAAAGTAAAGCAGTTGTTGTCTGAATATTTAACACCTGTGACATAAAAGGCTTTATTTCAGGCCTGATCAAGTAAACATCTTTCCATACATCTATCCCCACGTTGTGAGGCAATAGGTTAAACTAATTAATATTACAATCGCCACCCAGCTTCTTCAGATAAGCTGGCTTGCACTACAATGGAAGTGAGGGATATGTCTGGGCAGCAGCTCTGGATTAACTGTATTTCCATGTCATGGCAGTAGACTGAACTCTGCGGGCACACGCACAAAATCTCAAAGGACTCATTTGAAAGCTTTTGAAAGGGGACTCTGAGATTACAGAGAGGTTTGTTGTTTTCAAGTCCAGAAATAAACTGCATGTACGTTTAACATTGTTCTGGTGCATTTATTTTTGCATCTGTGTGAATTTTTTTTCCAGTAAACCTGTCTGAACATTATGGTCTGACAGTGTGGTGTTTTATTGCCTATCAAAGAGGACAGAAGCATGTGGTGGAGAAACCATATGGAATTCCAGTGCGAAATAACCCTGTCCAGTGGTGTGTTGACCCACTCACGTCATGCATAAGGTTATAATGCTTGGGTCTGCCTATGGAAGCTGTCTTTTGACATGAGCACGAATGAAGAGTGTTGGGATAGAGCTTGAATCGTAACAAAGGCACATAAGATATCAGGAGCCCGTGGTTAAATGGAGAAAAGGCTCCCAATGAAATCACTGCCCATTATAGTAATGAACCATATAGACCAGAAGGTTACAGGCCACAGATGAGCTGATCTGAGCTGAAGCACCAAGTGGGGTATTACAATTGTCCTCAGTGTCTCTGTACTAAGGAGAGGCAGAGAGTCAGAGTTCTTATTCCTGATTATTATCCAGCAACTCTTTCTCAAAAGTGTACAGGTGGATATCAGGTTGTAACTGGATGCACTGCATGGTAGAATGGCCTGCTGAAACACATTACCTCGGCTCATACAGGAAGAACTAATCATTTTGGCCAAGGTAACAGAGAGCTATTTGTATTCATGGAACACAACCCAGGAAGAGTAAGAAAGGAAGAAAAACTGGAAAAATAAATGAATTGAGAAAAGAAAGAAATAACTTTTATATTTATTCAGTGGATAGGCAATATAAACATCCAGATCTAGATTACAATGGACAACTATTATTTTGCCCTTTTGCTGATGCACCAGCCTTTGAATGAGAAATAAGGATAGCAAAAACAGATATTTAAAAATCAGGCCTTATTCTTAATATTCTTAATATTCTCTTCACATAAGTTACAGCAACGATTTGGGGAATGACAAAAGAGGACATGACAGTGAAGTGATAAGAACAAGCAGGACAATTTTCAATTCAGCTGTAATACAGATGCTTTAGTGATCAGTTTATCTAAGTTTATCTAAGCAAATATTCAGCTCAGAGGGTGCCCAATGCCTGGACTCACAGATGTGCAGTCCACTTCGAGATGAAGTCATCCAAATATTTGGTAAGCAGCTATTCAGCAACCATTGTAAACCTCAAGATACTGCAGCATTCAAACGGTACAACAAGAGCAGAATTATACTGTGGATGACAGACATAATGTAGGTTAAAAAGTAATGATTGAGAGTCTGTTTTCAATTAATCAATCAACATTTTGTTGAAGACTCAGGTGACCTGCTATTTGCTGCATCTGTATAGATTCTATTATGCTCAATCAGCTCAGGGACACTGTGATGGATTTAAACCCTACCCGCCCAGCGGAGACTGGGTGTGTAAGCAGTTGATACTTGTCAGGTGGCATATCCACCAATGTCCCACCATTTCCGGTTTTAACCGCCACTTCTGGACAGGCGGCTAAGCTGCTCGCCCAAAGCTGGCGGGGTCCTTCTTTAAATATGCCTGGTCAGGATCCGATGATGTCAGCGAGACTCGACTGTGTTTTTAACTCTGGCAGGAGCAGGGGAGCTACTATTCCCGCCACGTGAAGGTCTGTCAGAAGACCATCGGAAGTAGAGAGGCCATTCAAGGTAAGTGGGGCCAGGAGGTTGCACTCCTCACAAGAAAAGTTTAGGCCTTCCCTACCGCAAGACGCCCCTGGAGCCCCTGTCCTCACAGTTACCTGAGTGCCAGTGGATGGCAAAGTTTTTCCGATTTTCCGCAGGCCAGCAGCTTTTTCCTGCCCGTTCCATTCTGGGAGGGAAGTTGGCCGATGGCATGTTAATAAGGCACGGTGGATACAATCGCCATGGCCTCAATCTGCCATGGGCGGGCGAGAATTTAACTCAACAGGACGGTTTCCTGCTGTGAGTTCAAATCCACCCCACTGTTCCATTTCAAAATTCTTATTTTATTTGACAAGCTGGTACATTTACATTCATCTCATTTTCAGGTGTAATCAAGTAAGCGTAGACCTTTTCCTAGGTGTCAGAATGATATCTTCCCTTTAAAATTTATTCTATCCCAAGGGTAGAAGATTCTTTGCATTTTTAACCTAATTATTATTACAGAAAGAAGAACTTGCTTTGATATAGTGGCCTAGAAATTTGATCATGCTGCACCCATTTTACACACATTAGACGGGCGCCTATGGTCCAATATGGCGGGTGAGATGCGTGCTTATTCCGCGCCGGAAGTGCGCTGCCCACCATATTGAATTGGGATTTTCCATAGGTGTCCAGGATGTAAAAAGCTCATTATAATATTTAAATAAAGGTCCTACGCTTTTGTGAAATTGAGCTGTCTCAGCGCTTGGCTAAACTCTCTCAGCAAATCATGGCGCTAACAGGAGCAAGGACTATTTCAGGGGCTCATCCTCTCCATGCAGGTTGGTTGCTGGTTTGTCCTTTTCAGCTGCTTGTTAACTTTTGGGCGTTTTTTTTGCCTATTTTCTGCCTTCAACAACTGAATTGTGACTTCTGCTAACAACTTTTTGCTGGTGTATTTTTGCTTTTGCCTGCCTTCTGAACAATTTTATTGCAGTCATGGGTGGTCTGGTAGAACTGCCTTTGGGGCTGAAGGATGAGAAGACAGGAGCGAGCAGGAACGTCTGGGAGAAGACTGAGGAGGAGGGCATCGCACAGGAAACCATATCCATAGTGGGTCTTCAGGGAGCACTTCTCCGACCTTAACTTCACTGAGCAGCTATGTGCTTCAGCAAGGAGGCTGACACTGAGCTATGTCACCTCCTGCAGCCTCAACCTGAGCCTCGAACCAGGGAATGGACAGCACTGCCAGTGGCCATCAATGTCACCATGGCCCTTCACTTTCAGGCAACAGGCTCCTCCCAGACTGCAGCAGGTGACAGTGACATCTCCCAGTTTGCTGTGTACCACTGTATCCAGGATGTCACAGAGACTCTATACATCAGGAGGAACACTTACATCACCTTCCCAATGGACGGAGAGCAGCAAGGTCCCACAAACATGTGATAATGACCCGATAATCTGTTTTAAGTGATGTTGGTTGAGGGATAAATGTTGGCCAAGACGCTGGGGAGAGCTTCCCTGCTGTTCTTTGAAATAATGCTATGGGATCTTTTATATCCACCTGGGAGGGCTTCCTCAGTACTGCACTGAAGTGTTAGCCAAGATTTGTGCTCAAGGTGCCGACTTTCTGATGGCCAAGCGGGTGCGTTGGGGGCTCCAAAAATGGCGGAATCCTGGAGCGGGTTCGGAGCCCGGCTCCAACCCGCTCACTCCTGGGTTCCCCAATGACGCGTTCGGGTGCGCGCGCAGCTCTCGCATGCGGGACTCCCACCGGCAATTAAAGCCGGCGGGATGATAATTTAGATACTTATTTAGGTAGTTGAGGTACTTGACAGACCTCATTGACTGGAGATTTTAGCAGGGGTGCAATTTTGAAGGATCCTCGGTGTGTTTCCATTGCTGTGGGAAACACTCCATGTTGGAGCAGACGTGTTTCAGCCAGCAGCCAATGGGAGATGCAAAGGATTTTTTGACAGTTGGGGATAAAACCTCATTTATTGCAACAGGGCACTCTGTCACTTCAGACAAAGTTTTGGTTGCAACACCTTTGTCTTTCCACTCAAAATTATTAATTTATACCCTAAACTCTGATGTGCAAACACATTTAACTACTTTGCGGACCCCCTCAAACTCACACCGTCAGGATGGGGGGGACGCCACGTCTGCATTCATCACATCATCTGAGGACGAGCAACATCACCAGCCTCGCCAGGCACGCCGTCCACCTCTGACACATGGAGCTCCACAACACAGTGCTGCACCACAGGCACCTGCACAACAGCACGGAGGGCAACAACAGAGAGAGCGGCGTCGCAGGAGGCACTACTCTCGCCACAGGGTCTACAGTCCAAGGCTCAGCTTCCTGGACCTCTCTGAGGAGCAGTGCATACGGAGGCTCAGAGTCAGTCGCCAGGTAGTTGCAGACATCTGCAGCCTCCTTCATGCCGAGCTGCTCCCGGCTGGCCCGAGCAGCATCTTCTTACCTGTCGCTGTCAAAGTCACCACTGCCCTCAACTTCTTTGCCTCTGGATCTTTCCAGGGTGTCACAGGGGACATCGCCGGGGTCTGTCAGTTGTCTGCACACACGTGCATAAGGCAGGTCACCGACGACTTGTTTCACAGGGCCTCGCACTGTATCAACTTCCCCATGGATGACCTCAGCCAGACAGAGAGGGCAGTGGGATTCCACACTGTGGCTGGCTTCCCACGGGTGCAGGGTGTAATTGATTGCACCCATATGGCAATATGAGCACCTCCACATGAGCCAGGACTGTTCAACAACAGGAAGGGCTATCACTCCATCAACAGTCAGCTCACCTGTGATCACCGCAAGAGATTCCTTCATGTATGCCCCAGATACCCTGGCAGCTGCCATGATTCCTTCATCTTCTGGGAATCCAACATCCCGCCCCTCTTCCACGCACCGAACACTGGCAAGGGCTGGCTCCTCGGGGACAAGGGATACCCCCTGCACACGTGGCTCATGACACCTCTGAGGAACCCCACCACCGAGCAACAGCGTTGATATAACGACAGTCACATCGCTACCAGGTCTACAATTGAGCATGTTATAGGGCTGCTCAAGATGCGCTTCAGATGCCTTGATCGTTCTGGGGGAGCGCTTCAATACGCACCAGACAAAGTGGGACGCATTATAGTCGTCTGTTGTGCCCTGCATAACATGGCACAACAGAAAGGGGTACCGCTGAAGGAGGCCCGTCCACATCTGCCACCCATATTGAGGAGGAGGAGGAGGAGCAGCCCATGGGCAGAACAGCGGCTCACCTGGCTGCTCGTGAGGCCAGGGAGTCACTGATATGTGAACGGTTCTCCTAACATCAGTGTGAAGAGTCCAGTCCTCACCACCTGGACAGAGGAGCGGCCACACCAGCCCCACCGCACCCCCCCGCCCCCTGCACAAAATAGTCGTGCAACTACACATACACCCACTGTAGAATGACCCAGTGGGTGGCATCAAGTGTGGATGTTCATAGTGAACCTCATGAAAGGACTTATTACACAAGCCAGTCAAGAATGGTCAAGACGTCGCAGTAGTGGTGACAATATAATATTTAATGTGAGTTGAACAAAAATCAAATATAAGTAAAAAACATGACAAACCGTCAAACACCCTTGTGCATCCCCTTTGTGCTCACAAAACCTTTGCCTTACGCTTCCAACTACTCCTACATGGTGCTTCCCATGTGGCTGCAGCAGAGGTAGTGGCAGGTTGCTCTTGTTCATGCCCTGACCGATTAGATGCTTTGGGCCTACGCCCTCTGGGTTTCGGTGCCCGTGAGGGCCCCTCCAAAGACTGCTCCAACTGCACCTGTGCAGGGGCAGACTCGGCCACCTGGAGAGGGAGCAGCATTGTGGGTACTGGTTGAGAGGGGGGCAACGGGTGAGACGTGGGGGTGCTTTGAGTGGCGTCCCCACTTCCATGTCCCCTTTCGCCATCATCCCTCTCCTGGGCCAGGCCCACATCACTCCTACCACCCTGCTGGACGACAGTTTGGAGGACATGTGTGAAGTCTTGTAAGGCCAGTGCTAGTGTATCTGCCTGCCTGTTTAAGGCGGCAGAAAGTTGCTCACCCTGAGTCCGAAGGGCCGTTGTCAGGGCCTCAATGGACTCATTGGTAAGCCGTGCTTGAAGCTCGATGGAGGCTAGCCTTCCCTCCTTCGCAGACATTCCCGCACTTACCCGCAACACTATCTCAGAGATTCCCTCACGTCCCTGTGACAGTATCTCGGAGATACCCTCCTGTACCTGTGCCACCATTCCACTCATGCAGGAGTTGGACTCCTACATCCTCTGCGCGATTGTGGAGAGTGCGCGTGGCATCTGTTCCAGCACCTCGCAAATCCGTTGCTGCCCCTCGATCATTCTCCTTTTAAAGGATGGCCCCCAGGGTTCAGCATCTGTGTCCAGCTGAGCAGAGCCTGGAGAAGAATGCCCCCACCGACGCGGACTCTCCACAGCTGCCCCTGCCACCACTGTCTGCTCGTGCTCACATGTGTGTGGTGACTCACCATGTGCAACCCCAACTAAGTGAGGACGGGGACCCACCGAGGTGTGTGTATCTGCGCTGGTGGATGGCTCGCTCAGATGTGACGGTGCCCCCTCAGAGGCCGGCAGGTTCTCTGAGGAATCGCCCTCTGCTGTCACAGCAGTCGCTGAAGGCCCTGTAAGAGAACAGAAGGCAATATTAAGCACGATGACAGATGTTGAGGTGCTGAAGGTGGCAAGGCATGTTAACATCGTTTGCTATTGTGAGTGCTGAATGTTAAAGTTCTGTCACCAGCCATTTGTCGGGTGGCAGTCTCAGCATCCCCGACTGACAGGCACTCGAGGGTGCGGCTCAATTCAAGAGCCTCTTGCTCCGCGTCCGTGAGGACGACCTGATGTTGCGGCCCCCCCTCCGATCTTCACCCTCTCCCGTGCATTCTGGGCTCTCTTCTCCTATAAAGGGAGAAAGTAGAGAGGCGTGAGTGAGGGATGATGACGTGGCCAACCGCTGAATGCATTGGTTTGGGTGAGGCTGACCGTGAAAGATGCATCAGAGGGTGAGTATGAGACAGAGCCATGACATTGTATGAGGATTGGGTTGAGTGGTAGTGGTGGGTTGAGTACTGGGGAGGTGAGTAAGTGCAGGTAAGTTGAGGATGAGGTTTGAGTGGTGTGAGGAGTGATGTGATAGAGTATTGTTGGTAGTTCTGAAGGAGTTGTGGGGTGGGGGCGGTGATGTGGAAGACGGAGTGTAGGAGAATGAGTAAGTGTACTCACTTTGGCTGACCTAGTTAGGTCATTGAAGCACTTCCTGCACTGTATCCAGGTGCAGGAGACGTTGATGCTGCTGGTGACCTCCTCTGCCACCTCGAGCCACGCCTTCTTGGTGGCAGAGGCAGGCCACTTCCTCCCGTCCGCCGGGTAGAAGATCTCCCTCCTCCTCCTCACCCCATCCAGTAAGACCTGGAGTGAGGCATCATTAAACCTGGGGGCAGCCTTTCCCCTGGGCTGCTCGAGGGTGCTGCGTGGTTCTTTGCTGCAGGATCAGTCATTGGAGGACTGCCCCTTTAAATAGGGCTCCTCCAGCTGACAGCCTGTGATGCGGGTGCGCAGTCCGCCCGCTGCGCAGGTTTATGACGGTGAGTGGTTTCAATTTACCCGCGATTGAGTGGGGAACGGACGGATTTTACTGCCCCCCGCCCCCCAGCTGCCAACCTGCCTCCCTGGTAATACCGGGACCGAAGTCTCTGGATTGGGGCTTGAACTCACGACCTTCTGACTCAGAGATGAGAGTGTTATCACTAAGCCACGGTAGACAAGACAACCTACCCACGGGACATAAATCATATCCCATGTGTCCTCGTTATGTGTCCTCTGTAATATACAATCAACAATCACAACCTGATCACTACTTCCTCTCTGCATATCTTATCCACAACACCTGCCAGCCTCATTACACTCCCTAGCAGTACAAACACGACTCCTGTATATAACTAGGGTATGTAAATAATTTGCTTGTAAGAAATAATTAGTCAGCTTTACTGGAAGCAATCTACAAAATCTAACTTACAGAAAAAAAAACTAATTTTCCATTTTCAGATTTTTCTTTGAAGATTAATGAGTATGGAATACTCAATGTACTTTTTAAACAAAATGAGCATCATACCAACTGATCCCACGTGGCAGCCAGGGAGGCACAACATGGTTGGGATCCCTTTCTGTGCTGGGAACCAGAGTGCAGTGGGGATTGGGCAGTGGGGCACAGCAGAGAGTGTGGGGAGCGAAACTCAGTGGGGAATGGAACTCAGCAGCGAATGGAAATGTGGGAAAGGAACAGTGGAAAATGGAACTCTGTGGGGAATGGAACTCTGTGGGGAATGGAACTCTGTGGGGAATGGAAAAGTGGGGAATGGAAGTCTGTGGGGAATGGAACTCAGTGAGTAGTGAAAAAGTGGGAAATGGAGCAGTCGGGAATTGAACTCAGTGGGAAATGGAACTCAGTGGGAAATGGAACTCAGTAGGGAATGGAACAGTGAGGAATGGAATAGTGGGAAATGGAACTCAGTGGGTAGTGAAAAAGTGGGAAATGGAGCAGTCGGGAATTGAACTCAGTGGGAAATGGAACTCAGTAGGAAATGGAACTCAGTAGGGAATGGAACTCAGTGGGAAATGGAACTCAGTGGGAAATGGAACTCAGTGGGAAATGGAACTCAGTGGGAAATGGAACTCTGTGGGGAATGGAATAGTGGGAAATGGAACTCTGTGGGGAATGGAACTCTGTGGGGAATGGAACTCTGTGGGGAATGGAATAGTGGGAAATGGAACTCTGTGGGGAATGGAATAGTGGGAAATGGAACTCTGTGGGGAATGGAATAGTGGGAAATGGAACTCTGTGGGGAATGGAACTCTGTGGGGAATGGAATAGTGGGAAATGGAACTCTGTGGGGAATGGAACTCTGTGGGGAATGGAAAAGTGGGGAATGGAAAAGTGGGGAATGGAACACAGTAGGAAATGGAGCAGTCAGGAATTGAACTCAGTGGGAAATGGAACTTCTTAGAGGCTTTTCTAATATACAATCATTGAATTATAGAAAGAAGAAGTAAAGGACTTGCATTTATATAGTGCCTTTCACAACGTCAAGACATCCCAAAGCGGTTCTCAGTCAATGAAATACTTTTTGAAGTGTCATCACTGTTGTAATACAGGAAAACATTGCAGCCAATTTTCACATAGCAAGGTCCCATAAACAGCAATGAGATAATGACCAGAAAATCTGTTTTATTGATGTTGGTGATGGAGTAAATGTTGGCAGAACACCACCCCTGCTCTTCTTTGAATAGTGCAATGGAATCTTATACGTCCACCTGAACAGGCAGACAGGGCCTTGATTTAACACCTTATTCGAAAAATGTGCCTCCAGGGTACTGTACTAAGGTGTCAGTCTGGATTACATGCTGAAGCCCTGGATTAGGACTTGAACCCACTACCTTCTGACTCAGAGGCAAGAGTGTTATGTACCACTGTGCCAAGGCTGACATTTAAGGGTGTAATATGGGTAAGTTTTGTGGGTTTTTTTTCCAGAATTATTTCATTTTTATGCAGTAATCCCGTTACAATTGTTATTTATTTTGCTATATATTCAATTGGCTCAAAATGATGATGGTGGCTGAAAAGATAAAATGAGCAAAGTGATTGGTTCATTTTGTGGTAGCTGCTACTACCAGATTGGAACCATTCGAAAAAGATTAAGTAATTGAATTGGTTGGTTTTGTGTGGGTTCCTTTGAGATGGGGATTCTTAGCCCTTCCACTTCAATTTTCTCCGGGAAATCTGTGGAGTGCCCCAAACACAGTGGTGCCTGAAAAACTGGCAATGGGGCTTGTGTCAGGACCCTCTTCAGATTGGAGGTTACAACAGGGGCCCGGGAGCAAGCTGAAGAGAAGAACCACAGCAGCTAAGTATGTTTTTCTCCTACCTCAACAGGATCTTTCGGCCTTCTTGCTGCTGTTCTCCAGAAAACCTGAGGCCGCTGGCTAGGAACCAGCTGCAGGCCTCTCAGCCAGTGCTCCTGTTTCCACCAATGGTTCCCAGCACAAGGCCATGGCAGAAGGGCAAGCTTGTGTCAGGAGTGTCCCTGGGACATGCTAACGGCCGCAGGAAAGCAAAACAAGGTGCAAATAGGCTTTGGCAGGCACAGCACACTTCAGGCACACTGCACCTATCCAGTGAAGGATGGGAGCAAAATCAGCCTTGTGCATTCACATCTCTCACTAAATGAGGTGAACAGCAAGCTGCTCATACCATGTCATGTTCTTTTTGGTTTGTATAGTACACATCCATCATATAAAATGATCAATATTACCATTTGTTGTAGACAGATGGACTTTGTTATAGGTAAGACACTTTCTGCTTTCACTAACACTTTCTCAGTCCCTTTGTGATGGATGGCTGTTGCTGATTTCTTTCTGTCCACCTTTTTGCCTTTTTCAACACAGATGTCGAATGGTATGAAGTGCAGTGGACTGATCTCTAGCAAGATATTCTTGCACCTGCTGATTTGGAAAACAATTCCACAAGCTAGTGGACTGTGCTGGAATAGTTACTTTGCATCAGTCTTCACTACTGAGTTATCAGTGCTGTTGCATAGAGCTGTAAGTTGTGGCTCATTGGTAGTACTCTCGTCCATGAATCAGATGGTTGAGTGCTCAAACCCACTATGGAGACTTGAGCACATAATCCAGGCTTGTACGCCAGTACAGTACTGAGGGAGTGGTGCAGTGCTGGCCAATATTTAGTCCTCAACCAACATCATAGAAACAGACTATCTGGTCATTTATCTCATTGCTGTTTGTAGGACCTTGCAGTGTGCAAATTGGTTGCCACATTTCCTCCATTACAACAGTGACGATCTTTCAAAACTACTTCATTGCCTCTGAAGTGCTTTGAGATATCCTGAGGTTGTGAAAGGTACTATATAAATGCAAGGTGTTGTATTTTGTTGGGGGAGCAAAAGCAGAGAGACCGGGGTGGGGGGGTGCATATTCACAAATCATTGAAGGTGGCATGGCAAGTTGATAAGGCGGTTAAGGCATTTGATAAAGTAACACATAACAGACTTATTCGGAAAATAGATGCATATGGGATTAAAGGGACGGTAACATAGTAAATAGTGAGGAGGATAGCAGCAGACTTCAGGAGGACATAGACAGACTGGTGAAACGGGCAGACGCATGGCAGATGCAATTTAATGTGGGTAAGTGTGAAGTGATTCACTTTGGGAAGAACAACATGGAGAGGCAGTATAATCTAAACGGTACTATTTTGATGGGGGTGTAAGAGCAGAAGGACCTGAGGGTGCATATTCACAATCTTTGAAGGTGGCAGGGCAAGTTGATAAGGCAGTTGAGACAGCGTATGGGATACTTCACTTTGCAAATAGGGGCATTGAATACAAAGACAACAAAATCATGCTAAACCTTTACAAATCACTGGTTAGGCCTCAACTGGATAATTGTGTACAATTCTGGACACCACACTTTAGGAAGGATGTCAAGGCCTTGGAGAGGGTACAGAGGAGGTTTATCAGGATGATACCAGGGATGAGGGACTTCAGTTATGTGGAGAGATTGGAGAAGCTGGAATTGTTCTTCTTAGAGTAGAGAAGGTTAAGGGGAGACCTAATAGGGGTATTCAAAATAGTGAGGGGTTTTGAGAGAGCAAATAGGGAAAAACTGTTTTCTCTGGCAAGTGGTTCGGTAACCAGAGGTCATAGATTTAAAATAATTTGCAAGAGAACTAGAGGGGAAATGAGGAGAATTTTTTTCACACACAGAGGGTTGTTCAGATCTGGAACGCACCACCTGAAAGGGTGGTGGAAGCAGATTCCATAGGAACTTTCAAAAGGCAACTGGACATGTACCTGAAGAGGACTAATTTGCAGGGTTATGGGGAAAAAGCTGGGATGTGGGACTACATTGACAGCTCTTTCAAAGAGCCAGCGCAGGTACAATGGACCGAATGACCTCCTTCTGTGCTGTAAGATTCTATGATTCTAAGTTCCTTCTTTTCATTATTAAATTTGATTGTGTGGAAGTGGATATCAAGACAGTCCTCAATAGAATTAAGGCTCTCAAAGCAGATTGGGCTGTTGGGTTCTGATGGTATTCACGTTAGGGTGCTGAAAGAAATGGGGGCTGTTTTAAGCAAACTACTGGCTCATATATTTAAGAGCTCGAAGTGGCCTGGGATAGATCCCACGGGCTGGAGAGCAGTCTATGCGGTGCCTATACATAGAAAGGGCAACTAGTCAGAAACAGGAAACTATAGGCCCATTAGTTTAACTTCAGTTATGGACAAGTTGCTAGAAGGTATTATTAGAGATATGTTGTATGATCATTGAGAAAGATTGCTGACCATCATTTTCCAATCCTTTCTGGTTACAGGTCTGGTGCTGGAGATCTGGAGGACTGCTAACATTGTACCATTGTTTAAAAAGGGAGAGAGGGATAGACCGAGTAATTATAGGCTAGTCAGCCTAACCTCGGTGGTGGGCAAATTATTGGAAACAATTCTGAGGGATGGTATTAATCATCATATCGAAAGGCACGGATTAATAAAGGACAGTCAGCATGGATTTGTTAAAGGAAGGTTGTATCTGACTAATTTGATTGAGCTTTTTGAGGAGGTAACAAGGAGGGTCAATGAGGGTAGCGTGTTTGATGTAGTCTATGTGGCTTTTGACAAGGTCCCACATGGCAGACTGGTCAGGAAAGTAAAAGCCCATGGGATCCAAGGGAAAGTGGCAAGTTGGATCCAAAGTTGGCTTAGCGGCAGAAAGCAAAGGGTAATGGTCAACGGGTGTTTTGGGGACTGGAAGGCTGTTTCCAGTGGGGTTCCGCAGGGCTCAGTACTCGGTCCCTTGCTTTTTGTGGTATATATCAATGATTTAGAGTTGAATATAGGGGGCATGATTAAGAAGTTTGCAGATGATACAAAAATTGACCATGTGGTTGATAGTGAGGAGGAAAGCTGTAGACTGCAGGAAAATATCAATGGGCTGGTCAGGTGGGCAGAAAAGTGGCAAATGGAATTCAATCCGCAGAAGTGTAAGGTGATGCATTTGGGGAGGGCAAATAAGGCAAGGGAATACACAATAAATGGGAGTACACTGAGAGGTGTAAAGGAACAGAGTGCATGTCCACAGATCCCTGAAGGTAGCAGGACAGGTAGAAAAGGTGGATAGGAAGGCATATGGGGTACTTTCCTTTATTAGCCGAAGCATAGAATATAAGAGCAGGGAGGTTATGCTAGAACTGTATAAAACACTGGTTAGGCTACAGCTAGAGTACAGCGTACAGTTCTGGGCACCACATTACAGGAGAGGGCACAGAGGAGATTTACAAGGATGTTGTCAGAACTGGAGAATTTTAGCTATCAGGAAAGATTGGATAGGCTGAGGTTGTTCTCTTTGGAACAGAGAGGGCTGAGGGGAGGTTTCAGTGAGGTGTATAAAATTATGAGGGGCCTAGATCGAGTGGATAGGAAGGACCTATTTCCTTTAGCAGAGAGGTCAATAACCACAGGGCATAGATTTAAAGTAATTGGTAGAAGGATTAGAGGGGAGTTGAGGAGAATTTTTTTCACCCAGAGGGTGGTGGGGGTCTGGAACTCACTGCCTGAAAGGGTGGTAGAGGCAGAAACCCTCATCGCATTTAAAAAGTATTTGGATATGCGCTTGAAGTGCCGTAACCTACAAAGCTACAGACCAAGAGCTGGAAAGTGGGATTAGGCTGGGTAGCTCTTTTTTGGCCGGCACAGACACAATGAGCTGAATGGCCTCCTTCAGTGCCATATATTTCAATGATGCTATGATTCTATGAAAGAGCAGAAGTTTTAGGGAATTCCAACATGGAAAAGAAAGTCCTGTCTCTCCAGCTAAATTGAAGATTTTGAGGAAGTTACAAAATTGGTGGATATCAGAAGCCCAGTTGAGCACCACTTAGAGGAAGCACTGAGGATAGCAAGGGCACAGAATGTACTCTGGGTGGGGGACTTCAATGTCCATCACCAAGAGTGGCTCAGTAGCACCACTACTGAACACGAGCTGGCCGAGTCCTGAAGGACATAGATGCCAGACTGGGCCTGCGGCAGGTGGTGAGTGAACCAACACAAGGGAAAAACCTACTTGACATCGTCCTCACCAATTTACCTGTTGCAGGTGCATCTCTCCATGGCAGTGTTGGTAGGAGTGACCACCACACAGTCCTCGTGGAGACGAAGTCCCATCTTCACACTGAGGACACCATCCAACGTGTTGTGTGGAACTACCACCGTGCTAAATGGGATAGATTCAGAACAGATGTAGCAGCTCAAAACTGGGCATCCATGAGACGCTGTGGGCCATCAGCAGCAGCAGGATTGTATTCCAGCACAATCTGTAACCTCATGGCCCGGCATATTTCTCAATCTACCATTACCAACGAGCCAGGGGATCAACCCTGGTTCAATGAGGAGTGTTGAAGAGCATGCCAGGAGCAGCACCAGGCGTACCTAAAAATGAGGTGCCAACCTGGTGAAGCTACAACTCAAGATTACATGCATGCTAAACAGCGGAAGAAACATGCTATAGACAGAGCTAAGCGATTCCACAACCAACGGATCAGATCAAAGCTCTGCAGTCCTGCCACATCCAGTCATGAATGGTGGTGGACTGTTAAACAACTAACGGGAGGAGGAGGCTCTGTAAACATCCCCATCCTCAATGATGGTGGAGTCCAGCACGTGAGTGTAAAAGACAAGGCTGAAGCATTTGCAACCATCTTCAGCCAGAAGTGCTGAGTGGATGATCCGTCTCGGCCTCCTCCCGATACCCCCACCATCACAGAAGCCAAGTCTTCAGCCAATTCGATTCACTCCACGTGATATCAAGAAACGGCTGAGTGCACTGGATACAACAAAGGCGATGGGCTTCCTGCTGTAGTGCTGAAAACTTGTGCTCCAGAACTAGCCGCGCCTTTAGCCAAACTGTTCCAGTACAGCTACAACGCTGGCATCTACCCGACAATGTGGAAAATTGCCCAGGTGTGTCCTGTCCACAAAAAGCAGGACAAATCCTATCCGGCCAATTACCATCCCATCAGTCTACTCTCAATCATCAGCAAAGTGATGGAAGGTGTCGTCGACAGTGCTATCAAGCGGCACTTACTCGCCAATAACCTGCTCTCCGATGCTCAGTTTGGGTTCCGCCAGGACCACTTGGCTCCAGACCTCATTACAGCCTTGGTCCAAAGATGGACAAAAGAGCTGAATTCCAGAGGTGAGGTGAGAGTGACTGCCCTTGACATCAAGGCAGCACTCAACCGAGCGTGGCATCAAGGAGCCCTAGTAAAATTCAAGTCAATGGGAATCAGGGGGAAAACTCTCCAGTGGCTGGAGTCATACCTAGCACAAAGGAAGATGGTGGTGATTGTTGGAAGCCAGTCATCTCAGCCCCAGGACATTGCTGCAGGAGTTCCTCAGGGCAGTATCCCAGGCCCAACCATCTTCAGCTGCTTCATCAATGACCTTCCCTCCATCATAAGGTCAGAAATGGGGATGACCACTGATGATTGCACAGTGTTCAGTTCCATTCACAACCCCTCAGATAATGAAGCAGTCCGTGCCCACACGCAGCAAGACCTGGACAACATCCAGGCTTGGGCTGATAAGTGGCAAGTAACATTTGCGCCAGACAAGTGCCAGGCAATGACCATCTCCCCTTGACATTCAACGGCGTTACCATCACTGAATCCCCCACCATCAACATCCTGGGGGTCAACATTGACCAGAAACTTAACTGAACCAGCCACATAAATACTGTGGCTACAAGAGCAGGTCAGAGGCTGGGTATTCTGCAGTGAATGACTCACCTCCTGACTCCCCAAAGCCTTTCCATTATCTACAAGGCACAAGTCAGGAGTGTGATGGAATACTCTCCACTTGCCTGGATGAGTGCAGCTCCAACAACACTCAAGAAGCTCGACACCATCCAGGACAAAGCAGCCCACTTGATTGGCACCCCATCCACCACCCTAAACATTCACTCCCTTCACCACCTGCGCACCGCGGCTGCAGTGTGTACCATCTACAGGATGCACTTCAGCCACTCGCCAAGGCTTCTTCGACAGCACCTCCCAAACCCGCGACCTTTACCACCTAGAAGGACAAGGGCAGCAGGCACATGGGAACAACACCACCTGCACGTTCCCCTCCAAGTCACATACCATCCCGACTTGGAAATATATCGCTGTTCCTTCGTCGTCGCTGGGTCAAAATCCTGGAACTCCCTTCCTAACAGCACTGTGGGAGAACCTTCACCACACGGACTGCAGCGGTTCATGAAGGTGGCTCACCACCACCTTGTCAAGGGCAATTAGTGATGGGCAATAAATGTTGGCCTTGCCAGCATCGCCCACATCCCATGAACGAATAAAAAAAAAGGTTGAATATCAAATTGGTTGCATACATTCAGACAGTGGGTAGTTATTAACGGTAGCAGCTCTGGTCAAGTCACACAGGGACCAGTGATAGATCCATTACTGTTCAACAACTTTATCAACGATTTGGGTGAGTTATAAAAGGTAGGTGGGTTCGCGGTCATGAGTGATATCAGTCTGAATAGCCTCCTGGAGTTTGCTTGATTGTCTTTGGGAGTCAGAAAGAAATTTCTCAGAGTTTTCTTTCCCTAAATTGGCATGAAAAGGAGATCACAAATCTATGATCATTGACTCTTTACAAGGAGAGGGAAAAATATAACTACGGTTACAGGTAGGAAGTGAAATTAATTCAGGCTTTTGGGGTTTATATATAACAACAACTCATGATTATATAATGGTCCAAAAATCCATGGACTGTAACCTGGATAATTATGCCGGGATTTTGCCCACTGATGCCCTTCAGCACCGACCCCACCAGAATATGCAGGGTCAGTGGGAGGGGGCCTCATGTGATTGGGGCCAGTGAGTGCCCACTTCACTACAGGCCCAACTTGGGCACCCACCAGTCCCACACTACTGAAAACTCCAGCCCTTGATTGCCATCCAGGGGAATTATTCCTGGTCTCCCCAGCCCTTGAGAAATAAACGCATTTCAGTGTGGAAGCAAGACTCAAAGTAGTTTTAAAAGCAGAAGAACTATCCATTGCAACTTTCCACTGCTCTTACTCTCCTATTTCATTACATCTACTTTTTTGTTAAACTTTACACACAGAGGAAAATAGGGCCTTAGGCTGTTAGGTTTTTCTGTGCGCTTGTTCTGAAGTACAATATGTGCCCAAACTTCTTGCACCTCCTGATAGATTGGATATCTGAAGACTTCAGCATAGTTCAGTTCTGTCAATATCTCATTCTTTTAATAGCAAAATATTCCATTACAAATCAAAATAAAAATGTGCCCTAATATTGCTTAGTATTCCGTCATCTGCTTTGGGGGAGGGGAGGGGCGAGGCTGCCACATTAGCTGAAGCAATATAAGAAGACTGAATCCAGAACACACATATTATTTTAAACAAAATAACAGATCAATGTACTTACTTTTAGCCCCTGCCATGTTGTTGTGGTTCCGTGGTGTAAACACAACATTGTGCTGTCTCTTGCCTGCATTTAGTTAATCCGATGTATTGTTGCATTACACCATTGATTGATAATGATGGAGAATAAAAGTTTTTAAGCCACTGCCCGGTTTTCCAGATGCCATTGCCAGGGTTGCTTACCTCACATCTTCAGACTGTAGAACGGCCAATGAGGTTTGATGTTTTGCTTTCCTGATCCACAACAGGAGCTGTCAGCTTGTCCGGAGCTGGAGGAGAGTGGAAGAGAGCAGCACACGATGGTGGAAAGGCAATGCAAAAAGGTGGAGGAGTTACTCATGACATTATTTTACTGGTGAAAGCAGTGAGTTCAGCGTCAGTAACTGTAATGTGGAAGACTCTAAGAGAAATTAAACTGATGTTACCACAGGAAAGTCAGACAGATGGCCAAAGGAATGGAATATTTGGTTATGTGAGTGAGTGAATGTGAGTGTGAGTGAATGTGAGTGTGAGTGAGTAAAGAAAGAACTTGCATTTATATAAGCACCTTTCACATCCTCAGGACGACCAAAGTGCTTGATAATCAATGGATTACTTTTGAAGTGCTGTTATGTAGGCAGAACAGCAAGGATCCATAAATAACAAATTAATAAATGACCATATATTACATATTATATGGAATCTAGTGCACAGAAACAGGCCATTCGGCCCAACTGGTCTATACCGGTGTTTGTACTGCACACGAGCCTCCTCCCACTCTAATTACCTCATCCGGCCCTACCCCTGTATCCCCCTGTTCCCTGCTCCCTCATGTACACAACAAGCCTCTTCTTAAATGCATCAATGCTATCTGCTTCAACCGTTCTTTGTGGCAGTGCGTTACATTCTAACCACTTTCAGTGTAAAGAAATTCCTCCTAAATTCTTTATTTGATCTGTTGGCTGCTATCTTACATTTATTCCCCCTTACTCACCCACAAGTGGAAGTTCCTCCTACTAAAATTAATCTCTTCCTACTTCGCTATATTGAATTTCATTTGTCATTTATCTGCTCACTCTGTAAGCCTGATAATCTGTTTCTGGTGGGGGTGCTGTTCAATGTGGAATGGTGGCTAGTAGACTATTCTTCAAATAGTGCCAGGAGACCTTTAACATCCACCTGAGTAGAAAGGTTTAATATCTCATCCAAAAGATAGCACCTCTGACAATCTAACATTCACTGAGTATTGCACTGCAGTGTTAGTTTAGGTTACATGTTCAAAATCATGGACCAGGGCTTCTTTGCTTCAGAGGTAAGAATGCTACTAACTGAGCCAAACTGACACTTTCAGTCAAATTTAAGTGCTATAGAAAGTATGGACAAGTTGTTTAATTAGAATTTTGCTACTGAACAAGGAAAGACATGATGGCAGATGGAGGAAAATGAATGGGAAATGATAGAAGGTGGGCAAAATGAATGTCGACAGGGAGTAAGATCATATTTGACAGTAGACTAAAGACACAGGCAGTAAGTCAGGTTTTTGAAACAGAAAGTTGCAAGACTGTCAAACCCAGCAAAGGCCAGGGCTGAGGACTTAGAAATGCTGGAGGACCATTTGAAATCATGCTTTTAAAGTAACGGTGAGCCTAACAGCGCTCACCATTATTAATGGTGAAATCAAAGGGCAAGTCCCGGCAACCGAACATGCGCAGTTAAATGCGGAAATCTGGAACTTACTCTTCCTGGTTCACTAATGATCTGTCAGCTTTGCGTTAAAGGGACCTCGCAGCTGCAATCAATGGACCAGCGCCAACTTGCTGCACTTACTAGCTGGAAACGAACTAATATCACCACAAAACAGATACGCTAAGTTTTTTTAGGACTAAACTAAGTTTTAACAGCGTGTTAAGTATTAATGGCCACCAAACAACCTCTCTGGCTCTAAAAATTAACTTTTTTAAATGTGGAGTCTCATTATTCCTGACTTTAATCGTTTTTGGACATGTAAAAAAATATTTTGAATAAAAAAATTTTAAAAAACCTTTTTAACTTTTTTTTTCTGTCTCGTTTATATGAGTCCTTCAGTCTTACCCTCTCTTTATTTCATTTTCTCTATCTCATTTTATTGTACATTTACTAACCTTGTCTGGCACTTCCTGGTTGTTAGTTTGCACGGTTTGTGAATGAACTGCACTTCCTGGTTCTTACAATGTGGCTTGCTTCAAGCTGATTGGTTGAGGAACATAGCACTCCTTTCCTCACTCACACAGCCCAGGAAGGAATGCTGAAGTTTTTTGAACTCACAGTTCAATGAAGTTGCCATCTAAAAGAACGCGGTGACTTAGTGGGCGGCTTTCAGTCCAATGAGCGGCGAGTTGCTGGTTCACTGTTCGGAGCAATTTCCGGCCCCAAATTGTTTAAGTCAAGTAAGACGACCCATTCATGTGGGGAAGTGTGTGTTCTTTATTTTGTATTATGAAGATAAGTTGTGCCAATTGAATTAAATGAGTCCAATTATAACTACTGTCCCATATGTTTGCTTTTAAGTGGAATAAGACAACTTATCAATTCATATCAGGCCTCAACTCCCCAAGTGATTGCTTGGTCCACCTTTGGAGAGCTTGAAAAGCTACAATGCAACAGTCCCTGAGTATTGCACTGCAGTGTTAGTTTGGATTACACGCTCAAAGTCTTGGAGCAGGGCCTCTGTGCGGAAGGCACAAACATTCAGTTTAGATCACAAGGTTACAAAATTGTATAGTGAGATATTGGGCAGTACGGGCACATCCCTAAACATAAGGGGGGTTAAACTGGATGAATCCACGCTCGTTCGTTGCGCTGCAGGCAGCACGTTGAATTGGTGCTGCCTGCTGTTTTAAATGATTGCTGTGTGCAGCCAACACTACCTGTGGTGTTGATTGGCTGCGCACATCAGTAGGGAGCCCTATATCATGAGTGGCTCACGCTTCTTAAAGGCAGCCTGCATCTCTTAAAGGGGAGGTGCATTGAAGCTACTAGAAGTGGTAGGAATCCTTTGTGAAGTGATTCAGTGCTCTAATACTTTGAAGAATGGCTGAACCTGAGAGAGAGCATGCACCAAGGTTCTCTGATAATGCACTGGAGGTCTTGGTGCAAGAGATAGAGAGAAGGAGGGACATCCTGTATCTGCAGGGTGGCAGAAGGCCCCCCATACATATGCTCAAGAGGCAATGGGAGGAAGTAGCAGTGGAGGTCAATGTCAGGAGCATAGCTCCAAGAACATGGATGCAGTGCAGGAAGAAGTTCAATGATTTGACACGAGTGATCAAGGTGAGAGAGTTCAACTGTCAAGTGGCGTATCCTACCAACTGCACTATTAGCCTCACCCACTGCTCAATTCACTACACTGCACATCAGTGCACTATATATACCAATTTATATAGTACACTATGTATATCAGTGTAATTAGTACACTATATATACCAGTGAAATTAATAGCACTGTGTATTCCAGTGTAACCAGTGGCACTCTTTATGCCACTGAACTTGGTGGCAGTGTATTGATCTCTGTAGTCAGTGTCATTGTATATCCCAGTGCAGCCCGGTGGCACGCTATATCCCAGTGCAGCCCGGTGGCACGCTATATCCCAGTGTAGCCTGGTGTCACTGTATATCCCAGTGTAGCCCAGAGGCGCAGTATATCCCGGTGTAGCCCGGTGGCACTGTTTATCCCAGTGTAACATGGTGGCACTGTATATCTCAGTGTAAACCGGTGCCTCTGTTAATCCCAGTGTAACCCGGTTGCACTATTTATCCCAGTGTAACCCGGTGGCTCTGTGTATTCCAGTAGCTCTGTTTATCCCAATGTAACCTGGTGGCACTGTATATCCAAATGTAAACTGGTGGCTTTGTATATCCCAGTGTAACCCGGTGGCACTGTTTATCCCAGTGGCTCTGTTTATCCCAGTGTCACCCGGTGGCTCTGTGTATCCCAGTGGCTCTGTTTATCCCAGTGTAACCTGGTGGCTCTGTTTATCCCAGTCTAACCTGGAGGCTCTGTTTATCCCAGTGTAGCCCGGTGCCGCTGTATATCCCAGTGTAGCCCGGTGCCGCTGTATATCCCAGTGTAGCCCGGTGCCGCTGTATATCCCAGTGCAGCCTGGTGTTGCTGTATATCCCAGCGTAGCCCAGCGTCGCTGTATATCCCAGCGTAGCCCAGCGTTGCTGTATATCCCAGTGTAGCCCAGCGTCGCTGTATATCCCAGTGTAGCCCGGTGGCACTGCATATTCCAGCATAAACAGGTGGCTCTGTTTATCCCAGTGTAGCCCGGAGGCACTATTTATCCCAGTGGCTCTGTGCATCCCAGTGTAAACCAGTGGCTCTGTGTATCCCAGTGTAACCCGGTGGCACTGTTTATCCCAGTGTATCCCAGTGGCTCTGTTTATCCCAGTATCACCCAGTGGCTCTGTGTATCCCAGTGGCTCTGTTTATCCCAGTGTAACCTGGTGGCACTGAATATCCCGGTGTAGCCCAGTGCCACTGTATATCACAGTGTAGTCCGGTGTTGCTGTATATCCCAGTATAGCCCGGTGGCACTGTATATTCCAGTGTAACTCGGTGGCTCTGTGTATCCCAGTGTAGCCTGGTGCCACTGTATATCCCAGTCTATCTGTATATCCCAGTGTAGCCCGGTGTCACTGTATATCCCAGTCTATCTGTATATCCCAGTCTATCTGTATACCCCAGTGTAGCCCGGTGTCACTGTATATCCCAGTCTATCTGTATATCTCAGTCAATCTGTACACCCCAGCGTGGCTCGGTGTCACTGTATATCCCAGTCTATCTGTATATCCCAGTGTAGCCCAGTGCCGCTGTATATCCCAGTCTATCTTATATCCCAGTGTAGCCCGGTGTCACTGTATATCCCAGTCTATTTGTATATCCCAGTCTATCTTATATCCCAGTCTATCTGTATACCCCAGTGTAGCCCGGTGTCACTGTATATCCCAGTCTATTTGTATATCCCAGTGTCACTGTATATCCCAGTCTATCTGTATACCCCAGTGTAACCCGGTGTCACTGTATATCCCAGTCTATCTGTATACCCCAGTGTCACTGTATATCCCAGTCTATCTGTATACCCCAGTGTAACCCGGTGTCACTGTATATCACAGTCTATCTGTATACCCCAGTGTAGCCCGGTGTCACTGTATATCCCAGTCTATTTGTATATCCCAGTCTATCTGTATACCCCAGTGTCACTGTATATCCCAGTCTATCTGTATGCCCCAGTGTAGCCCGGTGTCACTGTATACCCCAGTGTAGCCCGGTGTCACTGTATATCCTAGTCTATCTGTATACCCCAGTGTAGCCCGGTGTCACTGTATATCCCAGTCTATTTGTATATCCTAGTGTCACTGTATATCCCAGTCTATCTGTATACCCCAGTGTCACTGTATATCCCAGTCTATCTGTATATCCCAGTGTCACTGTATATCCCAGTCTATCTGTATACCCCAGTGTAGCCCGGTGTCACTGTATATCCCAGTGTCACTGTATATCCCAGTCTATCTGTATGCCCCAGTGTAGCCCGGTGTCACTGTATACCCCAGTGTAGCCCGGTGTCACTGTATATCCCAGTCTATCTGTATATCCCAGTGTCACTGTATATCCCAGTCTATCTGTATACCCCGGTGTCACTGTATATCCCAGTCTATCTGTATACCCCGGTGTCACTGTATATCCCAGTCTATCTGTATACCCCGGTGTCACTGTATATCCCAGTCTATCTGTATACCCCGGTGTCACTGTATATCCCAGTCTATCTGTATACCCCGGTGTCACTGTATATCCCAGTCTATCTGTATACCCCGGTGTCACTGTATATCCCAGTCTATCTGTATACCCCGGTGTCACTGTATATCCCAGTCTATCTGTATACCCCGGTGTCACTGTATATCCCAGTCTATCTGTATACCCCGGTGTCACTGTATATCCCAGTCTATCTGTATACCCCGGTGTCACTGTATATCCCAGTCTATCTGTATACCCCGGTGTCACTGTATATCCCAGTCTATCTGTATACCCCGGTGTCACTGTATATCCCAGTCTATCTGTATACCCCGGTGTCACTGTATATCCCAGTCTATCTGTATACCCCGGTGTCACTGTATATCCCAGTCTATGTGTATACCCCGGTGTCACTGTATATCCCAGTCTATCTGTATACCCCGGTGTCACTGTATATCCCAGTCTATCTGTATACCCCGGTGTCACTGTATATCCCAGTCTATCTGTATACCCCGGTGTCACTGTATATCCCAGTCTATCTGTATACCCCGGTGTCACTGTATATCCCAGTCTATCTGTATACCCCGGTGTCACTGTATATCCCAGTCTATCTGTATACCCCGGTGTCACTGTATATCCCAGTCTATCTGTATACCCCGGTGTCACTGTATATCCCAGTCTATCTGTATACCCCGGTGTCACTGTATATCCCAGTCTATCTGTATACCCCGGTGTCACTGTATATCCCAGTCTATCTGTATACCCCGGTGTCACTGTATATCCCAGTCTATCTGTATACCCCGGTGTCACTGTATATCCCAGTCACTGTATACCCCGGTGTCACTGTATATCCCAGTCTATCTGTATACCCCAGTGTCACTGCATATCCCAGTCTATCTGTATACCCCAGTGTCACTGTATATCCCAGTCTATCTGTATACCCCGGTGTCACTGTATATCCCAGTCTATCTGTATATCCCAGTGTCACTGTATATCCCAGTCTATCTGTATACCCCAGTGTCACTGTATATCCCAGTCTATCTGTATACCCCAGTGTCACTGTATATCCCAGTCTATCTGTATACCCCAGTGTCACTGTATATCCCAGTCTATCTGTATACCCCGGTGTCACTGTATATCCCAGTCTATCTGTATACCCCAGTGTCACTGTATATCCCAGTCTATCTGTATACCCTGGTGTCACTGTATATCCCAGTCTATCTGTATACCCCAGTGTCACTGTATATCCCAGTCTATCTGTATACCCCGGTGTCACTGTATATCCCAGTCTATCTGTATACCCCGGTGTCACTGTATATCCCAGTCTATCTGTATATCCCAGTGTCACTGTATATCCCAGTCTATCTGTATACCCCGGTGTAGCCCGGTGCCGAGCTGTTCCTGCCTCTCTCCGGATTTGCTCCGTGGTTTGCGGTGGAGCGGAGCCGGGCGCTGTCTGACCATTCGGTGTTGAGCTGAGCGGAGCCGGGCGGGGCTGTGCCGGGGCCGGGGAGGGATGCGGAAGCTGAGCTGCCGTGTTGGAGCCGGCGCTGTGACCGGGTTCCCCTCTTACCGGCTCGGAGCTGAAATGATGCGGGCTCCGTGGCTGAGGATGAGCAGAGCGGGGCCGGGTGCAGGAGGAGGAGGAGGGAGCCGGGGCTCGGTGCTGATCCTGTGGGTTTGCATCAGGTTCTGCGCCGCCTCTCCGGGAGGATCCGCCTGGGCTGAACATTACGGGACCAAGTCCAAGTACGAGGGGCTGAGCGGGAGCCCACTGCACCCCAGTGTCTGGCTGGCTCCTGCCAACTGCACCGTATTGCAGGTGAACGCACTGATCCGGCATGGTACCAGGTACCCGACCAGGAAGAACGTGCCCCACATGATGGAGATCCACCAGCTGATCAGGAAGCAGGGTGACCCTGGCAACAGCCTGGTGCGGGCTCTTGCGGGCTGGCACATGTGGTACAACGAGCGGATGGATGGCAACCTCCACCGGCAGGGTGTCTCCGACATGGTCAAGCTGGCCAAACGATTGGCCGCCAGGTTCCCCACCCTCTTCGCCGCCCGCTCTTATAAAGAGAACAGGGTCAAGTTTTTGACCAGTTCCAAACACAGGTGCGTCAACAGCACCAAGTCTTTTATCCAAGGGCTGGAGAGCTCTCTGAACCTGAGTGAGCAGGCCGGCGGTCAGTGGGAGGTTAACGACGGGCTACTGCGATTCTTTGACCACTGCCAAAAGTTCATAAACCTGGTGGAAAACAATCAGACAGCTATGCATCAAGTGGAAATATTTAAGAAGGGTCCAGAGATGGAAAGAGTGATGAGTAACATGGCAAAGAAGCTTGGCATCTCACCAGAGAATATAACCACCAGTAAGTACTAGTAACTGACCCGGTTTAACTATGCGTTCCAGGCTCTTTAGTTGGTACAATGAGGGTCGTCGCGGGAGCAGTATGGTGCCACCAATGTGATGCCTCATTTTTGTCTGACCACTTTCAACTGCCTTATGGTGGGTCAGGTATTACAAAGCTGCTGTTAGTCTTTATTTAAATTTTGAGGGGGGAAAAATGGCAAAATACTCATATAAAGTGAAAGAAACAAGAATCCAAATAATGAAAACAAATTAACAAGCCACAATCAACCCCAAAAACAGACAAGTGGTTTCCCTACTACCCACAATCCACACTGCTATAAATCTGCATTATGTGCCTTCTGAATTCTTTAAAAGAAAATGCTAATGCCAATTTATATTACAGCACTATTTCCATATTACAATGAACAACTCACACTATGGTAAACTTCTTAATCTCAACACCAACTGCAAGCCACACAGTATTGGGAACATTAAAAATCCAGCCCCAGGCTTTAGGCCTATCTTCAATAGGCTCCTCAATATCCTGTTAACTCAAAAGGAAAACCAATACGAGAAAAACAACTGAGCCACAGTTGCAACTGCCACGGCTTGTATGATTACGCATGTCGGTGTATCATTTTATTTTGTTTGCTTTCTTAATTTTTGTTCACAGATCCATAAATAGAACACCACACAGATTCTATTGTTTAAACAACTTGTCAACCTGACTAACACACTCCTGACTTTCTTGCTCATGTGTTTCTTGCATATTCTCCAACACGTAGAGCAGTGTTCCTGTGGTTAATTTTGTTGTATCCATTTGTACAATTAAATGCATTGGAATATACTGCTTGATGCAAACGTATAACTCGGGGTTCATAGTGCATTGAAGTTCACCTGCTGTCTGATTATGCTGTCGTCAAAATCTGCACCCAGCCTTTTTTTAAACAAAACATTTTCCTCCTGTGCCTTAATATCTGTTGGTTTAAATTGTGAGAACATTTTAGCTTGTGAATGTGTCGATTATCGTGTACGTTTCTCAAGCCACAGGAGTGTCTGCATTTAGTGGGGTTTTAGCACAAGTCCGATCACGAAGCAAGGCTTTTGGAACTTGGCAATCATTTTCCAGCCATCCGTAATGAGTTGAAACTGCCGGATCTTCAGTGGAAAAAATCACAGTGTGTGTTTTTCCCCTCACCAATATATGTTTGGGAAACAATTTTTTTAAAAATCAAAACATCGAGGTGCAGAACACCTTCAAGGTTGAAAAATATAAGAGGGAAATCAGGAAGTAGTGCTATTAAGCTCAGGTTTTAAAAGCTTTTAAAATGTTGGCGGAATGAAAGATGGAGAGGGATACAGAGTTCTACAGTTTTTAACACCTTGGGGGAAAAAAATGAGTTGGTATCGGAGAGTATGCAGTTCAGTCTTGATTTCGGTACTTTGGATGAATAGAGGACAAAGTGAGTTGGATGGTGTGTTTTGAGCTTAGAGTGTCGGTGCTATCAAGGACATTGTAATGTATGAAAAGCAGAAATAATCGCATTATTAATTATGCTGTTTCTTCTGGATGCACATCTCCTGCTAAATGGCTAAGCCCTTGTATTGACTGAGATATAAATGTTATAATACATATAATTTGCATATGAATATAGTCCATGTTTATTATCTCACAGTTTAAGAAGTTTATTTCATATTGCTGAGATGTATTACATAGAATTATATGGAGTCTACTGCACAGAAACAGGCCATTCGGCCCAACTGGTCTATGCCCGTGTTTATGCTCCACATGAGCCTCCTCCCGCCCCTCTTTATTTAACCCAATCACCATATCCTTCCATTCCTTTCTCTCTCATGTGCTTTTCTAACTTCCCCTTTAAATGCATGTATAACAAGCACCCAGGCCTACTTTTCCACGAGCAACCTGGAGTTTAAAAATAAATCAATTTTCACTCCCGGCAAGCTGTAACCATGGCAACTTCCTTAGCATGGCTGCCTGCATGGATTTGTCAACAGTACAAAAAGCACTCACTTGTGCTGCACAACTGACTCATCAAAAACTTGTACAAAAGGCCACCTAAATAAAATAGAACCAAGCAGCCCTCCAATCAAGGCCAAATCCTGGTAAACAGTTGCACAATGACTTCAGTACTATGAGGTACAGCTACATAGTACTCCAGCAACTAAGAAAGTGGACTAAGAAAAACCGTGCACATACAAATAAATATTGCACATGACATTGTTGTACCGTGTTTGTTCTACTAGTGAAGAAAATCTATGTAAGTCACTCATGCTAACTGTTTGCACAGGAGGTGGGTGATGCTATGCATTACTGCTCAGAATTGTGGAGCGAGGGGTGAACATAGGTTGAGACCCCACTCTGCTCAGTTCTCATTCTGAACCATGCATAAAGGAGAAGTGCCAAGTGTAGGCTCAGCTGCTCCCTGAGGGGAGGGGAGGGGAGTGACATGAGGGCCCACTTCTTCCACAGACCATGCAGAGTTTATCTTATGATGGACACTGCCCCATCCTTTTAATCTCCTGAGGTAAGATTCTGCATAAACCTGTACTGATCCCCAAAGGAAATCGAGCAAACTTTCAGAATATTCCTTGCCTACTACCCACCAGTATCACTCTCTCCCAAACCCCCACTCATGGCTCTGATCCCAGCAGGAGACGACACATTGTATCCCATGTAGTGGTTGATCACGTCGGTCTCTATAACTTCTCAACCAAATACGCACCTCTGTCTCGAAAGAGTTTTCGATACAGCGTAACAGGCCCCATATGTCTGCCTGAATTCTCTCCTTCGCTATATCCGATGATAGGACAACCAGTGGAGGTGAAGGAACTGATTCCGGGGAACTTGGCAGACTCCTTTTGCTGTATTGCTTAAGGCTTGCTTGTGCACATTGAAAGTGAAGCTGATAGTAGTTTAAATTAGATCAGTCAGAGATTGATTTTAATCAATGCATTGCATCATAGAATGGCAGGGCTCAGTGTTTTTATCTGTGGTTTTCATATGGTATGTTCTCAATCTTGGCCAGGGCACCAAAGGGAGATGTCAAGTGGAGGTAATTGCACTGGCTGAGATCAGCTAACTCAGCAAAAACCAGAGATGGTACATGCCTCCCTGGTCAGTGTGCTCAGCTACGCACTGTGCAAACCTAGAGGAGCACATTCCAGTTTTCTAATGTGAACAATAACAACAGTTTGGACTAATCCAAAGTGCCATTTAACAAAGTCAAAAGAGACAGGGAGTCGGGAGTGAGACCCTCAGGCAGATAGCTGCCATCTGATTGGCCAGATAGGCCTATCATCTCAGCCCCAGGACATTGCTGCAGGAGTTCCTCAGGCCAGTGCCCTAGGCCCAAATATCTTCAGCTGCTTCATCAATGACCTTCCCTACATCATAGGGTCAGAAATGGGGATGTTCGCTGATGGTTGCACAGTGTTCCGTGCCATTCGCAACCCCTCAGATAATGAAGCAGTCCGTGCCCGCATGCAGCAAGACCTGGACAACATCCAGGCTTGGGCTGATAAGTGGCAAGTAACATTCGTGCCAGACAAGTGCCAGGCAATGACCATCTCCAACAAGAGAGAATCTAACCACCTCCCCTTGACATTCAACGACATTACCATCGCTGAATCCCCCACCATCAACATCCTGGGGGTCACCATTGATCAGAAACTTAACTGGACCAGCCACATAAATACTGTGGCTACAAGAGCAGGTCAAAGGCTGGGCATTCTGTGGTGAGTGACTCACCTCCTGACTCCCCAAAGCCTTTCCACCATCTACAAGGCACAAGTCAGGAGTGTGATGGAATACTCTCCACTTGCCTGGATGAGTGCAGCTCCAACAACACTCAAGAAGCTCAACACCATCCACACAAAGCAGCCCGCTAGGTTGGCACCCCATCCACCACCCTAAACATTCACTCCCTTCATCACCGGCGCACTGTGGCTGCAGTGTAATCCATCCCCAGGATGCACTGCAGCAACTCGCCAAGGCTTCTTCAACAGCACCTCCCAAACCCGCGACCTCTACCACCTAGAAGGACAAGAGCAGCAGGCACATGGGAACAACACCACCTGCACATTCCCCTCCAAGCCACACACCATCCCGACTTGGAAATATATCGCTGTTCCTTCATCGTCGCTGGGTCAAAATCCTGGAACTCCCTTCCTAACAGCACTGTGGGAGAACCTTCACCACACGGACTGCAGCGGTTCAAGAAGGCGGCTCACCACCACCTTCTCAAGGGCAATTAGGGATGGACAATAAATGCTGGCTTTGCCAGCGACGCCCACATCCCATGAACGAATAAAAAATTTCTACAGCACCTTTTAGTCCTGTACATTCTTTACTGCTCTGTCCAGAGTGTAACGTGATTTTGTATATACAGTATAGTCTTACATATTACTTTTTTAATCATTATATTTTAGTCCTGTGTATACGTTTATTTTATTTGAATTCTATTGTTTACAGGTACTCAATGTTTGCGATGAATGATGAAAATGTTTTGAAGGTGCACAGAAGTATTTAGCCCTGTGCTGGAATGCCTTTTTGTGGTCTCCTCTTGCTTGGCAAATGCTGAGAGTTGAGCACAGGATATGTAGAATGCATTCTCAGCACTAAGGTAAAGAACCCCCTGAAGATGCACTGCACCTCAATGATCAAGACTATTCTAATTCTTGGGATGTGAGCGTCACTTTATTGGCCGGCATTTATTGCCCATCCCTAATTGCCCTGAGAATGTGGTGGTGGGTCGCCTTCTTAAACTGCTGCAATCCATGAAGCTAAGGTCCCCCCACAAAGTTATCTTGTTGTTCTTCGTAGCAGCTTGATACAACTGTGTGGCTTGCCAGGTCACTTCAGTTAAGAGTCGACCATGTTGGTCGGCCGGGTAAGGTCGGCAGGTTTCCTTCCCTAAAGGACATTAGTGAACCAGTTGGTTTACAACAATACGACAGCTTCACGGCCACTTTTATTGATACCAGCTTCTTATTTCCAGTTGTTTTTTAAAATTGAATTCAAATTCTCCGACTGCCATGGTGGGATTTGAATTTATGTTCTCCTGGATTATTCGTCCAATGTTCTTAAAATGGGTTGTATTCCTCTGCTGTATTGAGCTCAAGAACCTGTTCCATGCACAGGATTAAAGGAAGCTCAATGAGTTGCTTCAGCCTGTGTAACACGGCTCTACCATGTTCCACTTCCTAACGTAGAAATAAGACCGGGACAAGCTGCAAGTCACAAACTTACCCTGGACTCACCCTGTTGATTGCTTGCATAATAGCCTTAGTGTTTTTTACCTTTCTGATTTGATTTTAGAGCAAGCGCAGGATAGTTTGACGACTTGTCCTACAGTAAGAAAGAAAGGCTTGCATTTATATAGTGCCTTTCATGACCTCAGGATGCCCCAAAGCGCTTTACAGCCAATGGAGTACTTTTGAAGGGTAGACACTGTTGTAATGTAGGAAACACAGGAGCCAAATTGCACACAGCAAGGTCCCACAAACAGCAATGAGATACATCACCATATAATCTGTTTTTAGGTGTTGGTTGAGGGATAAATATTGGCCAGAACTCCCTTGCTCTTCTTTGAAATAGTGCCATGAGATCTTTTACGTCCATGTGAGAGGGCAGTTGGGGCCTCGGTTTAACGTCTCATCCAAAAGACAGCCACTGTGACAGTGCAGCGCTCCCTCAGTGCTGCTCTGTGACTGTCGGCTTAGATTTTGTGCTCATGTTCCTAGAGTGGATCTTGAACCCACAACCTCCTGCCTCAGAGGGGAGAGTGCTACCACCGAGCCAAGGCTGACACCTAAACTCAGTGCAGGTTTCTGCGACTCCATGGGAGTGGACAATTAAATCAGCTCATTAATCCCAAGATGCTGGCACTTCGCAAATATTGTGAGATAGCAAGTTTGAATGTTTCAATAAGGCACCAAGGTTTTAAGCTTTTGACATTTTTATGTGCCGACCATCGACATTTGAAGTTGGCAGTTGGTGTTTCAACCCATGTTGACAGTTTGTTCACATTTCACACGGAAAATCAGCCTTTTCTACTGGGCTTGGAGATGGCCAATCAAATCAGATATCAACGGGAAGATGGGATCGCAGCCTATTTGAAATAGTCAATCAGGCATGACTTTTCCACCAATGCGGGTGAACCTCTGTAACGGAAAAGTTTTAAATTGAGCTGAAAGCTTCTGCGAGCCATGGTTACAGGTGTGTTTATTTGGGATTTGTCCAAAAAGCAGTTATATTACAAATAAAATGCTGAATTGCAGCTTTTTTACACTTTTCATTATCCTTCCTGGAGCTGCCCTGCGACTATCTTATGTAAAGGTTTCTTGTCATCAAGGTCGGTTGCAATTGTTTTTTGGGAAAAGGAGGATGTCCCCTGCATTAACTGACTTTCTTTGAGCATTGTTGTCACTGCACTTGTGGAATTTCCAGGGTTTGGAAATAAAATGGGGGAGCATGACTGGAGTGGTAATGGGTTTTACTTTTTAAAAAAATAAATTGCACTAAGACTCCCATATTTAGAATGTATGATCGTGATATTGTTGTGAGCCATTGTCCTGTTTGCTTATGAGTCCACCATTCATTTAGGCCCTGTAACTTTGAAAGCTGCTTTCAGTTTGTTTAGGCACTGCTGGTGCAGGTCCCCTTTATTACCATCCTTTAATGGGGGGTGGGGGAGACCTCACACTGTCCATGCTAGAATGGTCAACATTCACAACAAAAAGGCAAGGAGTGACATCAATAATCAAATAAGACTATGATGGATTGCAAGCCCCAGGCTGGAGGCAGTCAGCCGGGCCCAACTGAGAGCACAGGGTTCAGTTCCCCTGTATCTCTTCCTGCAAACAATGAGTTTGTGCACTTTGGTTTTTTTTTATTGACTCATATTTGTAATGATTTTATTTCTGGTACAAGGAACCTTTCTGACAGGGTCAAAAAAGTGATATAAACTAGAAATTACTGGTGGAATTGATAGCAGATGAAGGCTTAATATATTTGCATGAATTTCCTCTGTTATGGGTTAATGTCTTCATTAAAATACCTATTGTAAACAATTTTACAACACCAAGTTATAGTCCAACAAATTTATTTTAAATTCCACAAGCTTTCGGAGGCTTCCTCCTTCGTCAGGTGAACGGTGTGGAAATGAAATTTTCGAATCCTTCGCATTTGAAAATCACAGAACAATGCCTGGTGATTACTGCCCGTTGCCAAGGCAATCACAGTGAGCAGACAGAAAGGTGTCACCTAAAAGGCCACCGAATATACAAACCCCCCCAAAAAAAGAGAGAGAGAGAGAGAAGGAAGACAGTCAATGACCCGTTATATTAAAAACAGATAACATTTGTTCGCTGGTGGGGTTACGTGTAGTGTGACATGAACCCAAGATCCCGGTTGAGGCCGTCCTCATGGGTGCGGAACTTGGCTATCAATTTCTGCTCGACGATTTTGCGTTGTCGTGTGTCTCGAAGGCCGCCTTGGAGTATGCTTACCCGAAGGTCGGTGGCTGAATGTCCATGACTGCTGAAGTGTTCCCCGACAGGGAGAGAACCCTCCTGTTTGGCGATTATTGCGCGGTGTCCGTTCATCCGTTGTCGCAGCGTCTGCATGGCCTCGCCAATGTACCATGCTCTGGGGCATCCTTTCCTGCAACGTATGAGGTAGACAACGTTGGCCGAGTCACAGGAGTATGAACCGTGCACCTGGTGGGTAGTGTCCTCTCGTGTGATGGTGGTATCTGTGTCGATGATCTGGCATGTCTTGCAGAGGTTACCGTGGCAGGGTTGTGTGGTGTCGTGGACGCTGTTCTCCTGAAAGCTGGGTAATTTGCTGCGAACGATGGTTTGTTTGAGGTTGGGTGGCTGTTTAAAGGCGAGTAGTGGAGGTGTGGGGATGGCCATAGCGAGGTGTTCGTCGTCATTGATGACATGTTGAAGGCTGCGGAGAACATGGCGTAGTTTCTCCGCTCCGGGGAAGTACTGGACGACGAAGGGTACTCTGTTGGTTGCGTCCCGTGTTAGTCTTCTGAGGAGGTCTACGTGATTTTTCGCTGTGGCCCGTCGGAACTGTCGATCGATGAGTCGAGCATCATATCCCGTTCTTACTAGGTTCATGTCACACTACACGTAACCCCACCAGCGAACAAATGTTATCTGTTTTTAATATAACGGGTCATTGACTGTCTTCCTTCTCTCTCTCTCTCTCTCTCTCTTTTTTTGTTTTGGGGGTTTGTATATTCGGTGGCCTTTTAGGTGACACTTTTCTGTCTGCTCACTGTGATTGCCTTGGCAACGGGCAGTAATCACCAGGCATTGTTCTGTGATTTTCAAATGCGAAGGATTCGAAAATTTCATTTCCACACCGTTCACCTGACGAAGGAGGAAGCCTTCAAAAGCTTGTGGAATTTAAAATAAATTTGTTGGAATATAACTTGGTGTTGTAAAATTGTTTACAATTGTCAACCCCAGTCCATCACCGGCATCTCCACATCATGGTTAAAATACCTAGACAGAGGAATACCACTCGAATGCTATTGCTGGCAACAGTACTTTCTAGCTTCATGTGTTTTAAGATTTTAAGAACAGAAAATGCTTGAAATGCACAGCAGCTGATCAACATTTAAAAGAGGAAAAGACAGATTAATGTTTTGCTGAGACTCCATCAGAACACAGTTCCAGGGTTTTGTTTCAATTATATTGACACATCCTTATCTCTCTTCGAACCACTCAAAAATAAAATTTTTGAATAGTTAAATCAGCATACCTTTAATCCAGGTTATCAATCCCTTAATTTCTCACCTACCTCTAGTCTGGAATGGAGTCCAGAATAGGGACAGATGCGATAATGAGCCAGTTTTTTCTTGTGAATGTTGGAGGCACTGTTGATTGAGATTATAGTAGGGGTTTTGTTGTAAAAGGATTCTGTTCGCAAATTAGCATTGATGTACCTGAGGTTGGATTCACAATGATAGAAACTGGATGCTGCAAAGTTATATTGAAATCCCTGCAACTACTTCGATTTTCAGTTCTAACGATAGGTCATCGACCTGAAATGTTAACTCAGCATCTGTGGAGAGAGGAACCGCCTGACCTGCTGAGTGCTTCCAGCATTTTCTGTTTTTATTTTTGCTTTTATTTTCATTTTTTATTTTCCAAAAAAAATCTTTGGCTTGAAAGAATGATAGCAGACTTGAATAGGATGTCCAAAATCTAAAATTAGACATTTTCTGTGTGGTGAGAGGGATGTTCTCAGAGTCCCTTACAAAATAAATGTCACACCTTCTGAATTTGTATTCCCTGCCAGTAATTTCTAAATGCAGCAGAGCTGCAAACTGTACTTTTTGTCTTTTTTTCCCCAGCAACAAAAAATGTAGGGTCTGCCTGCAGCCTGGGTCATGAATATCTGCACCTGTGGCCTGAGTTAGTCAGGCCCAGAGTGTGGCAAATGGCCATCTGTTCAAAGTGCTAGTCACTGAAGACTCGACAGTAGGGAAAACACTCCCTGGTACAGCACCACACCAACAGTTAAAGCAGGCAGTAGAGATCCCCGAGAAATAAAGGGAAGATAAAACAATCTTTTATAATCTGAGGAAAAAGGAGGGGAAAAGACCAAATAAATAAAATTCCCTACATTACAAGAGTGACTACATTTCAAAAGTACTTCATTGGCTCTAAAGCACTTTGGCACATCCTGAGGTCACTGATCTACATTGGCTCCTGGTCCGGCAATGCCTCGATTTTAAAATTCTCATCCTTGTTTTCAAATCCCTCCATGACCTCGTCCCCTCCCTATCTCTGTAACCTCCTCCAGCCCTATAACTCTCCAACATCTCTGCCCTCCTCCAATTCTGGCTTCTTGTGTATCCCCAATTTTAATCCTTCCACCATTGGTAGCCGTGCCTTCAGCTGCTTCGGCCCTAACCTCTGGAATTCCCTCCCTAAACCTCTCCACTTCTCTATCTCTCTCTCGCCTCTTTAAAACCTACCAAGCTTTTGGTCACCTGTCCTAATATCTCCTTATGTGGCTTGGTGTCAAATTTTGTTTGATAACGCTCCTGTGAAGCGTTTTGGGATGTTTTACTATGTTAAAGATGCTATATAAATGCAAGTTTTTGTTGTTGAGGAGGTCATGAAAGGCACTATATAAATGCACGTTCTTTCTTTATTCTGCAATTCCAATATGGAAGGCAGAGCAAAATGAATCTTGTTTAAAGCAAGTTAAAAAATTAAGAAAATTTGAACATGGAAGGACAAAGTTACTTCCATCTTAAGCAACTTTGTAAAGGGTTTGGTAAATTGTATTACAACACGTTAGATCTGTGAGGCCTGGATCTTTATCAGTAAAGGATGACATATTTGTACTTCATGTCAGTCATGTGGTCTATTGCTTCAGTGAATTTGCTTTACTTTGATGATCAGCTGTTTAGGCTGCAGCAGGACTCCGATAGACAACAAAATCTGCTCATAGTTCATGGTCATACTATTCACTTCCTTGTATGTACACAATATGTGACCATGCATGGAGAAGTGACTTTTGCATCAGATTTTACACCACTTTATACATTTTGATAGAACCGATTATGAACAGACATTATTCGACAAATAAACTAAAAGATACTTATGGTCTTTAGCTTGATCACTGACATATTTACTGAATAAGCTGAGTTCAGTCAGTGAGACTTTAACTTATGCTTGTGAAATGCTCATTTATTTAATGAGAATTTTGCATTCATTTTCAAATAGTCCCTGTTTTCCATTTACTAATTATTTCATTTACATTTTATTTTATAATTCTTTCGGGACATTTGTGTTGCTCATCCTAGTTGCCATTGATTTATGAGTCGACCATCCATTAAATCGTAGGTATTGATTGACGTAAGATGCCTCAGCCTCTGTCTATGTTGTACAGGTATCCGTGCACATGTGAAAAGTCACTAGGTCAAGTGGGCTATGTTACTTTGCACAGATGAAAGGAAAGCATTGGTAAGCGCCAAGGGTTGTGCTCGAAACTAAAGGACCGATTTTAACCCTGCCCGCATGGCAGAAACCGAACGGGTGAGCAGTTAAAATGGCCACAGCGACTTACCTGCACCGAACCCGCTGCCTTCTTAACCTGCTCTTTTGAGCAGACGAGAGGGACAACCGCTGAAGGCAGCGAGGTTCTTCTTTAAATATGAGATCAGGTTCTAATGACCTCACTGGGGCCCAACTGGAATTTTAACCCATGTGGCGTTCTCGTCAGGCCAACCCGGCGGCAAGAGGAGGCTGGGCCAGAAGGGGCCCAGAATGGTAAATTAATTTCCTTTTTTTTCTTATGGGCCAGGAAGGAGCAGGAGGGCTCCTTCAGGCCCCACAAGGAAACCTCTGGCCTCTCCTGCCCTGAGATTCCCTCCCCCTCCCAACCACTAGCCTGAGTGCCGGCGGCCGTCCCTTCGGGTCCCTGGCGCCGGTTTCCTGTCACTTGGAATCTCGCTGGCCACTGGGTTCGGGCAGGAGACTGACTGGGCCATGCAAATGAGACCTGGGAGTTAACATCCCCTGGGCCTCACGCCGCAGAGATGATTTGCCAGCTTTCCCGGCCCTGCGCTAATGGCTCCCATCAGGGGTTAAAATCGACCTTCAAGTCTCCAGCACACAAGTGAAACCTGGCGGGGATAAACCCTCGAGTGGACCTGCAGGTATGAGGGCAGATACACATTCATGGTAAATGCTTTAGGCCTTTTAAAGGCTCTTTTTCTAGTTTTTTTTTGGTTCCAGCTGGTATTTATGCTTATCATGAGCCTTAGTTCCGGGGGCGGTTATTTATTTATTTTGCCCCGAGCTCCCTTCATTGACACCACAGGGTTTGCCATCAGGAACCCTTTGAGTAATGTGTTCGAAGGCAAAGGGGACCACGGAAGGATGCCAGGCAGCTCAGGCTACCCGAGAGTTGCTCTGGGCCCTCGGCCCGCACACGCACCCCGGCATCTGCAGGGAGAGGTAGCAAACCTCACTTTGGTGGAGACTCCTCTTCCCTATGACAGCTGTGCCAAAAGACCTCTGGCATCACGATGAGATGTCAATGCCTATCCAACTCTTATGCTGGAAATTTCTTCAGAAGCACCCCTTCGCCCCCCCCACCCCCCCATCACAGCATGTCATGCTTCACACAGCATTGAATGAAAGCAGGCAAGTCAAGGTGATCAGCTGCCAGTGTTGCCTGTTTGATTGCACCTGCCAGTATTTCACTAACCATTTTTGTGGGCCCTGGCAAATCCACCTGGGAATGACTGTAGTAACTGGCCATTTCACAATCTCGATCAACAGAGGGGAAGATGCTGAGATTTGCCATAGGCTGCAAGTACACCAGTGGCTACTATGGTGAAGGTGCAGTCAAGTTTCAATTCACCGCTGACCATTAGTTGTTCAGGCCTGCACGGAGCCTGAACATGTAAAACTAATGGTCAGCGGTGAATTGAAACTTGACTGCACCTTCTTGCTGCAGTACTGACCCATGGGAATGGTGCTGCACCCAGGAAAACCCTCCTTGCAAGAATCTTGTGCAGCAGCCATCAAAGAGGAGGCCAAGTGCTGTGCTGCACTGTCACATTTCAACAGACTCATGCCTACATCAATGGGTCCCTTTCTCTTCATCCTGGCCTGCAATTTCTTAATCCCACGCCCCTTAAGCACTAGCAGAGGTTGCTGATGGGTTGAGATGCCCTATAATGCCCTCCAGAAGCTTTATAAATTTTTGCCCCCTTGTGACACTCCCCTTTAATTGTTCCCATCCCTTTAAATTTGACACACTCAGTTTTGATCTCCCATGAGTGGCGTTTCCACCTGGAATTGTGAATCATTATACAAATAAGGTTCGACACGAAAATTGAGCACTGTCAGTGCTTGGTTTTCTGGCGAGTCTTAAAGCAGTGCCAACTGGAATAGAACTGAAGCTGAAAATTGTGCCCCCTTGTGTCCATTCTGCGGATTTGCTGTCAAATGCAGTGTGCAGCGTGGACCACTGGGTGCTAAACTTGGGTTCACATTCTGGTTTCTTTGGCCATGCAATGTGACAAACTGCTTGGCGAGGGAGTGTGGGAGGGAAGTGACATCTGTGTGCTGGCACAAGCATTTCACCAAACTTGACTTTAGAAAGGCTCAAATTAACTAATTGACTTCCTATTGGGCATAGCTTTGGAATTAAAGCTGATCTGCATATTCAGTCAGATTAATTAGAAAAAGAGACATTTTGTTTAATGTTCTCCTTGCTGAACTTTAGGTTTTGTGTGTACAAAATTGTCATTTAGTAAAAAGAAACCAACTAGTCTGACTTATCCTTGGTAAAGTTTGACTGAACTATAATCTGTTTTCACAGCACCAGTACAATTAGAGTTTGATTTATCTGTGGAGAATCGTGATTCAGGTATTCTTGTCTTTTGTATTGCAGATATGGTGGAAGCGACATTTTACCTCTGCATCTATGAGTTCATTCTTAAAGGCGTAGTTTCCCCCTGGTGTGACCTTTTGGATAAGGACGATGTGGAGGTAAAAATAGAAAGTAAAACTATCAATATTTCTGAGTGAAACTTTGCATATGCGCCCTTCGAAATTGACGTTAGCAAAAAAAAACCTTCTTTAAACTCCTCATTTATCAGTGAATGCAGGCAGCTTGCTGACTCGCAACTACTTAACAGACGAGGTGAAAATGAGCAGTGACCCTCGGATCCATTCAATGTTCTATAGGGACTAGACTCTGCTGAAGCTGGAGGATTGGGCACCTATGGAGAACCTGAAATGAAGGGTCTCCTTGGAGGAAGGGTCAAAACTACAAATAATGAGTAGTTTTTTTTTGTTATTTTCACATTTCCCTATTTGGAAAAAAAGAACGAACTTGCATTTATATAACCTCAGGACGTCCTAAAGCGCTTTACAGCCAATTAAGTACTTTTGAAGGGCAGTCACTGTTGTAATGTAGGAAATGCAGCAGCCAATTTGTGCACAGCACGGTCCCACAAACAGCAGTGTGATAATGACCAGATAATCTGTTTTTGTAGTGATGTTGGTTGAGGGATAGATATTGGCCAGGACACCGGGGACAACTCCCCTGCTCTTCAAAATAGTGTCATGGGATCTTTTACATCCTCAATATTGAACACTCCCCCGCCTGCACTTACTTTAGCTTTTAGAACATCACCAGTACTGCAGCAAGAACGGTACATTACACTCCTGGAGTTTGATGTGCAATTATTCTGAAACAGTACTGTAGACCAAACCTCCAGGCTGATCAGGAAACATATGGTTGTCCTGAAGTCAGTTGAGCCGAGGTTTTCCTTGAAGTCTCATTTTCTCCATAGCTGCATTCTGAAATTTTAACCTCACCCGCTGAACGCTTGTGGATACAAGTTTTTTTTTAAAACTCATTCTCAGGATGTGGGAGTCGCTGGCAAGGCCAGTATTTATTGCCCATCCCTAGTTGCCCTTGAAAAGGTGGTAGTGAGTTTTCCTCTTGAACCGCTGCAATTTGTGTGGTGAAGATCACGGTTCACTAATGTGTGTAAGCCACGAATGGGATTCTGGTTTTCTGGCTTTCTTTTTCCCGCCAGTTTTCTTTACCAACTTTTCTACCCTCCCCGTCTGTACCTTGCCCCAAATGGTCCTTCCTCGTGTGTGTCTTGATAATGAGGGTCAGCAGGCAAGAAGAACACCAAAGCCAAACCTTTCTCCACCCAGTACTCAAGCACCAGGACCTCAAGCAGAAATCATTGGCTAACGACCGCCCCTCCCGCGGGGGCCGCTGGCTAGCGACCGCCCCTCCCGCGGGGGCCGCTGGCTAGCGACCGCCCCTCCCGCGGGGGCCGCTGGCTAGCGACCGCCCCTCCCGCGGGGGCCGCTGGCTAGCGACCGCCCCTCCCGCGGGGGCCGCTGGCTAGCGACCGCCCCTCCCGCGGGGGCCGCTGGCTAGCGACCGCCCCTCCCGCGGGGGCCGCTGGCTAGCGACCGCCCCTCCCGCGGGGGCCGCTGGCTAGCGACCGCCCCTCCCGCGGGGGCCGCTGGCTAGCGACCGCCCCTCCCGCGGGGGCCGCTGGCTAGCGACCGCCCCTCCCGCGGGGGCCGCTGGCTAGCGACCGCCCCTCCCGCGGGGGCCGCTGGCTAGCGACCGCCCCTCCCGCGGGGGCCGCTGGCTAGCGACCGCCCCTCCCGCGGGGGCCGCTGGCTAGCGACCGCCCCTCCCGCGGGGGCCGCTGGCTAGCGACCGCCCCTCCCGCGGGGGCCGCTGGCTAGCGACCGCCCCTCCCGCGGGGATTATTGGATCAGGAACAAGATCCCTAGCTGATATTCCTTTTCCCCCCCCCCCCAACCCATTTTTCCAACTTGGGCACTGCGACTGACAGTAGTGCTTGTCACTGTTGTGCCAGCTGTGATCAGCGAACTTGGATTGAAACGAAACAGACTTAATATTGAATTTGCCATGTCTGAGCCCAGTGGATCATTTAAATACAAGGATGTGATTTCAGCTCCAATTTAGTTTACCAAACGGAACAGCAACTGTGAAAAAGAAAGGCGACATATACCCCATTTTTTACAGTACAAGACTGTCAAGTGGTTAGTTCCCTTTTCACCATTAAAAAGAGTTGTGTACAGTGCACTACATTATAAATGATTTATCACACTCCAAATGGGCAATCAGTGATGTGCAACTACACAGTGGGTTGTATTTGCTCAGTTCCAGCACATCATTTGCAGGCCGTGACCACCAGTTCTGTTAATTTAAATTTAGATTCTTTATTCAAAAAAAAAATTAATTAACACAGAACAATTGTTTTCACTGTGAAATACAAAAAAACATATTGTTAAACTAACTTCCAATTATCCATTTGTCTCTCAGGTATTGGAATATTTGGGTGATTTAAAGCAATACTGGAAGAGAAGCTATGGATATAAAATTAATGGTCTCTCCAGCTACCAGCTGTTTCAAGATATATTCCAGTATTTGGACCAGACCATCGAGGAGAGTGAAAGGTAAAGATCATGGGGTAGAGTTTCCGGTTTGGGCGCGATCGGCAAACTGCTTGAAATTGCGCTGGTTAGGTTAAAGTTCAAGTTTCCGCTAAAATGCATTTGCATAATCACAAATGTAAAATCTTCCATGAACCAGCGCAATCGGACAGTGTAATAGAACATAACCGTTTTCTTTTTCTTTGCATTAAAAAATATTCATTGATGTATTTAGGAGTGGTAATCTGGTGCAGTTTTATTAATACAGCTGAAGATGGGTTTATCACAAAAAATAAGCTTTTTTAATATGAGTGTCTAGCTCTCCACCTGTGAGTAACCTGATTTTAAATCACTAAAAATGATTTAAAAAACCTATACTGAACCATTTACTAGTTTCACGGTGTACACTAGTCAGTTTCTTATTAAATTAAATATTTTTTAATATGCAAAAACAATTAAAACTAGCCTACTAATACCTGTGCGCTTAAGAATACAAGCTCAATTTGAAGACTCTCCTTGAACAGGCACAAACTCGCTATCCTCATTATTTCGATCTGGGGGCGTGGCCAGTTTTGTGGGCGGAGCGGGCTTCGGGCATGATGGTTTTCGAACCAGCGGTAAAGATCGCAGAAACTCGATTTGCACTTGAGGTAACTTACGCTTGATTTTCCACTATCTTTTGCGCTGGTTTGGGCGGTTTGCGCTGCGCAATCTAGCGGACACTCTAACCCCATATCTCTGAAACATGTCACAAGATTAACAGTCAGTGCATCAGCCTAATCAGAGTTGCATGATGCTTGTGCACATTTATCTCGGTGAATGCAAGTAGTTGAAAGGCTTGCAGCTTTTTATATTCAGATCCACTCATTTTGCGATTTATTTCTATGCAGTGGTTTTTTCCTGAAATACAACCCATTTAATTCCAGAGTTGCCTAGAGCCCTGAAACTAGCTCCAGTTAACCTGAATTTAAAATGCAACCGTATTAACCTTTCCACATCTAGCCCTGCTATTAGCAGCCCCATGAGCACATCCTGGCCTTTGTCCCCTCTCCTTCTGTTCTGTTTTTAGTATTTCTGCAAACCTCTATTTCTCACTTCATATTACCTCCTTAAAGGTGCATTTATCGCTTTCCAATTTCTTTGGTTCTTTTCAAAGTTTTTCCTTTTTTTTTTCCTGCTGCTTTTTCCTCTCCCATCCTCCTCCTCGCTGGTGCACAACTCCACAGGCACCGGTTGCCCTTCGAAACCTTGTTCAAGTGGCCTGTCCTCTTCCTCTCCATGGTTCCATGGTTGCCCCCTGGTATTTGGCCCAAGTGGCAGTTCCCCCCATCTCTTTCTACTCACCTTACTGCACTTGCTGTCCAGTACTTTGCCCAATTGGCCATTCTCTCCTCCTCTCTTCCTCCTCCTTGCTGGGCTAAGATTCAACAGGAACCAATTACCTCCAGTATCTCACCCAAGAGACCAATCTTCATCTTACTCGATGACTGTCAGGGGGCTATTGAACCTTGAGGGAGATTGACAGGAAAGACTAACCCTGTCCTCGTGCACACTTCCAGCATGGTCACTGGATAGTGTATCAAGAGCAGGAACATTGGCCAATCCTAGCCCTCTGTAGAAAAAGTTTTCTCCTGCTCTCTGTCTTAAATCTCTTATAGTTAATCTTACATCTATTTCCCCTCATTCTACACCCCTCAAACCACTGGAAACTGTCTCTTCCTTTCTACCCTGTCCCATTCCTTCATAATTTTAAACACCTCTATCTAATCACCCCATAATCTCCTCTGTTCTAATGAAATCAGCTCCTTGTTGGTGGGTACCCAATATTACAGTAATCATGTCTGTCATTTAAACATTAGAGATCCACGCCTGATTCTTAGCAAATGGACAGCAATAAATGCTCTAGTTGCCACTGGTCTGACCTTTAATCTATGTGTACAAGTTGGCTGCAGTTTGTTATGCAAAGTCCTTTGATCTTTCCTCGGTCACCAAGTGCAGAGAATAACTTGTTTCCCCTGAATTTTGTGCTCATTAAGGTAAAGCATGTTCGTGCTAAGGAACGGATCACTTCTAGGACCCAGTGGCAGTGTCAAGCTCTCTCTAGTAAGGTGTACACCATTACATGGAAAGGAAAAGCTCTGTCTCAGCAGTGTGCTTTAGAACTAACTTCACAACAGTGATTCCCTACTTCATCATTGTGAATTTATTTCCATTTCCCATCTCCGTGGCCTCGCTGATTGCCAATTGGTGACAAGTTAGGTTTCAGATTTCACCAGGAACTAGATTGAGGCTGCTCAAACTCACTCACCTAGAACCATTCCAGCCGACAGATGGAGGAGTGACCACAAGTCCCCTCATTGTAAATTTTCCCACATCAATCAGGCCATCAGAGTGAAGCTGAGAGAGGTCACTGAGACACGAGCAAGATATTCAGGCCTCGGAGGCAATGCATAGAGGAGCCAGGAAGCTGATTCCTCACTTCAGGGGACTGAGTACGAGGAAAGGGACTGTAAAAATATGGGCTTTTTGGTAATGAGAGGAGGCCAAATGAGACAGCATGTAACGAAAACACATTGTATAGTGAATGGCATAGAAAAGGTAAACATGGAACACTACTTCAAACTGAAATGTGACTGTAGAACAAGGGAGCACATATTCAAATGAGCAAAAGGCAAAATCAGAAAGCTCTTTACACACAGTGATCGACACAGAATAGACCTCTGGATTGGATAGTGCAGACAAAAGCCTTGGCATCATTAAAAAAGTAGTTGGATGCTGTGAGGGGGGAGGTTGCGGAATTGTAGGATCTTTCCACGTGGATGGGCTAAAGACGATTAAGGATGCGTTTACACTGCAAGTTCAGTGCTGGTGCAAAGCACTTTCTGCTTTAATCCCATGCGAACTTACAATGTAAATCATGGCCTGACTCATGAGACTGGCCTGACTCATGAGACTACCCTTTCCAGGTAGCTTCAGCCTATTCCAGAGCAGAGTCCCTGGAGGGGATCACCTGGTCCCGCTTCGGTTTGACATCGCATGGACTGTAAATCCACTGCAGGGTGAAAATGAATCTGTGAGCACTTTCTACTGTAAGGTGTTCAGGGGATCTATTGGGCAGTTAAAGTTCCAGCCAGGCAGGAGCCAAGCAATGGAAACCGGGTTCCGTCTGGCTGGAACTCAAACTGCAGCCACCGGTCGGTCTCAGACCGGTAACTACAATTAAATGTACCCTTAGGAAGGGGGAAAAATGGAGACCAAGCAAAGTTGAAGTGTTCTCACACACCTCAGCAGCAGGATGCCTGCCCATCTTTCAGGTACTGGGTAGAAATCCCTATTAGTTCAATTTGTGTGACACAAATAGCCAGACAGGGGTCTCAACCAGGAGGCGGAAGATCTGGTCTTTCCCAAAGGATGTTTCCAAAGATTAGGAAATGAGATATGTGCTAAGAAAGATATCAAAGTCCGCAGGAGATGGTTTATAAAAAACTGAACTTGTGCTCCCCTTGAAGGGACATTACTCTTTTTAAAATTTTATTTAGTCAAATCCAAGACATTTTGTTGTTGATGCTGTATAGTTTTTCTGTCAGTAGATGGTGATATGGCACTACGAATAATAACCTGTACAGCCATTCTATTTTTTATTTTTCATTATTCACAGCGGAGAGGAAGCCCCTCCTGGTGTCAAGAGTTTTCTAAAGGGAATTAAAAGACCAAACTCTTCTACGAAGCTATTGTTTCTCTCTGGGGGGTGAATTTTAGTTCTACATAAACTTGCAACCTCCCTATCTCTTTTCAGCTCCGGGTTTCCTGTGACATTGAACTCCTAATCTGGAAGATTCAGTAACTATCCTTAAGACTGTTTTCAAGGCCTGGTCAGTGAATTCCATGCCAAAGCCAATGACTGATCACATTGGAATACTTAGGTCCTATCCTAATCTAGAGAGGTTCCACCAGAAATGGTATTTTGTTATGGAAATCTCCACTGCATCTTTGTCCTACCCACGCAATTCTTGAATGTAATGTAGGTTCCACTGCGTAGCATGTACTCTCTGTCCCAAGAAGAACAACAACTTGCATTTATGTAGCACCTTTAAAGAGGGGAGAAAGGCGGAGAGGTTTAGCGAGGGAATTCCAGAGCTTAGAGCCTAGGCAACTGAAGGTGTGGTAGCCCAGGGCGGAGTGATGAAAATCGGACACGCAAGAGGCCAGAATTGGAGGAGCGCAGAGATCTTGGAGGCTTGTAGGACTGGAGGAGATGACAGAGGCAGGGAGGGGCGAGGCCATGGAGGGATTTGAAAACAAGGATGAGAATTTTAAAATCGAGGCGTTGCCACAGAATGAACTTGCATTTGTATAGCTCTTTTCACATCCTCAGAACATCCTCGAGCAGTACAGTCAGTGAATTACTTTTGAAACGTTATCACTGTTGGTTTGCAGGCAATCGCAGCAGCCAATTTTCAAACAGTAAGGTCCAACAATCAACGAGACGAATGACCGTTAATCCGTTTTTGCTGGTGTTCATTGAAAGAAAGAACTTGAATCTTTATAGCGCTGTCTCAATCCCAGTACGTCCCAAAGTACTTCAGACATTTAAGTATTTTTGAAATGTATTCACTGTTGTAATGGAACAATTTGCGCACAGCAAGCTCCCACAAAAAGCAATGAGATAATGACCAGATAATTTGTTTTAGTGATGCTGGTTGAGGGATAAATATTGGCCAGAACACCGAGTAGAACGTCCCTGCTCTCCTTCAAAATAGTGCTGTGGGATCGTTTACGCCCATCTGAGAAGTCAGACGGGGCCTCTGTTTAACGTATCATCCAAAAGACTGCACCTCCAACAGTGCAGCACTCCATCAGAACTGCACTGAAGTGTTGACCGAGATTATGTGCTCACATCTTGGAGTGGGATTTTGAACCCAGGACCTTCTGACGCAGAGCCGAGAGTGCTACAGCTGAACCAAGGCTGACACAACAGCAGCAAACCGGGACAGGAAATGGACAATTGAGGTCAATCCATGCTGCGACCAGCTAAATTTGGCAGAATTCACTGCTGGATTTCAGGCAGAATAGTGGAGGGAAAGGTGGCTAAGTTGGGCAGAATGGCCTCCCAGCCGTGTTGCTGCCGTGAGATCTACTCCCCCCCCCCCCCCCCCCCCCTCCCGCCCCACCCCCCCGCTCCCCCCAACCATCCACACCGGGACTGCTGCTAGCCACCCTTTCTCCGCCCGTTGTACGGAAATGATGGTGCGGGGCAGGCCCTAGCTTCATGGCCAATTTTGCTGCTATCACTTACCACCACTTCCAGCCAGGGTAGTAGCAGTAAGGCCCAAAAATTATTTTCCTCGAGGGGAATGCCCAGTGGAGGCCCCTCTTTCCCTCCATTTTGGCCTCAGTTGGCACTTACCTCGATCTCTTGGGCTTTTCAGCCCCTTTCAGTGGCAACAGTGCCCTTAATGTAGTAAAATGTCCCAAGGCGCTTCACAGGAGCGATTATCAAACAAAATTTGACACCGAGCCACATAAGGACATATTAGGACAGGTGACCAAAAGCTTGGTCAAAAAGGTAGGCTTAAAGGAGGAGAGAGAGGTACAAGCATAGAGGTTTAGAGAGGGAATTCCAGAGCTTAGGGCCTCAGCAGCTGAAGGCACGGTCACAAATGGTGGAGCGATTAAAATTGGAGGAGTGCAGAGATCTCGGAAGGTTGTAGGGCTGGAGGCGGTTACAGGGATAGGGAGGGTTCCACTTCACTTTCAGTCTAACTCCTTGGGCACGATTTTAACAGTGAAATACGGGTGGGTTGGGGGTGGGGGGCATTCAGAATTGCAACCATTTCAGACCCGCCCACAAGCCACCTCCAACCCGCCTATTTCCGGTTTTCACCGGAGCGGGAGGATGGGCAGGCGACCACCCCGCTCCCAGGAGATGGGTCGGGCCTTCAAACCTTTCACGGAGACTTCGGGCCTCCATTTTCCCACAGTTTCCAATTTCAACCCCGGGGGGCCGGGATTCCTGGGCCTTCTCTTTTACGCTTTGTGAAAGGAGGCGAGAAGGCCCGAGACTAACAGGTAGGTGCCTTTCTGGTACAGCTTGTGGGCCGGAGGAGCAGGAGTGCTTTCCGCAGACCCAACAAGCCTACCTCCCCCCACCAATGATTGTGGACTTCCCCCTCCCCCCCCCCCCCCCCCCCCCCCCCACCACTTTCCCTGGGCTGATCCCCGATTGCGGGCCCAATTCCCGATCGTGGACCCCCGACCCCAATCCTCGATCTTCCCCTCCCGATCACGCTCCTCCCAGTCGTGGACCCCTCCTGATCCCTGATCCTCCCCCCACCCCCAATGATCGCGGGCCCCCTGCCCCAATCGTCGACCGCTGACCCAGACCACGAACCCCCAACCCTGATCCACCCCCCCCCCCCCCCAATGATCGGACCCCCGTGATGACCCACGATGCCGACACCTCCCCCTCCCCTCGTGACTGACCCCCGATCCCTCCCCCCATCCCCCCCCATAACTGACGACCCCTGTGCTGACCTATGCCCCCATACCCACCCATGCTCCATGCCAACTCATGCCCCCATGCCCACCCATGCCTTTCCCCCCTCCATACAAACAAAGACTTACCTGAAGATTGACCTGAACACATCCTCTCCCTGGCTGCTCTCCCATCCGACTGAGACCAGCCTGTCAACCAGGCCGGTCAGTCAGCCGGCAAACTGACAAAACAAAATAAAAGACGTCCTTATGTCAAAATCGTACAGACGTCCTGGAATCCTGTACTTCCAGGTTTCCCGTCTGCAACTTGACCCCCTGTCCCCTTCCTGGCTTGGGGTCAAAATCATGCCCCTTGTGTCATTAGACCTAGGTTCACAGATGTTTTTCAGCTGTCAGCTTTTGCTAGGTTTCTAGCTTGGCATATATGCAGTTATCCTGGAAGTATGCTGAACTATCAGCAGATTTGTCAAGCCATTTAAATTATTCTGGTAGTGCATATCCATAATAATAATTCTAAGAATGGATCATTTATATTGAACAAGGGTTGCTCCACAGGCTTGGATTCTTGACCCCTTGGATAAACAGTACTGGTAGATAAATAGAAAGAACATGTTATCGTGTAACATTTTGCCTAGTTTTTTTCCCTTTGAAGTCAGTGCTGTGGAACATGGTGTAGTAATACTGACTTTTCAGTTTGTACAGGCAGCCTCCAAATAAAAGAGTGTCCCTGCTTTATTGAAGTTTTTTCGCTAGTGGGACTTGCTGTTTCAGCAAGCACAGTTGCCATTTATTTGCCCTCCAGGATTGTCCTGGGTCTCCAGGAATTTTAAGATTAATCTCCAGGACACTGCTGCGAGCAACTCGGGAGAAAAATCATAAGGGAACCAAAAAGAAATTGTGTTTTCTTTTCCATTTTCTTTGAACATTTTTCGTTTATTAGTTCTAAAAATATTGGCGATGGGGGTAGGATAAAGTCTGTTTGACTTACCAGTCAAAAAGCAACTGATTGGGTAACGAAGAGTCTGTACGCTTCTCAATTGGCTTGGGAGGGTGGACATGTCGGGTGACCAATGGCGGGGCGGGAGTTTTGGAGGTGGAAGGTCATGCGATAAAACCTCCTGGAATATGGCCAACCAGAGTTGGCAATCCCTAGTTTATTGGTACATGCACTCTGCACCATTCAAAGTTCCTGCTCAGTTTTTGTATTGTAACCTCTAACTATGGTCATATTGTGCAAGACAAGATTATCATAGTATCATATTAAGTACAGCACATGAGCATGGCATTCGGCCCATCGTGCCTGTGCCGGTTCTATGAAAGAGCTATCCAATTAGTCCCATTCCCCTGCTCTTTCCCCACAAACATGTAATTTTTTTCCCTTCAAGTATTTATCCAATTCTCTTTTGAAAGTTACTATTGAATCTGCTTCCACCACCCTTTCAGGCAGTGCATTCCAGATCATTACAACTCGCTGCGTAAAAAATGTTTCCTCATGTCGCTTCTGGCTCTTTAGCCAATTATGTTAAATCTGTGTCCTCTGCTTACTGACCATTCTGCCACTGGAAACAGTTTCTCCTTATTTACTCTATCAAAACCGTTCATGACTTTGAACACCTCTATCAAATCTCCCCTTAACCTTCTCTGCTCTAAGGAGAACAACCCCAGGCTCTCCAATCTCTCCACATAACTGAAGTCCCTCATTCCTGGTACCATTTTAGTAAATCTCTTCTGCACCATCTCTAAGGCCTTGACATCCTTCCTGATGTGTGATGCCCAGAATTGAACACAATACTCCAGCTGTGGCCTAACCAGTGTTTTATAGAGTTTAGCATAACTTCCTTGCTTTTGTACTCTATGCCTCTATTTAAAAAAGCCCAAGATCCCATATGTTTTTTTTTAACAGCCTTCTCAACTTGTCCTGCCACCATCAAAGATTAGTGTATGTGCGCCCCCAGGTCTCTCTGTTTCTGCACCCCCTTTAAAATTGTGTCATTTAGTTTATATTGCCTCTCCTCAAAATGGATCACTTCACACTTCTCTGCGTTAAATTTCATCTGCCACGTGTCTGCCCATTTCACCAGTCTGTGTATGTCCTCCTAAAGTCTGTTACTATCCTTCACATTGTTTACTACATTTCCGAATTTCGTGTCATCTGCAAACTTTGAAATTATACCCTCTATACCCAAGTCCAGGTCATTAATATATATCAAGAAGAGCAGTGGTCCTAATACTGACCCCTGGGCAATACCACTGTATACTTCCCTCCAGTCTGATAAACAGCCGTTCACCACTACTCTCTGCTTTCTGTCCCTTAGCCAATTTTGTATCCACGCTGCCACAGTCCCTTTAATCCCATGGGCTTTAATTTTGCTAACAAGTTGATTATGTAATACTTTATCAAATGCCTTTTGAAAGTCCACATATACAACATCAACCGCACTACCCTCATCGACCCTCTCCGTTACTTCATCAAAGAACTCAATCAAGTTAGTCAAACATGATTTTTCTTTAACAAATCTCTGCTGATTTTCATTAATTAGCCCATACTTTTCCAAGTATCAATTTATTTTGCCCCGGATCATTATCTCTTTAAAAACTTCCTCACCACTGACTGGCCTGTAATTGCTGGGTTTATCCCTCCACTTTTTTGATCAGGTGTGTGACATTTGCAATCCTCCAGTCCTCTGGCACCATCCTCATATCTAAGGAGGATTGGAAGATTGTGGCCAGAGCCTCCGCAATATCCACCCTTACTTCCCTCTGTAACCTCGGATGCATCCCATCTGGACCGGGTGACTTTTCTACTTTGAGTACTGCGAATCTGTTAAGTATCTCCTCTTTATCTATTTTTATCCTATCCAATATCGCTATTACTTTCTCCTACAATGGTAGCATCCTCTTCTCTGTTGAAGACGGATTCACTTAATGCCTCAGCCATGCCCTCTGCCTCCACAAGAAGATCTCTTTTTTTGTCTCTAATTGGTCCCACCCTCCTATATGTTTATAAAAGACTTTTGGATTCCCTTTTATGTTAGCCGGTAATCTATTTTCATACTCTCTTTCTTTGCCCTGCTTATTCCCTTTTTTAGATCTTCTCTGTACTTTCTGTATTCAGCCTGGTTCTCTACCGTATTATGAACCTCACATTTATCATAAGCCTCCTTTTACTGTTTCATTTTAATCTATATCTTTAGCCATCCAGGGAGTTCTAGCTTTGGATGCCCTTCCTTTCCCCCTTGTAAGAATGTGTCTACTCTGTACCCAAACCATCTCCTTCTTGAAGGCCTCCCGTTGTTCAATTACTGTTTTGCCGACCAATTTTTGATTCCAATCCACCTGGGCAAGATCCCTTTTGTATAATGGTTTTGATGGTTAATGACGCATTACATTTGAGATTCCATTTAGAAATTGTGCTGGTCACGGGTTAATGTTAAATGCAAGTAGCACTCGTTGGGACTCTGGTTGCTGACCCTCTCGTATTGTCCAGGAGTCTTCTGGAATTGAGGCTAGCAGAGCTGGAATTGAGCTGCAAGCAACTCGGCAGAAAGGTACTTTTTGGAGTCGAGCTTTCTCCGGTAGTGTAAAAACAATAGGAACACCTGCCACTCAGCTCTCTGCAGTTACTGTCTAAATGTGAGGTGCCGTTCCTCAGTGCCTTGTATAGAAGGGCCCCACATTCTCCCCTTGCAGTAAGATGGCCCTTCAATCCCCTCCCGTTGTGCTAATTAACAGTTAGGAGAGGTTGCAGAATAGTCAAGGGGGAGCGCCAAGTGTGCTGTTCTGGATTGGAGGAAGGATGGAAGATATAAGGGAATTAATGAGTTTAACTGGGCGGTGGACCTGAGGTGATAATCTTCAACATCTTTCTACAGATTTAGCGCTTGGCCAAACAGACTGGAAAGCCCAAGGTACAAAGTGAGCAGCTGGAAAAGTTAATTTAGGGTATGTGAACTTGACTTAAAGTGGCCAAGGTGATGGGCTAGCTGATCTGGCAGGAAGAAGCTGAGTATTTCCATTAACCATTAACTACCTTCCTTCGGATATGTTACAGGGCTCAGGTGGATTTTCAGGTTTCCAACAGGATAAAGGTCCAAGAGCTTCTGAAAGAATTTGTTGGCACGAAACAAAAGGGACTGTTATATTTATGGCAGAATAGCCAGCAGTGTAAACTACCACCGAATAATAAAATAATTTTTAAAAACGAATTGAAAAAGAACAGAAAACATATTTCTGGACACTTTTTATTTCTCCACCTGAGGTGTTATTCACATACAAAGTGGTAAAAGGCAAGAAGCTGACATTTTTATTACTCCAGTTTTTCAAAGGCTTACGCTCCGAGCTCTCTGGTGGCTTAATCAGACGTAGCACTAGGCTGTACAGACTGGAAAGTCCCAGCTTCCATTCCCAGTCTGTACTGAATAAGGAAAATTATTATGGGGTTAGGAAGTGATGTCAGCCAGGGCCCCGTACCTGAGCACTTTGCAATGATCCCTGCTGGGAAGCACATGGACGATAGCTGAGAACAGGATCAGACTTGGTTCTTGTATCTTCTATGATTGGAAAAACCTGCCTCGCTCCCACAGGAGGCCAGCAAGCATCAGTATCTTCAGTGGACGAGGGAGAAGAATCAAAAATAGTCTTACTTGTCCCTTTTTATGACCTTGAACTCTCTATTTTAAACTTTTTTTTATCCCAAACATTTTTCTGAGGTTTCATTTTTATTTTGTTGCTGATCTGTAATTTGTAGTCTCAGTTTAGACCAACAAATTGCTGGAGTAACAAATCTGATTATTCCTCAAAAGTACTGCAGAATCACATGAAGGTCTTGAAATTATGATTGACAGCAGCTACAAACAAATCACTTACTAATGGCCTGTGCTTTACTTCCATTCTTTATTCATTAAAGTCTTTTCCTAATTTATCTCGGCAGGCCACCTATTCGGTTATTACTTAACACCAGCAGATCTCTTGTTACATTACTCATGGTGAATTAGAGTCAGATTCCAAGGTGGAGGGGGCATTCTGATATATGGAAATGTGGCAGGGATGCACTAAAAAGATTTAGAAAGAGTTTTGTGAGCGATCTTTGCAGAGTGAGTGATTTAAGCATTGTTTGGTTCCTGGAAAACAAATAAATAGTATTTTGCTTACCGATTGCAAGTAGATGTATAAGTATGTGTCCCCTCCCATACCGTGCTTACATAGATAAATCTCTTCATGTAATGGGGGTGGGAGGGGCAGGGAGTCACCCTTTATTTTTAATCAGACTTCATTAACAGCAAAAACCAAGCAGTTTATAAACATTAAGCTTTTTGCACCTTTTTAAAAATCAAATATCTCTGCAACAGTACTTTGTGTATTTAAGCAGAACCTTTTGGCAAATTTTAAGGGTCCCCAGCCTTGTGCAAATGGGACGGTAACGGCCTGAAAATAGCGTCTGGTCGCTAACTGCCCTGTTTCCACTAGTGCTCTGGACGTCACCATCTTGTATAGGGTCCTGAGATGGCGGCTAGAGCGCCCACTTGTTTCAGGCAGGAGATTAATATACAAATCGGAGTTTTGGGATGTACATTGGACCCTCATTGCACGATTGCACCTTGCACACTCCACTCAGGAAGTAAAGTACAAGGCATTGAGTGGCTTAACTGCCAGTCCTTAACTGCTCAAAAAATGTCCAAAGCTTCTTTTTAACTTTGGTTTTTCCTGGGCCCACACAACTCTCTGGCCCACTGCTGGCACCTGTGAGGCCCCCCATCTCCCCCCCCCCCCCCCCCCCCCCCCACCATGCCTCAGGTTCTGACGATGCTCAGCCGGCTGATTTTCCACCCTCCCACAACCGGAGAGCTGAGGCGGGGTTTCCATTTGGTTCCTGCATCTCATCGGCTGCAGGTAAATGAGGCCTGGGCCTCAAAATGGCTTGAACCTTGTGACAGTAACAACAGGCAGGCAGTAGGCACACTCGGCCCATCACCCATCATTGTTCGCTTCAAGTTAAAATCACCCCTTATAAATTGAGGTCTTTATTCAGAACTTCCCTCCAAACCTTAATAATGCTACATTTCTCCAAGAATTTGCTATCTGTTTATAGGGACAGTCATTTGCTGAGTATAAATATAAATAAAGGAAATTCTGGGGGGAATTTTAACCCCCTAGAGATGTGTTGGGGGGCAGGTGACTAACTGCTCTCCAGGGGCGGGTCATAGGAACATAGGAACAGGAGTAGGCCATTCAGCCCCTCGGGCCTGCTCTGCCATTTGATAAGATCATGTCTGATCTGTGATCGAGCTCCGTATACCTGCCTTTGGCCCATATCCATTAATACCTTTGGTTGTCAAAAAGGTATCTATCTCGGATTTAAATTTAGCAATTGAGCTAGTATCAATTGCCGTTTGCAGAAGAGAGTTCCAAACTTCTACCACCCTTTGTGTGTAGAAATGTTTTCTCATCTCGCTCCTGAAAGGTCTGGCTCTAATTTTTAGACTGTGCCCCCTACTCCTAAAATCCCCAACCAGCGGAAATAGTTTCTCTCTATCTACCCTATCCGTTCCCCTTAATATCTTATAAACTTCGATCAGATCACCCCTTAACCTTCTAAACTCGAGAGAATACAACCCCAATTTGTGTAATCTCTCTTCGTAACTTAACCCTTGAAGTCCGGGTATCAATCTAGTAAACCTACGCTGCACTCCCTCCAAGGCCAATATGTCATTCCGAAGGTGCGGTGCCCAGAACTGCTCACAGTACTCCAGGTGCGGTCTAACCAGGTTTTTGTATAGCTGCAGCATAACTTCTGCCCCCTTGTACTCTAGTCCTCCAGATATAAAGGCCAGCATTCCATTAGCCTTATTGATTATTTTCTGCACCTGTTCATGTCACTTCAATGATCTATGTACCCGAACCCCTAAGTCCCTTTGGACATCCACAGTTTTTAACTTTTTACCATTTAGAAAGTACCCTGTTCTATCCTTTTTTGATCCAAAGTGGATGACCTCACATTTGTCTGCATTGAATTCCATTTGCCATAGTTTAGCCCATTCACCTAATCTATCAATATCGCTTTGTGATTTTATGTTTTCATCTCCACTGCTTACAATGCCACCAATCTTTGTGTCATCGGCAAACTTAGATATGAGACTTTCTATGCCTTCATCTAAGTCGTTAATAAATATTGTGAATAATTGAGGCCCCAAGACAGATCCCTGCGGGACTCCACTAGTCACATCCTGCCAATGTGAGTACTTACCCATTATCCCTACTCTCTTAAATATTCTAATGAGGCCACGTGCCTCCAATTTTAGCAGGCTTTCAGATTTAATGCCTGCGGCCCAGGTTTCCCAGAGCTTGGGAAACCCAGCAGCTGTACGGGGGTTAGTTTTGTGGGGCTCTGCTCATGACACTGGGCCCCTGTAGTGGTGAGTTCCGGTTTAGAATATTTAGGCTACAATATCGTAGCCCTATCTCCACTGGTGTGTTTGGTGCTAAAGTGTGTCCAAGCCGGGAGTGGGGCCTCACAAAACTCGTATAAGGATGGATATAGTTACACTGTGTCAAAGCACATTGCTCACTCAGCTTATGTTTTTACTGCTTGAAACATTTTGTTTGCATAATACTTGCATTATTTCTCGCGTGTTTTCATTCCTGGTACATTTTCAGATTGGGAGATTCCTCTCATGCATTACGTTATGACTGGGTCCAAGTTTGTGTTTACTATGTTGATTCCATTGAATTATATTCTATGGGTTCAAGTAATAAGTGTTGTCCACACCAATAGCACAGTTTGTCCAAAGGGCTAGCACAGTTTGTCCAAAGGGCTAATTCAGTTCAGCCTTTGCACGGTTACTCTGTAGCATTTGAGGGGATGTTTCAGAGCCCTGCTTAGAGTATGATGTGGAGATGCCGGTGATGGACTGGGGTTGACAATTGTAAACAATTTTACAACACCAAGTTATAGTCCAACAATTTTATTTGAAATTCACAAGCTTTCGGAGGCTTCCTCCTTCCTCAGGTGAATGTTGTGGAAATGAAATCCTCGAATCCTTCGCATTTATAAATCACAGAACAATGCCTGGTGATTACAGATAGTCTTTCCAACTGCCCGTTGCCACGGCAATCACAGTGTGCAGACAGAGAGGTGTTACCTAAAAGGCCACCGAATATACAAACCACCAAAAAAAAAACAGAGAGGCAGAAACATAAAAAAGACAGCAAATGACCCGTTATATTAAAAACAGATAACATTTGTTTGCTGGTGGGGTAACGTGTAGCGTGACATGAACCCAAGATCCCGGTTGAGGCCGTCCTCTTGGGTGCGGAAATTGGCTATCAATTTCTGCTCGACGATTTTGCGTTGTCGTGTGTCTCAAAGGCCGCCTTGGAGTATGCTTACCCGAAGGTCGGTGGCTGAATGTCCTTGACTGCTGAAGTGTTCCCCGACTGGGAGGGAACCCTCCTGTCTGGCGATTGTCGCGCGGTGTCCGTTCATCCGTTGTCGCAGCGTCTGCATGGTCTCGCCAATGTACCATGCTCTGGGGCATCCTTTCCTGCAACGTATGAGGTAGACAACGTTGGCCGAGTCACAGGAGTATGAACCATGCACCTGGTGGGTGGTGTCCTCTTGTGTGATGGTGGTATCTGTGTCGATGATCTGGCATGTCTTGCAGAGGTTACCGTGGCAGGGTTGTGTGGTGTCGTGGACGCTGTTCTCCTGAAAGCTGGGTAATTTGCTGCGAATGATGGTCTGTTTGAGGTTGGGTGGCTGTTTAAAGGCGAGTAGTGGAGGTGTGGGGATGGCCATAGCGAGGTGTTCGTCATCATTGATGACATGTTGAAGGCTGCGGAGAACATGGCGTAGTTTCTCCGCTCCGGGGAAGTACTGGACGACGAAGGGTACTCTGTTGGTTGCGTCCCGTGTTAGTCTTCTGAGGAGGTCTATGCGATTTTTTGCTGTGACCCATCGGAACTGTCGATCAATGAGTCGAGCGTCACATCCCGTTCTTACTAGGGCGTCTTTCAGCGTCTGTAGGTGTCCATCGCGTTCCTCCTCGTCTGAGCAGACCCTGTGTATTCACAGGGCCTGTCCATAGGGGATGGCCTCTTTGACGTGGTTAGGGTGGAAGCTGGAAGCTGGAAAAGTGGAGCATCGTGAGGTTGTCCGTGGGCTTGCGGTAGAGTGAGGTGCTGAGGTGCCCGTCTTTGATGGAGATTCGTGTGTCCAAGAAAGAAACTGATTCTGAGGAGTAGTCCATGGTGAGCTTGATGGTGGGATGGAACTTGTTGATGTTATCGTGTAGTCTCTTTAGTGATTCCTCGCCGTGGGTCCATAGAAAGAAAATGTCGTCGATGTATCTGGTGTATAGTGTTGGTTGGAGGTCCTGTGCAGTGAAGAAGTCCTGCTCGAACTTGTGCATGTAAATGTTGGCGTATTGGGGTGTGAATTTGGTCCCCGTGGCTGTTCCGTGTGTTTGGGTAAAGAACTGGTTATCGAAGGTGAAGACATTGTGATCCAGGATGAAGCGGATGAGTTGTAAGATGGCGTCTGGAGATTGGCTGTTGTTGGTGTTGAGTATTGATGCTGTCGCAGCGATGCCGTCATCGTGGGGGATACTGGTGTATAGTGCCGAGACGTCCATCGTGGTGAGAAGTGTTCCTGGTTCAACTGGTCCGTGGGTACTGAGTTTTTGTAGGACGTCTATAGTGTCGCGACAGAAGCTGGGGGTTCCCTGTACGATGGGTTTCAGGATGCCCTCGATGTATCCAGAGAGGTTCTCACACAGGGTTCCGTTGCCTGATACGATAGGACGTCCGGGTGTGTTGGCTTTGTGTATCTTTGGGAGGCAGTAGAAGTCTCCCACGCGGGGAGTACGAGAGTAAGGAGAGGAGATCTGAGGCTGTGCTCAAACTATAGTTGCAGTGTCAGTGGGAAGCAGTTTTGTTTGGCACCAACACAAGTCAGGGCCTGGTCTGCCTCCAGACATGAGCAAAGTGAGACTTCTGCTTGAAACCACTTTGCTCCAATGCCACAGATGAGTGCAAGTGCAGTCTTAAGCATACTTAGAAGTCACTGTAGAGCTAGCTTGATGCATTGATTTATTGCCATCAGATGACAGTAACTGTTGTTGAATTTAACTTTCTAAATCCAATGGGAAGACATTGCAGCACCACATTTAGCAGGAGGTTGCCTTCAACTATGATTAACGTCTATAATAGCCTGCAACAAATAACCGTCATTTTGACTCTGAATGAACTATGAAAGTCCAAACTGCTAATTGTGCATACCTACTGTTAGTCCTTGTGTTACTGGGTAGCCGTTTGAATGCAGCTCTGTACCGTTAATGGCTGTTACACTTTGTACGAGATGAAGAAATCCACAGTGGATTTACAAAATTGCTTAAGTATTTCTTAATATCCTGTTAGTTTGCTATGTGGTCAATCTATATAGCAATCCGAGACTTTCCAAGGTTTGTGTGATGTCTGTATTTCAGTGGCAATTGGTGATCCTGTCGGCAGCTGAGGCACACGCTTTACAAGCCCAATCAAGCCAGCTTGTCACCATGGCAACACCTGGGGGTAGCTTGCTCTGGGGCTACTAATTGCTGTTTAGTTTCATGTATAAAATGAAAGGAATGAGAGATTATGGCTTTTTCACTGAACAGGGAAAGCTAAGGGAGAAACAAGTAGAGGTTTACAAAATGATAGGTCTTGAGAGGACGAATTTTGTTCCTGTGGGTTGATGAAAGAGTAACAAGGTGGCGCAAACTGAGGATTATCACTAGAAGAGTAATGGGGGGAGTTGGAAGAAACCTTTCCACACTGAGAGTTATTAGAGGAATGCTTTACTACAAGTGAATATTGAGGCAGAGATGATACAACTTAAAGGAACTGGATGAATAGTTGAAAAACAAGAAATAAAAGGATACAGGGCAAGGGCAGGGTAATGGGATTAAAGTAGATAGCTGCAGTTGATGAGTTAGCGTTAGCACTAGCACAGGTGCGATAATCCAAATAGGCACCTCCTGTGCTGTAATCTCTATGATTTCTGTTCAATGGTTCATACAGGTACAATAAAATTGGGCCCCTCCCAGAATTCATAACAGGAGTGTACTAGTACTTGTTTTGAAGATAAGCTTAATCCTCCAAAGTATGTAGAATTTATAATCTTGTAAACATCACTAAACTCATATAGCCTTGATGTTTCTAACTCCAATAGGACCTATGGCAATACAGTTGATCATGAGTCTCCCACTGATGTTGTACAACAGTGCTTAAATCTTCCGCAGAAAACAGAACGGCATTTTCGTGGTATGTTCAAAACTCGGCACAAAAACTTACCCTACTTTCGGAAGATTGAATTGTATATCATTGCTTAATCCATAAAGACAATAGGAACTGCTTCTTGAGCATGCAAAAAGGGCCTTCTGTAATGCCTGTGGTACATGATGTACCTCGTTGTTCTTTTCATCTGAAGCAGTATGGGGGATGAAGTGATGGAATCACCAAAAAAGGTTTTCAGTCTAGATCACACTTTCCTGCCTCCAAGGCCAAACAACAAATAATCTTCCCAGAACTATCTTTCCCAATAGTGGCAAGAAGAGGGAGGAGACACATATAAGTGGCCGGAGTCAGAGGAATATAATGTTCGGGGAAGAATATAGGGTTGGAGAAGATTGCTCAGATAGTTTGGGGTAAGGGAGGGATCTTAGGGAAAGAATGAGGATTTTAAATTTAAGGCTTTGGGGGTTGGGGGAAACCAATGTAGGTCAGTGAGGACAAGTTTGTTGGGAAAGTGGAACTTAGTGTTAGACAGAATACATGTATTGAAACCGAGGATCTCTGAATCAAGAGCAGAAAAAAAAACATAATTTGACTCCTGCTGCTCTCCTTATAAAGGTTCAGAGAATCTTGGGGCTCGATTTTTGGACGTCTGAGCGGGTGGGTTCGTGGCGGGGGGGCTCCGAAAATCGGGGATTCCCGGGGCGGGTCCAGAGCCCCGCTCCAACGCGCCCACTTCCGGGTTCCCCAGTGACGCGCTTAGATGCGCGCAGCCCCCGCATGCGGGACTCCCGCCGGCAATTAAAGCCGTCAGGATCCCACTTAAGGCAATTAGTTTGATAGTTCAGGTCGTTAGCAGACCTGATTTGTAGGATATTTTAGGAGGGGTGGGATTTTCAACTAAATTGAAAGTGTTTCCCCTGTGGCAGCTGCAAAGGTCCATTTGACAGGTGGTGGGGGGGAGACCCTCACTTATTGCAGGAGGCCACTCTGTCACTTTGGACAAAGTTTGGCCTCCACCACCCTCCTCCTAACAATAAAATTCACCAACTTGCACACTTACCCTGGTGTGCAGACACATGTACCTACCTTGAAACTTGTGAAATGCCCTCTATAAAATATTTAGTAAGATCGACCTGCCCAATGGAAGAAAGACACTGTTAACTACTTCTCCACTGACACATATGGCAGTAAATCTGTTCCATCAAAACCTGTGTTTCTCGGGTTCAGTACGAACCCAGCTCCATCCTGACCTTCACCCCTGTTAACTTTTAGGGTTTAGTGCCTATTGTGGTTTCCATTCATGATTTTGGAAACAGTGACGTTGACTGCTGCCTCTCCAGATGGCGAAGGAGAGATCTAATTTTTCCAGGAAGTTGAAATAATCCTCTGTTCTCCATTTGTAACTAAAAGGGGCAAGTGGGGTATTGTTTCATTGGAAATAGGAGAGATGTCAGAGAGAAAAAAAATCAACTTCCTTCCAATATGAGTAGTATTGGGTGCCTAAGAATGTTAACCGTCAGCGCCCACAAGCATTCTGGGGGTTAGAGAGGCAGAAGGCAGAGAATGGTGCACCCATTTTATTTCAGTACATTAGGTGATTGGCTCAGCCAGTCCATTATCATCATCAACATAACCAAGTACCCTCATCTGGTGGCACAATCTTTACTTTCTTCTATTGTGAACTTAACATTGGCTCAATTCTGCACCAATCCTCATACTCATTATTTGGACTTAGAGTCGAGCAATCAGCTTAATAATAGCAAGGTCCTTGTAATAGCATGTATAAATTCTAGCTGCAGTTCATTTCCTCATGGTGTTGGTTGAGAGATTTGCATTCCTGGAATGACTACCAAGGGCTCGATATTAGGAGGGAGGCGGGGGTCGACTGGGCGCGTGGGTAACGTGCCCAGTGCATTCGGGGTGCTCCGCTCGTGATCGCAGTCTAATCGAAGGCACTTACCTTGGCTTCCGGGTTTCGCGCTGGAAAGCTACACAGCGGGCGGACTGCGCACCCGCATCATAGGCTGTCAGCTGGAGGAGCCCTATTTAAAGGGACAGTCCTCCACTGACTGATGCAGCAGAAAATAGGCAAAATTACAGCATGGAGCATCCCAGGGGGAAGGCTGCTCCCAGGTTTAATGATGCCTCACTCCAGGTCTTACTGGATGGGGTGAGGAGGAGGATGGAGATCTTCCACCCGGCGGAGGGAGGAAGCGGCCTGCCTCTGCCACCACGAAGGCCTGGTTCGAGGTGGCAGAGGAGGTCACCAGCACCACCAACATACCATGCACCTGCATACAGTGCAGGAGGCGCTTCAATGACCTAAGTAGGTCAGCCGAAGTGAGTACACTTACTCAATCCCACACACTCCGTCTGCCACATCACTGCCCTCACCCCACATCTCCTTCTGCACTGCCAATATTACTTTATCACATCACTCCTCACACCCACTCAAAGCTCCTCTAGCTGACAGCCTATGATGCGGGTGCGCAGTCCGCCCGCTGCGCAGCTTTCCAGCGCGAAACCCAGAAGCCAAGGTAAGTGCCTTCGATTAGGCTGCGATCGCGAGCGGAGCACCCCGAATTCACTGGGCGCGTTGACCCCCCGCTTCCCTCCTAATATTCCTGGTAGTCATTCCAGGAATGCAAATCTCTCAACCAACACCATGAGGAAATGAATTGCAGCTAGAATTTATACATGCTATTACAAGGACCTTGCTGTTATTAAGCTGATTGCTCTACTCTTAAGTCCAAATAATGAGTATGAGGATTGGTGCAGAATTGAGCCAATGTTAAGTTCACAATAGAAGAAAGTAAAGATTGTGCCACCAGATGAGGGTACTTGGTTATGTTGATAATGATAATGGACTGGCTGAGCCAATCACCTAATAGACTGAAATAAAAAGGGTGCACCATTCTCTGCCTTCTGCCTCTCTAATCCCCAGAATGCTTGTGGGCGCTGACGGTTAACATTCTTAGGCACCCAATACTACTCTCATATTGGAAGGAAGTTGATTTTTTTTCTCTCTGACGTCTCCTATTTCCAATGAAACAATACCCCACTTGCCCCTTTTAGTTACAAATGGAGAACAGAGGATTATTTCAACTTCCTGGAAAAATTAGATATCTCCTTCGCCATCTGGAGAGGCAGCAGTCAACGTCACTGTTTCCAAAATCATGAATGGAAACCACAATAGGCACTAAACCCTAAAAGTTAAAGGGGGTGAGGGTCAGGATGGAGCTGGGTTCGTACTGAACCCGAGAAACACAGGCTTTGATGGAACAGATTTACTGCCATATGTGTCAGTGGAGAAGTAGTTAACAGTGTCTTTCTTCCATTGGCAGGTTGATCTCACTAAATATTTTATAGATGGCATTTCACAAGTTTCAACACAGAGCTTCATAACAGGAATGCATTGCACAATGAGCGCACGTGTTGGGAATTTGATCACAGAGGACAGTACTCCCGATTTGCTGCCCGAGTGATTTTCCATCCATTAATTTCAACTCCCGATCTGCTCACCTGGCGAGTGAAGCTGTGCGGTGGGAGTGCAGACCTGTTAAGTGACCTCTTGTAACTTCATTTTAAATCATCCATTTGCTGAAAACTAGCTATTGAACCTCGTCTGGAACACCAGTTTTGCTTGAGACCATTTGTGACTTGTGCCTGTATAAAGTAAATGTTTTATTAGGGCAGCTCTATAGGATTACAATCTTAACGTTTGGGTACCATGCGACTAACTAGTAAGCAACTGTGGAGAAGTCAAAGCCACTGTTTAAGTTCCAGTTGTATTTTTCTTTGGGTTCTGAACATTATTATCCCTGAGTGGGGGGGAAGGTGGGTTTGATCACTGCTGGCATCGGGCCCTATTCTGATGCTGCCAGCGAAATTGTGACTTTTGGGCATGATTTTTACTTGGAGCCAGGAATTCAGCAGTTGGGTAGATTATCGCATGGGAAATTTGGAAGTAAAGTGAGCAGGTCGGAATCTGTGATCGCAGCTCAATTGAAGGCACTTAATTTTACTTCCGGATCTCCGGTCTCCAAGCTGCGCAGCGGGCATACTGTGCACCCGCATGGTGCAATCTGAAGTCCACTATTTAAAGGGAAAAAGCAAAAATGGATTTTGGAGGAGAAAGGAGGAGAAACACATGGCTTCCAGGAAAGTAAAGGCAGCACCCAGGTTTACTGAAGTACTGCTGGATGCAGTGAGAGCAAGGAAGGAGGTAATTTACTCAAACGATGGGAGGAAGAAACCTGGTTCTGCCGCCAAGAAGGCGTGGCAGAAGAGGTGAGCAGCAGGAGCACAGTGCCCAGGTCTTGGCTGCAGTGCTTCATTATCTGAGGGGTTGCGAATGCAACTGAACACTGTCCAATCCCTCAGATAATGAGTGTAGAAGAGCGTGCTAGGAGCAGCACCAGGTGTACCTAAAAATGAGGTCCCAACCTGGTGAAGCTACAACTCAGGACTACATGCATGCTAAACAGCGGAAGCAACATGCTATAGACAGAGCTAAGCGATTCCACAACCAACGGATCAGATCAAAGCTCTGCAGTCCTGCCACATCCAGCCGTGAATGGTGGTGGACAATTAAACTACTAACGGGAGGAGGAGGCTCTGTAAACATCCCCATCCTCAATGATGGCGGAGTCCACACATGAGTGCAAAAGACAAGGCTGCAGTGTTGGCACTTCTGGCTGAAGATGGTTGCAGAGTGGGTGATCCATCTCGGCCTCCTCCGATATCCCCACCATCACAGAAGTCAGTCGTCAGCCAGTTTGATGTCAAGAAATGGCTGAGTGCACTGGATACAGCAAAGGCTATGGGCCCTGACAACATCCCGGCTGTAGTGCTGAAGTCTTGTGCTCCAGAACTAGCCGCGCCTCTAGCCAAACTGTTCCAGTACAGCTACAACACTGGCATCTACCCGACAATGTGGAAAATTGCCCAGGAATGTCCTGTCCACAAAAAGCAGGACAAATCCAATCCGGCCAATCACCGCCCCATCAGCCAACGCTCAATCATCAGCAAAGTGATGGAAGGTCCTCGTTGACAGTGCTATCAAGCGGCACTTACTCACCAATAACCTGCTCACCGATGCTCAGTTTGGGTTCCGCCAGGACCATTCGGCTCCAGACCTCATTACAGCCTTGGTCACGTAATCGGACGCCCTGGCAAACAACCCATCTGTCACCTACCTATACCCTTACGTGCAAATGATTGAGACACCCTGCAGATGTCAATGGTTGCGCCCTGGAAGGACCAAGAGGCAAAGAAATTCATGGCTGTGGTTACTTTCACTGCCACAGGCAATGCATGGTCACCAGGTTCAGCAGGGAGTGTCTTCCTCACGGAGGCTGCAGATGTCTGCGACCACCTGCTGACTCAATCTGAGCCTGCGTAGGCACTGCTCCTCAGAGAGGTCCAGGAAGCTCAGCCTCTGCCTATACACCCTTTCAAGTGGCTCATACCTCCTGCGACCTCTCTGCTGTTCTCCGAGACCTTGTTGTACACCTCATGCTTGTGCACCAGCAGATCCCAGCACAGCACAGCGTGCCTGCCGTGGATGTACATTTTTCTCCTCCTCAGATGTCCTCTGGAGTACACCCATTGCGCCCCTCCATCTGATCTTGATAGTTTGAGAGACTCCAAAGTCTTCCCAAAGCTGTCTCAACAAAGAACTCTCAGTCTTAACACAAGAAGAACTCTCAGCCAAACGTTTGCCTCAGAGAACTGAGAGACCAGCTGCAATGCCTGAGCTTTTATTGAGATGTGTCAATCACAGGTTTAAAAGCCCAAATCAACTTCTGCATGAATCTCGCCTCCGTTTCACTGGCAAGATTGAGAAGCCATGGGAAACCCGTGCAGGTGAGGTTAAAGTTGTTGAAGAAGGCAGCTCACCATCACGTTCTTGAGGGCAATTAGGGATGGGCAATAAATGCTGGCCTTGCCAGCGACGCCCACATCCCATGAACGAATTTTTAAAAAAGCCTTAAAATCAACAAAAAATGAAGTACCTCAAAAATTTCCATGAGGTAAATTACCCCTTTAACAATCCACCCACTGGCTTTAAGTGGGGACAGGACCTTTGGGTTTTGGCTGCGGGCGCATCCTAATGTGCCTGGGTTAAATCTGAGAGATTTTGATGTATCTGAAATATTTTGTAATCAATAGCCACGTTAAACTTTTACCAAAGTACTGTTGTTGCATAACCGTTTCAATCTCTGCGTAAATATATTTTTAGCGAGTTTGAACTGTTAGTTTTCTGTGTAACTGTATTCAAACCAGGTTGCTTACTTGTACAGTATTTGGTTACAGGGAGGAGTAGAAGATCTCAGTGTGCCTTTCATAATAAACTGTTTTCCAAGTTAAATTGTGTGAAAAGAGGCCAGTGTGTGCGATTGTTTTTTTGCAGTGCTACCGACCTTTTTTAAAATTTATTTATATGTGTGTATACACACATACATGAAAAAATTATCTGAATATGGAAAGTACAGAGGAGAAGTGAAAAAGGAAATAAGAGGGGCAAAGAGAGAGTAAGAGAATAGACTGACGACCAACATAAAAGGGAATCCAGAAGTCTTCTATAGGCATATAAATAGTAAACGGGTAATAAGAGGAGGGGTGGGGCCAATTAGGGACCAAAAAGGAGATCGACGCATGGAAGCAGAGGGCATGGCTGAGGTACTAAATGAGTACTTTGCATCTGTCTTTACCAAGGAAGATGATGCTGCCAACATTACAGTAAAAGGGAAGGTAATTGTGATACTGGATGGGGTGAAAATTGATGAAAAGGAGGTACTAGAAAGGCTGACTATGCTTAAAATACCGGGTACGGTAGCATAGTGGTTATGTTACTGGACTAATAATCCGGAGTTATGAGTTCAAATCCTGCCACGGCAGCTGGGGAATTTAAATTCAATTAATTAAAATAAAAATCTGGAATTTAAAAAAAACTAGTATCAGTAATGGTGGCAATGAAACTACCAGATTTGTCGTAAAAATCCATCTGGCTCACTAATGTCCTTTAGGGAAGGAATTGCCCTCTAAAATGGCCAAGCAAGCCACTCAGTTGTACAATCTCGTTAAAAAAGTCATAAGAATAAAACCGGACGGACCACCCGGCATCGGACCACTAGGCACCGGACATGACAAAGGCAAACCAAGCCCAGTCGACCCTGCAAAGTCCTCCTCACTAACATCTGGGGACTTGTGCCAAAATTGGGAGAGCTGTCCCACAGACTAATCAAGCAACAGCCTGACATAGCCATACTCACAGAATCATACCTTTCAGCCAAGGGTATGTCCTGTTCCACCGGCAGGACAGACTGACCAGAGGTGGCGGTACAGTGATATACAGTCAGGAGGGAGCGGCTCTGGGAGTCCTCAACATTGACACACCATCCCGACTTGGAAATATGTTGTCGTTCCTTCATCATCACTGGGTCAAAATCCTGGAACTCCCTTCCTAACAGCACTATGGGAGAACCTTCACAACACGGACTGCAGCGGTTCAAGAAGGCGGCTCACCACCACCTTCTCAAGGGCAATTATGGATGGGTAATAAATGCTGGCCTTGCCAGCGATGCCCACATCCCATGAACGAATAAAAAAAAGATACAATCCTCCTTAGTTTCGGTGGTGATGCCAGAGGACTGGTGCAAATGTTACACCCTTGTTCAAAAAAGGGTGTAAGGATAAACCCAGTAACTACAGGCCAGTCAGTTTAACCTCGATGGTGGGGAAGCTTTTAGAAATGATAATCCAGGACAAAATTAACAGTCTCTTGGACAAGTGTGGATTAATAAAGGAAAGCCAGCACAGATTTGTTAAAGGCAAATCGTATTTAACTAACTTGATTGAGTATTTTGATGGGGTAACAGAGATGGTTGATGAGGGCAATACGGTTGATATGTATATGGACTTTCAAAAGGCATTTGATAAAGTGCCACAAAATGGGCTTGTCAGCAAAATTGAAGCCCATGGATTAAAAGGGGCAGTGGCAGCATGGACACGAAATTGGCTAAGTAACAGGAAACAGAGAGTAGTGGTGAATGGTCCTTTTTCGGACTGGAGGAAGGTATACAGTGGTCCCCAGTGGTCGGTACTAGGACCGCTGCTTTTTTTGCTATATATTAATGACTTGGACTTGGGTGTACAGGGCACAATTTCAAAATTTGCAGATGAGACAAAACTCGGAATCATAGTAAACAGTGAGGAGAATATTAATAGACTTCAAAAGGATATAGACAGGCTGGTGCAATGGGAGGGCACATGGCAGATGAAATTTAATGCAGAGAAGTGTGAAATTATACATTTTGGCAGGAAGAACGAGGAGAGGCAAAATAAACTAAATGGTACAATTCTAAAGTGGGTGCAGGAACAGAGAGACCTGGGGGTATATGTGCACAAATCTTTGAAGTGGCAGGACAGGTTGAGAAAGTGGTTAAAAAAACATACAGGATCCTGGGCTTTATAAATAAAAGAATAGAGTACAAAAGCAAGGAAGTTATGTTGAACCTTTATAAAACACTGGTTCGGCCACAACTGGAGTATTGTGTCCAATTCTGGGAAGGGTGTGAAGGCCTTAGAGAGGGTGCAGAAAAGATTTACTAGAATGGTTCCAGGGTTGAGGGATTTCAGTTACATGGAGAAGCTGGGGTTGTTCTCCTTACAGCAGAGAAGGTTGAGAGGAGATTTGATAGAAGTGTTCAAAATCATGAAGGGTTTAGATAAAGTAAATAAAGAGAAACTCTTCCCTTTGGCGGAAGGGTCAAGAACCAGAGGACACATATTTAAGGTGATTGGCAAAAGAACCAAAGTGACGTGAGGAAAAACATTTTTACGCAGCGAGTAGTTATGATCTGGAAGGCACTGCCTGAAAGGGTGGTGGATGCAGATTCAGTCGTGGGTTTCAAAAAGGTATTGGATAAATATTTGAAGGAAACAATTTGCAGGGCTATAGGGAAAGAGTTGGGGAGTGGCACTAACTGGATTGCTCTTACAAAGAGCCAGCAAAGGGTGAATGGCCTCCTTCTGTGGTGTAATGATTCTGTGATCCTATCTGCTGTGGCTTTGCTCACGGTAAATTGGACAATACCATCTTTTATTACAAGTACATGATTCACAATTCTGCTGCTCATGGAAGAGCACAAAGTCTAATTGCTGTTAAGTAAACATGAAGATGCGGTCAGCAGGATATCAATTACAAGTTGGAAGAAATGCGTTAATTTTCCTGTATTTTAAATTGTTTTGCATATGTGATGTCTGTGCACACTGATGGACCATTTTTAATATATTAGAGATCGATAGATAAATTTACCCGTTAAAAATTTATTTTAATTATGAGACTTACTAGTCTTCATATAATTGGCAACTGCAGTGTGCTACATGGTATGGCATTATAGCAGTCCTACATGTTACTGGAGTTGTTGTATGTCATATGTTGGAGATTGGAGCTTAATATATCTGAGGTTCTTGGGAAATACTTGAGGCACCTTATATTTCCTCTGTTTTAGGCGTTAGAACTGCTGGCTGGAAATGAGACTGCATGATGGACTCTTAAGTGTCTGTGCACTACTGACATTCTAGCAAGACATCACATAACACAAGGCAGCAAACACGCACAGGAGAAGGGCTGCGTGACCTCGAACTGTTGAGTACATTTGAAGAGGCCGCAGTGACAATCATTCACCATGAAAATCTTTATATGACAAATGGGGATCCCAGTAGAAGGAGGGCCAGTGAAACTGAGACAATGTCAAGGTCACTTTTAGTTACAGTAAACTTGAAATCGCTACTTTTGCAATTTTGGCTCAAAAACCCTCGAGTACAAAGAATGTGCTGTGTCCTTTGTTTCTTTGAAGCTAAACTTGAATGAAAATGTCCGCGTGATTCTCTGGGGTGGGGAATTGTGCTCTGTAGTTGAAACTTGAGCAATTTGAAGGAACATAACCAAGAGACCTAATGCCCAATTTTCCGCTCTGAGCAAGGAGAAGGCAATATCACTGTAATGCAGACGTTGCACCAGCCTGAGTGGTACACAGCCTTCTCCCACTAATCATCTGGCGTCTGACCTCCTTACATACCCAGAGTGCGTTTGCGGTGTGTGATCTGTGAATGATTGGGGACTCGCTGTTTCAGGGCATCATATCTGGTGCTACTGCATGCATTTAAAGGTCTGCAGCAGCCCTTGAAAGGGAAGTACGTTTTGATGGACTGAAAGCTTACAGGTGTGAGAATGGGACAGCAGCAAGTCAGGGGGGAAGATGTTCTGTTTGACATTCGAGGGCAGCAGGAACACGGCTGCAATAGGCACGGATGAGGTCGCTAATGCCCCTCCAGCTTCCCCATAAACGGTGAAAGATGTGCCAGAAAACAAACCGGATGAGACAGCCAGCAAGGCATTGGATGTGATAACACCAGTACAAGGAGGTACAGGGCTATTTCAATCCCAAGAGGCTCCTGCTGACACTCAGCAGCCAACCGCCTCACTTACTGCTGCCACTGGGGAAGCACTGAGAAGGACCACTAGATTAGGATAGGAACACAAGCAGGCCATTCAGCCCCTCGAGCCTGTTCCGCCATTCAGTTAGATCATTTCTGATCTGTATCTCAACTCTATTTACCTGACTTGGTTCCATATCCCTTAATATCCTTAAATAATGTTTTGATAGATATAGAACAAACAAAACATATACTGTCACCAAGGGGACACTGAGGGTGAAAGCACTGAGCACTTGTAGGGTATTAAATTAGGTTTACTTTGTTACCACTTTTTCCAGAGAGTTTCTTTCTAATAACACAAAATAAGGTGCCAGCAAATGTTCCCTTCATCTCGTACCACTTAAAACATGAAATACTGCCATTGGGGCACTTTCAACATAATTTCACATTGATATCCCAAACAGCACTGGGCTTTGTACTTCACAGTTCAAGATCCTGCACTCACTTGGAGGATCTTCCTGTTTTACTGAACTCATAGAACTACTTTCTTTTTTGTAAGTTTGTCCTTAATGTTGGAAATTTGTCTAGTAACACAAATATTTCCTTCAGGTTCTTATCCACAAAACGCTCAAATCTAACAAAGGCATTACCAAAAAAAACTAAACAAAATACAACCAAAAGAACTAACTAACAAAGTTCTGTATACCTTTAACAGCTGCTTTCTGCATCCTTGCGCATCCCCAATTTTCATCACTCGGCCGTTGGCACCCATGCCATCAGCTGTCTAGGCCCTAAGCTCTGGAATTCCATCCCTAAACTGGTCTGCATCTTTACCTCTCTCTTCTCCTTTAAGACACTCCTTAAAACCTACCTCTGTGACTGTCACCTGTCCTAATATCTCCTTATGTGGCTCGGTGTCAAATTTTGTTTGATAATCGCTCCTGTGAAGCGCCTTGGTATGTTTTACTACGGTAAAGGCGCTATATAAATGCAAGTTGTTGTTGCATGCAGCTTACCTTTAATGCCACATGCGAATGGGTGGAATATTGGTCAGTATTTCTAGCCGAAGATAAAGAAATACTTTGCATTACCAAAAGCCCTTCACCTCCTTCCCAAACGAAGCTCTGATAAAGAACCTTGCGTGAGCTAACCATGTGGGTGTAAAGTCCATTTGGAAAATTGCAGAGGGTGGAGTTCTTTTGGGGACCTGCTGAGATTGCGATCTTTGAATCCTATCAGCTGGAAAATCAGCTTTCTAATCAATGCACAAGCTGAGTTTAAGTTCTTTAAGAATGGAAGCAGTGGTTTTTATTGCACTGCTCCTTCTGAGATAAGCAATATAAGATTGGCACTCAGGTTTTTATTCTCAGCAAACAATTATTTTATTATAACAGCAGCAATATCTTATCAAGGTGCATGGAGCTAATTGGAACATAGCTGTTTCAGTGGAAAATGGAGTTGTATTATGAGCAGATTTCACTTTGTTCCCTTGAATATCTGCTATCTTTCTTGATTAGCTTTTGTTTTCTTACTGTGTGGTTATATTTTACACCAAATTATTATTGCTCAATGCGTAATCGTGCGATTAGAGTATTGCATAAGGATGATTCTTCCCAGCCTCATGCAACACTTCTGAGATGGTTGTACTCTCTACCTGTGATCGATATTGTTTTTCAAATTATACTTAATAATTCTATAGAGGAATTATTAATCTGTGGTGTTCTCCCACTCAAATATCCAAATAATTGTTGCCCATTTTAGGAAGACCGGTCTCATCACCTCTATTGTTTTATGGACAAAGGTCTCTATTCATTAACATACTCTATTTATCATTAAACATCTCTACCTATGCTGTCTGAGAGTCCATATCACAAACAAGTGGGTTCCTTAAGAATGGATATATGTTAATGTGGTACAGGTTCTCTTGGGATTTTAAGCCATGAGTTTGCAGATTTCTGCAAAATGGTGGAAAAGAAGAAATGGATGCCACAATGAAACTACGTTAATGTATATTATGAAACATTTTCCGAGAGCAATGGCATCTCCCAGCTTTCAAAACATGTTAGGAAGATCTAATATTGTGTGGCAAAACAGAGGTCAAATTTGGCACAGAAAGCACGGTAAATTGGAAGACAAGATGACCAAAGAAGAATGGAAGGTTCACCAAGCCATCTATTGGGATCTGTGCTTTTTAAATTTCAATTGAAAAGTAAGCTTCGATGTACACTGTCGCACTTCCTTTGAGCTAAAGCAAGACTTGGTACACAAAGTAATCTGAATACCCTCAGCGAACAAGAGGTCCATTGATGGATTCTTGATTTATAAGTAGGATTGCTTCTGTGCACCCACATCACCTCAAGCTGAATAATATCGATACGACCAGACATTTTTGTAGTAGATTAAACAGCCAAAAAGATTAATGCACAGATAAAGTGCAAGCAGTAACAGTGAAATCACTCCAAATAACATGGCAGCTTTGAGCCAGTTCATGAAAAGGTGAGACAACACCCCTCGATTGCACTCCTTTGATTGGCTTTCTTTGCAAATCTTTCTGAAAAAGATGGACAAACCCTACAAGGATGTGGAGTAGCCACTTGATCCCAGCTGATTACGGTCTTTCTCAGAACTATGTAGATGGAACTGTGTCTTGCCTATGTGTTACTTGAAAGCTGTCAAATTCTTGTATCCATAAAACTCTTTGAGAAGTCAGTTGGTGAGACAGCAAGTCTTTACTCAAACAATGGACAGTGAGCTCCATAACACACACGCAAAAGCAGTTCAATGGCCACCTGTAGTGTTTTTTAAAAATTAATTCTCGGGGTGTGGGCATTGCTGGCAAGGCCGAAATTTATTGCCCATTCCTAATTGTCCTTGAGAAGGTGGTGGTGAGCCGCCTTCTTGAACCGCTGCATTCTGTGTGGTAAAGGTTCTCCCACAGTCCTGTTAGGTAGGGAGTTCCAGGATTTTGACCCAGGATGAAGAAACAGCGATATATTTCCAAGTCGGGACGGTGTGTGACTTGGAGGGGAACGTGCAGGTGGTGTTGTTCCCATGTGCCTGCTGCCCCTGTCCTTCTAGGTGGTAGAGGTCGCAGGTTACTTGTTTCTAACGCTTGGATATGTATGGTGATTGTTTAACCAGATATATATGTTGATTAGTGATCAGTTGTATTAACTTGACTGGCTTTTTAAAATGTTTTTATCAAAAGAATAGAAGCCATTCTCCCAGCATCCAGTTGCAGATGCCATTTTGAGGGTGATATTAAAAGAATTATTAAAAGAACTCCTTTTAAGCTAAGAAACGCATCAGAGAGAGTAAACTCAAAGAAATATTAAAACGTAGGCTTTTGTGATTTGAAACAAGACAGATCTCCGCTCTGATGTTAAGAGAATAATAGAAGGTGCAGAATGTACCTTTTAAATTCAGACCAGGAGTAAGGCCAGCTACTGTAGATTTTCTATCAGTGGACACCAGTTTAACATTATTCTTCAAACTGTAACTTAATGCTAAGATTAATTTATATTTTAATTTCTTTATTTCCTTTCTTCATGTGACTTCAATTTTTTAAAAAGTCCTTATTATTTCTTCCTTCCCCTCTGCTGTTTGCTTTCCAGGTAAGGACTGGATGCATAAATCAGCAGTTAGGAGGAAATGCAATGAGAGACATTGGGCATGATGTTAACTGGGAGCCGGGAACCCAGCCCGTCTTTAGATATTTGTGTGGGGAACCCGGAAGCCAAACGAATGCATCACAATCTGAGATTGCAACTCAGTTGAAGATAAGTATTTGTGCTCTGGGTTTCCCACGCGCCAGGCAGCCAGATTGATAGGCTGGCTGCCTAATGGAAGGGAAAGGAGCTGCGAATCGGAGAGGGGGGAGGGAGAGAGAGATCGTGGGCTGTGGAAGACATTGGAGGGGTGGGGGGATGTGGACGACATCGGGTGGGCCTTAAGGAAGATCGGAGGGTCCAGCATCGGGGATGGGGGGTTTCCAGCATCAGGAGGGTCTCTCATCGTCGGTGGCGGGGGGGGGAGTCGGCCAATCGTGAGGGTCCGATCGCACCAAGTGAGCTTGTTGGGCCTGGATGAAGCTCTCCTGCTCCTCCGGGCCCACAAGCAGTGCAATAAAGGCACTCACCTCATGGATCCGACCCTTCCCGCCTGCTTTCACCTGATATGAATCAGAAGCGATGGGAAACCCAAACAGATAAGGTTAAATTTGTTTGGCATTTCTAATACACAAAAAATTAAGTGACTCAACTATCGCAATGAGGTACATCGCCCCTTTAAATATCGGCCCACCGGCTTTAAGTGGGGACAGGACTTCCGAGTTTCTGTTGCGCGCACACGCATCCAAACGCGCCTGGGTTAAACCCAGAAGTGGGCGCGTTGGAGCCAGGATGCGGCCCCATTCCAAAAACCAACCATTTTTACTGCCCACCCTTCCCCAACCCATCCATTCTTGGGGGTTAAAATTACCCCCGTTATCCCTGTAGGCTTTGTTCTCTTCTCCTTTGCGTCTCCAAATGATAAGGCATGCTGTATTTACAGGGGACCGTATCTTTAAGCCACTAGTCTTCATGGCTTTGGATTGGTTTTCTCTCCAGTATACTGAATGGGCTCAGATATTCATCACTGAGCATAAACAGACTTTTCAGAACAGTCACATTGCTAGCCATCACAAATGGGGCCAAGCATTCTTTAGTATTCCCATTCTGCCAGGATCTCCAGCCATCCTCACCACTTGCTTATCCTAGCTTGCTTGTAGTGACAAGGCAAAGGAGCTGAATATTTGTAACTGAAGAGAGAACTTGGTACCTTATTCAGGAGAGCTCGGTGGATAACATCATAGCCAGGCCTTCTCGACAGAGCTGTTGAATTGATTTTCTTAGCAGTGAAGGTATCACATCATTGTCTAGTTATGTTCTTATCGGCCTACGTGGATTTAGTCACTGCTTACTGTTCAGAGGGGAGTTAGCCGTTCTATAGGAAGTGGTGTTCTTAAAGGGAGAAAAAACATTTTTGACAACATGTACAGGATCATTGAGGAAGGTAAGTAGAGCAGACAAGAAAAGACCATTCAGCTCAAAGGATGCCATACCTGTAGTACCCAAACACACTCTATACCCATTGTCTAGCTGCTGGATGACACATGGCACTATGCAGCACTAGCCATGTTGTGCTTCATGTAAGCCCAGATCTGTAGTCAGTCAATGAAAGGGTGGTAGAAGCAGATTCAATAGAAACTTTCAAAAGGGAATCGGATATATACTTAAAAGGGAAACATTTGCGGGGCTATGGGGAAACAGCAGGGGAACAGGACTAATTGTTAGCTTTTTCAGAGAGCCAGCGCAGACACAATGGCGGCCTGCTGTGCTGCATGATTCTATGAATGATAACAACTTCCTATTGACACAGCTTCTTCCATGCAGCTAGACCTTGTGACAAAAGGCTACTTTTCTGTAGATCAAGCCAAAACTGCTTGTATCGACTAATACAACGTTGAGTAGGTTCAGGTAATTTTGATTTGTACACCTAAGCAGGACTCTAAATGCATAGTGCCTGTTTGAAAGGTGTGCTGATGGGCAGGCCAACATTTAAAAATTAACACTAGGTATTCCTAGCTCCTTTGCCCAGTACCTCGTGCCCCTTCTTCCCATGCTGGAAGATCACCTGGCACAAAAGTGTTTTGAAGTAGGTCATTTAAAAAAAAATAGGATGAAGTTATTGTTTTATTTGTTTGTAGTAAAATCATTATATTTTCTACAGCAAACAATTCAAGAAGGAACAATCACATCACTCTTTCTTCTCTTGCCTCCCTTCCCATTTTCACATTTAATTTCACACTCACCGCCACACATCCTGTCTCACTTTTCAAACTCTACACATACCTGGTGTTATAATTTGAATGCTCTCTTAACCCTCTTCACCCATCTTCACAGCAAAAGGCAATTTCCATAAGCAGAGCCATGTCTCCTGTAATCTTATACTTGAAACTTTATGAATGATGTGAAGGGAAAACATGCCACAGAATTAACAGTTACCCTTTTATTGTGGTCTTTTGCACCAGAGATTGTGCAGGCTGCCTACCATGCTCTTCTGTTCGTTCCACTCTAGTGTTCAGGCTAAAAATAAGAGTTGAACTTATTTATAAGAATTATATAATTATACAGAGGCAAAAGAATACTGCAAATAATCAACAATACAGTAGTTGGTGTACATAATACTTCAAAATGTTCTGAACATAATAAACTCATAGGGATGGATAATACGATAAACAGCCAGTATTGCTGATGTTGCCCAGGGACAACTTGCATCTGCACCCAAATGAGCTAATCTTGCTGGATGATGTAGTTGCCTCATTTACATAATGTTCAAGCATTCCAGGCACGTTGCTCATGACATGCTTGGAGTGCCAGAGCTGAAAAGTCAGACATCAACAGCCAGTGAAGGCCTGCTTGCTGCCCATTCTGTGCCAGGTGATCTTCCAGCATGGGAAGAAGGGGCAGGAGGTACTGGGCAAAGGATCTAGGAATACCTAGTGTTATTTTTTAAATGTTGGCCTGCCCTTCAGCACACCTTTCAAACAGGCACCATGCATTTAGAGTCCTGCTCAGGTGTCCAGACCAGAATAAGGAGCTGCTGCCCCTTAGAATATAAACAGCAACTCTTTGGCTATCTGCCGATTTTATTTTCTTCTGACAGTATATTTGCATGTCAAGTAGTTTGGTTCCAAGAACATCTCCCTGGAATATCTAACAGGCACCTTCAAGTTTCACATGCATTTAACTTTTCAAAGATGTGAGGGAATTTCTGATGCAATTAACTTGTGAGTATCTGTAATGACTTCCCTCCAGGAAACCAGCTGGCTATCTCCCCCTGAAATTAATAGCTATCTCTAGACAGACTTATTTGTTGTCTTACTTCCCCCACACAATCAAAGGAACTGTTTTACGAATACAGCTACCAGTAGACCATTTGAAATTCAAAATGGTAAACAGGCTACTCAGTACGTGAAGAGTGAGTAGACCTAGCCCTGCCCACCACATTGCCGATTGAAATTCTCAGCGGTTTGTACATAGTGGGTCAGTGCCTCTTAGCTTTCTTCCAAAACAAATACAAATTGTTAAACCATTCACCATCCTTCTGTATTAAGAGGTTGAATGACTCAAGCATACTGGCCTTCGTTGGACAACAGATATTTCACATCCATCCCAATCAGTTTTACCAATTGAGTTTGAGCAGTGTTGGCACCTACCTTTATGGCCAGACTTTCTAGCCAAGAACTTCAGTACCCTGACTTAGGCTATTGGGCACCTGGTAAGCCAAACTACCTGGGCCAGTCATTCCACAAGATATGACTTTGCTGTAGAAAATGTTTTCCAGGTGGCAGTACTCCACTTTCAGGTGTTACACAATGTCTACAATGAAGGCATTAATGCCTAGAAATTAGCATTGGTAATCTTAGTGGATGAATGCTTAACGCATTATCATGACAATGATTAACTGCCATTTTAGAGGCCGCCATCAACCCATGTTAAATAAACAGTTTAATACCTGCATGAAAATAACAGGCAGAGGAATGTCATATTAACATGAGCATGATTTTAGCATGGCGGCAGGAAGTCAGTGGTTGGGTGAATAGGCGCGTGGGAAATACGGAAAACTTTTCTGCGCGTTGGCTGTAGCGATCACGACTAAATTGAAGGCCCTAAATGTAACTTTCGGGTTTCACGTCTCCAAGCTGCGTACCGCACACCAGAATGACGTGCTGGGAACTGGAGTATTTAAAGGCCCATTGCAACCATGGATTTTGAAGGAGAAAGGAGGAAAATAGAAAAATGCAGCATCACTGGTCTTAGGCAGAAACCTGCTTTTGCGACTCCTCTCGAGTTGCTACTGGTGTCAGGAGCAGGAGGGAGATACTATACCTGGCTGACCAGAGGAAGCACCCGGCTTCTGCCACCATGAAGGCCTGGCTCAAGGTGACAGAGGAGTTGAGCAGCAGGAGCACTGTGGCAAGGTTGTGGGTGCAATGCAGGAAGTGCTTTAATCACCTAGCCAAGTTAGGAAAAGTGAGTACAGTTACTGATTCACTTATGTCCTGTGATGTACACCACCCCCTCTGGCATTCTGTCCTGCCAAGCCTACTCCATCACATCACTCCTCACAACCATTTAAGTCTCATCATCAACTTACCTTCACTTTCTGTGCACTTCTTCACCTCCTCATTTGTGAACCCAACACTCCCATTCACCCCAATCTTGATGCAGTGTGATGAATCTTTCTGATAGTCACCCTCTGATGCAGCTGTTTCATTGTCAGCATCACCCAAAGCAATGCATCCATCGGGTGAACATGTCACCTCACTCACTCACAAGTCTGTTCTTAATTCCCTTGTAGGAGAAGAGGGCATAAAATACAAGGGAGAGAAGATGGAGGGGGCCACCACAAATAGTGCCTTAAACACAGGCGGAGGAGGAGGGATTGACATAAGTCGCACGGTTGCTGTCTGGCCGTTGGGATGGGGAGACTGGCAACCCGCAGACAGCTGGTAACAGAACTTTAATATCCTTCATACACATCATGAATTGATGTTATCGATGATTGACCTATTGCACACCTCAGCATGCTCATTGCAAACTAACTTCTGCAATGAGTCTTTAATATTGCTTAACATTCTCTGAAAGGGTTTGTTTTTATTTGTTCACGGGATGTGGGCGTCGCTGGCGAGGCCAGCATTTATTGCCCATCCCTAATTGCCCTTGAGAAGGTGGTGGTGAGCCGCCTTCTTGCTGCAGTCCGTGTGGTGACGGTTCTCCCACAGTGCTGTTAGGAAGGGAGTTCCAGGATTTTGACAATGAAGGAATGGCGATATATTTCCAAGTCGGGATGGTGTGTGACTTGGAGGGGAACGTGCAGGTGGTGTTGTTCCCATGTGCCTGCTGCTCTTGTCCTTCTAGATGGTAGAGGTCGCGGGTTTGGGAGGTGCTGTCGAAGAAGCCTTGGCAAGTTGCTGCAGTGCATCCTGTGGATAGTGCACGGTGCGCCGGTGGTGAAGGGAGTGAATGTTCAGGGTGGTGGATGGGGTGCCAATCAAGCGGGCTGCTTTATCTTGGATGGTGTCGAGCTTCTTGAGTGTTGTTGGAGCTGCACTCATCCAGGCAAGTGGAGAGTATTCCATCACACTCCTGACTTGTGCCTTGTAGATGGTGGAAAGGCTTTGGGGAGTCAGGAGGTGAGTCACTCGCCACAGAATACCCAGCCTCTGACCTGCTCTAGTAGCCACAGTATTTATATGGCTGGTCCAGTTAAGTTTCTGGTCAATGGTGACCCCCAGGATGTTGATGGTGGGGGATTCGGCGATGGTAATGCCGTTGAATGTCAAGGGGAGGTGGTTAGACTCTCTCTTGTTGGAGATGGTCATTGCCTGGCACTTTTCTGGCGCGAATGTTACTTGCCACTTGTGAGCCCAAGCCTGGATGCTGTCCAGGTCTTGCTGCATGCGGGCTCGGACTGCTTCATTATTTGAGGGGTTGCGAATGGATCTGAACACTGTGCAGTCATCAGCGAACATCCCCATTTCTGACCTTATGATGAAGGGAAGGTCATTGATGAAGCAGCTGAAGATGGTTGGGCCTAGGACACTGCCCTGAGGAACTCCTGCAGCAATGTCCTGGGGCTGAGATGATTGGCCTCCAACAACCACTACCATCTTCCTTTGTGCTGGGTATGACTCCAGCCACTGGAGAGTTTTTCCCCTGATTCCCATTGACTTCAATTTTACTAGGGCTCCTTGGTGCCACACTCGGTCAAATGCTGCCTTGATATCAAGGGCAGTCACTCTCACCTCACCTCTGGAATTCAGCTCTTTTGTCCATGTTTGGACCAAGGCTGTAATGAGGTCTGGAGCCGAGTGGTCCTGGCGGAACCCAAACTGAGCATCGGTGAGCAGGTTATTGGTGAGTAAGTGCCGCTTGATAGCACTGTCGACGACACCTTCCATCACTTTGCTGATGATTGAGAGTAGACTGATGGGGTGGTAGTTGGCCGGATTGGATTTGTCCTGCTTTTTGTGGACAGGACATACCTGGGCAATTTTCCACATTGTCGGGTAGATGCCAGTGTTGTAGCTGTACTGGAACAGCTTGGCTAGAGGCGCAGCTAGTTCTGGAGCACAAGTCTTCAGCACTACAGCTGGGATGTTGTCGGGGCCCATAGCCTTTGCTGTATCCAGTGCACTCAGCCGTTTCTTGATATCACGTGGAGTGAATCGAATTGGCCGAAGACTGGCTTCCGTGATGGTGGGGATATCGGGAGGAGGCTGAGATGGATCATCAACTCGGCACTTCTGGCTGAAGATGGTTGCAAACGCTTCAGCCTTGTCTTTTGCACTCACGTGCTGGACTCCGCCGTCATTGAGGATGGGGATGTTTGCAGAGCCTCCTCCTCCCGTTAGTTGTTTAATTGTCCACCACCATTCACGACTGGATGTGGCAGGACTGCAGAGCTTTGATCTGATCCGTTGGTTGTGTAATCGCTTAGCTCTGTCTATAGCATGTTGCTTCCGCTGTTTAGCATGCATGTAGTCCTGAGTTGTAGCTTCACCAGGTTGGCACCTCATTTTTAGGTACGCCTGGTGCTGCTCCTGGCATGCTCTTCAACACTCCTCATTGAACCAGGGTTGATCCCCTGGCTTGTTGGTAATGGTAGAGTGAGGAATATGCCGGGCCATGAGGTTACAGATTGTGCTGGAATACAATTCTGCTGCTGCTGATGGCCCACAGCGCCTCATGGATGCCCAGTTTTGAGCTGCTAGATCTGTTCTGAATCTATCCCATTTAGCACGGTGGTAGTGCCACACAACACGTTGGATGGTGTCCTCAGTGCGAAGACGGGACTTCATCTCCACGAGGACTGTGCGGTGGTCACTCCTACCAATACTGTCATGGACAGATGCATTTGCGACAGGTAGATTGGTGAGGACGAGATCAAGTAAGTTTTTCCCTCGTGTTGGTTCGCTCACCACCTGCCGCAGGCCCAGTCTAGCAGCTATGTCCTTCAGGACTCGGCCAGCTCGGTCAGTAGTGGTACTGCCGAGCCACTCTTGGTGATGGACATTGAAGTCCCCCACCCAGAGTACATTTTGTGCCCTTGCTACCCTCAGTGCTTCCTCCAAATGGTGCTCAACATGGAGGAGGACTGATTCATCAGCTGAGGGAGGACGGTAGGTGGTAATCAGCAGGACGTTTCCTTTCCCATGTTTGACCTGATGCCATGAGATTTCATGGGGTCCAGAGTCAATGTTGAGGACTCCCAGGGCCACTCCCCCCTGACTGTATATCACTGTACCACCACCTCTGGTGGGTTTGTCCTGCCGGTGGGACAGGACATACCCAGGGATGGTGATGGAAGAGTCTGGGACGTTGGCTGAAAGATATGATTCTGTGAGTATGGCTATGTCAGGCTGTTGCTTGACTAGTCTGTGGGACAGCTCTCCCAATTTTGGCACAAGTCCCCAGATGTTAGTAAGGAGGACCTTGCAGGGTTGACTGGGCTTGGTGTTTTGCCGTTGTCGTGTCCGGTGCCTAGTGGTCCGATGCCGGGTGGTCCGTCCGGTTTTATTCTTATTGTGACTTTTCAAAGCGAGATTTTACAACTGAGTGGCTTGCTAGGCCATTTCAGAGGGCAATTAAGAATCAACCACATTGCTGTGGGTCTGAAGTCACATTTCGGCCAGACCGGGTAAGGACGGCAGGTTTCCTTCCCTAAAGGACATTAGTGAACCAGATGGGTTTTTACGACAATCCGGTAGTTTCATGGCCATCATTACTGATACTAGTATTTTAATTCCAGATTTTTATTTAATTAATTGAATTTAATTAATTAATTGAATTTAAATTCGCCAGCTGCCGTGGTGGGATTTGAACTCATGACTGGATTTTCGTCCAGGCCTCTGGATTACTAGTCCAGTAACATAACCACTATGCTACCGTACCCGTCTTCACGGATTGATGAGGAGGCATGTGCCATTGAAGAGGGCAGTTCCTCAGAGGAGCTCCATTCCACTGAGTGCGCATCGTCACATCACATCCAGCAATGCGCCAGTGCAGATACTGACACTTCGGTGGGGGTCCTGTTAGACAGATAGTTGGGTTGTCACCTGGTGATTCAACACTCACAAGTGAGCACGAGCAGACACTAGTGGCAGGGGCAGCTGTGGAGAGTCTGCGTCGGAGGACGCACTCCTCTTCAAGGTCTGCTCAGCTGGACCCAGATGCTGAAGCCCAGGGGCCATCGTTGAGAGTGAGAATGATCGAGGTAATGGAAAAGGTGTCACACGCAAACTTTTTTTAAATTCGTTCATGGGGTGTGGGCGTCGCTGGCAAGGCCGGCATTTATTGCCCATCCCTAATTGCCCTTGAGAAGGTGGTGGTGAGCCGCCTTCCTGAACCGCTGCAGTCCATGTGGTGAAGGTTCTCCCACAGTGCTATTAGGTCGGGAGTTCCTGGATTTTGACCCAGCGCGATGAAGAAACGGCGATATATTTCCAAGTCGGGATGGTGTGTGACTTGGAGGGGAACGTGTAGGTGGTGTTGTTCCCATGTGCCTGCTGCCCTTGTCCTTCTAGGTGGTAGAGGTCGTGGGTTTGGGAGGTGCTGTTGAAAAAGCCTTGGCGAGTTGCTGCAGTGCATCCTGTGGATGGTACACACTGCAGCCACAGTACGCCGGTGGTGAAGGGAGTGAATGTTTAGGGTGGTGGATGGGGTGCCAATCACGCGGGCTGCTTTGTCCTGGATGGTGTCGAGCTTCTTGAGTTGTTGGAGCTGCACTCATCCAGACAAGTGGAGAGTATTCCATCACACTCCTGACTTGTGCCTTGTAGATGGTGGAAAGGCTTTGGGGAGTCAGGAGGTGAATCACTCGCCACAGAATACCCAGCCTCTAACCTGCTCTTGTCGCCACAGTATTTATGTGGCTGGTCCAGTTAAGTTTCTGGTCAATGGTGACCTCCAGGCTGTTGATGGTGGGGGATTCAGTGATGGTAATGCCGTTGAATGTCAAGGGGAGGTGGTTAGATTCTCTCTTGTTGGAGATGGTCATTGCCTAGCACTTGTCTGTCACGAATGTTACTTGCCACTTATCAGCCCAAGCCTGGATATTGTCCAGGCCTTGCTGCATGCGGGCACAGACTGCTTCATTATCTGAGGGGTTGTGAATGGAACTGAACACTGTGCAATCATCAGCGAACATCCCCATTTCTGACCTTATGACGGAGGGAAGGTCATTGATGAAGCAGCTTAAGACGGTTGGGCCTAGGACACTGCCCTGAGGAACTCCTGCAGCAATGTCCTGGGGCTGAGATGATTGGCTTCCAACAACCACTACCATCTTCCTTTGTGCTAGGTATGACTCCAGCCACTGGAGAGTTTTTCCCCTGATTCCCATTGACTTCAATTTTACTAGGGCTCCTTGGTGCCACACTCGGTCAAATGCTGCCTTGGTGTCAAGGGCAGTTACTCTCACCTCACCTCTGGAATTCAGCTCTTTTGTCCATGTTTGGACCAAGGCTGTAATGAGGTCTGGAGCCAAGTGGTCCTGGCGGAACCCAAACTGAGCATCGGTGCGCAGGTTATTGGTGAGTAAATGCCGCTTGATAGCACTGTCGCCGACACCTTCCATCACTTGCTGATGATTGAGAGTAGACTGATGTGGCGGTAATTGGCCGGATTGGATTTGTCCTGCTTTTTGTGGACAGGACATATCTGGGCAATTTTCCACATTGTCGGGTGTTGTAGCTATACTGGAACAGTTTGGCTAGAGGTGCGGCTAGTTCTGGATCACAAGTCTTCAGCACTACAGCCGGGATGTTGTCGGGGCCCATAGCCTTTGTTGTATCCAGTGCACTCAGCCGTTTCTTGATATCACGTGGAGTGAATCGAATACGACAACTCCACAATAGCGGATAGGATGCAGGAGTCCAACTCCATCGCTAGTGGATTGATGGCGCAGGTAAGTGCGGGAATGTCTTCGATGGAGAGAATGGCAGCCTCCATTGAGCTTCAAGCAGGACTCTCAAATGAGTCCATGCAGGCCGTGACAATGGACGTGTGGACTCTGGATGCCAACATGTCTGCCGCCTTAAACAGGCAGACAGAAACTTCATCCGTGGCCTTAGAAAGCGCCACATCTCCTCACCAGCCTGCTGTCTAGCAGATTGGTGGGAGTGATGTCGCGCTAGCCCGGGAGAGGGATGATGGCGAATGGGGACATGGAAGTGGGAACTCCACTCAAAGGTCTCCCACCTCTCTCCCCTTGCTCCCCCCAACCAGTACCTACAATGTTGCCTCCTCCCCTGATGGCCGTGTCTGCCCCTGCACACGTGCAGGTGGAGCAGTCTTTGGCGGGGCCTTCACAGGCTCCAAAACCCAGAGGTCGTAGGCCGGAAGTATCTCAGCAGTCAGGGCATGAATTTGAGCAACCTGCCAATACCTCTGCTGAAGCCACAGGGGATGCACCAAGTGAAAGTGGTCCTGTTGGAGCCGGGAGGCAATCCCACTCCAATGTCTTATAATTTTCACTGCCCACCCGCCCCCAGCCCACCTGTTCTTGGGGGTTAAAATTATGTGTTCCATGGCCGATATTGCCAACAAGTAATATTTAGACTTTAATCCTGTCAAATAACAGTGTGTAACTTGCACCCAATTTTGGGTTTCAAGAATACCCAGTGACCATGAAGGCTGTAATGAGATCAGTCTCTGAAAGTGAGCACTCACGTACTGGCCATCTGAGCTTCATACCCCACATAGAACTTGTTTCAGGCCACCAATGTTTTTTCATTGTTGTGTTTCACCAAGTTAGAGCCCAGCCCAAAGTAACAAGAAGGTGAATAACACAAGCCCAAAATGGTGCTGAACCCAGTGAAGAAGGATGAGCCCTTTGGCTTGTTTTGTTTTCTTGTGAAAAAAATCAACATTATTTTCGGCATTTTAGTTGGTAAATTCAATAACCCATTGCATCTACGGCTCAATTACGAAGGAATGCTACTACCCCCACCTTCATATAAAGGCAAGAGCTAGTAATCAATTAATACCTGCTGCAGAGTAGTGTCTTAGCGATCCATGGGGCATCTTTATGGAAGGCTGTCAAGGCAGTAATGCAGGAGCATATTATTAGCTGAGCAACAGCCAAAAAGAGAGTGCAGAGAGGCTATCCATGAGGCCTCAGGTCCTTAAGCTGAAGTGCAGCACAAAGCTTCTCATTCACGAGAAACATTCAGAGAGCTAAGAAAGTTAAAGTTAAACGTAATCTTAACTCTCCGTTAACAGGCAAACAAAATTCATGTCACTTTGGATTAGGCAGGAGTGGGACGGGGGAGAGCTGCAGACAGACTCCATTAAAATTAACCAGGCTTTTTATGAATTCTACAAACTTCTGTATCAATCAGAATCCCAAGCACTAGCCCTGGAGTAATACCAATTCTTTGAAAGTCTTATGATTCTAAAACTAGATCATTCCCAATCCCTATCTGAGCACCCCTTGGAGTTAAGATAGAAAGGGCAATAGCGGATATGCAAGAGGGTAAGTCACCAGGCTTGGATATTACACAATAGCAGCTTGCAGTTATACAGCATCTTTAACATAGAAGAAGTCGCAGGGAGCTTCACTGAGGAGAAAAGAAGCAGACCGCCTTTGTGAAAGGGTTAGCAGAAAACCGAAAACTTGGTCGAAGAGATGAGTTTTGAGAAAGCTTTTAAAGGCATGACAGGAGTTAGATCGGCAGAAGAGTTTAGGGAGCAGGTTCTAGAAAGTAGAGCCAAGGCAGCTGAAGGCTCTGCCACCAAGAGTTACACAGAGGGAGGGTAATGTACAGGAGGCTAAAGGGAGAGGACTGGAGGGCACAAGAGGGCATGAAAAGCTGGAGACGGTCACAGAGGTGGAGGGGGGAGCAAGGGCATTTGAAATTTGAATTCACGCATAGCAACTAGTAAACAATCCAGTATTCAAAAATATAAATCCTGAGAGTCTGGCATTTTATAATGCCAGATTTGGGAAAGGATGAGGATGGTCCTTGGAGTGCAAGGTTAAGAGTCCTGACTTTTGTCTTGAGCTCGGAGAACATGAGGGAGCTATGATGACGAATGCTGGGATGGAGCAAAGCACCTGACTTTTCTTTTTGTTTCATTCTGTTTTCTACTTGGAGGATTAGTTTAAAAAGTGGCAGGGTGGGTATTATAAAGCTTCATTGCAATATCTGTACCTTATTTATGGTGTTGATGTTTGCATGCTGGGCTGGATGTCAGCTTATGTTCCTATAAGAACATAAGAAATGGGAGCAAGAGTAGGCCATACGGCCCCTCGAGCCTGCTCCGCCATTCGATCAGATCATGGCTGATCTTCAACCTCAACTCCACTTTCCTGCCTGATCCCCATATCCCTTGATTCCCCTAGAGTCCAAAAATCTATCGATCTCAGCCTTGAATAAACTCAATGACTCAGCATCCACAGCCTTCCGGGGTAGAGAATTCCAAATATTCACGACCCTCTGAGTGAAGAAATTCCTCCTCATCTCAGTCTTAAATGGCCAATCCCTTCTCCTGCGACTATGCCCCCTAGTTCTAGACTCTCCAGCCAGGGGAAACAACCTCACAGCCTCTACCCTGCTCCTATTGTTGAATTGTTACATCGAGTTACATCAAAACTACAGCACAGAAACAGGCCATTCGACCCGGCTGGTCTATGCCGGTGTTTATACTCCACACGAGCCGCCTCCCTCCCTACTTCATCTAACCCTTTCAGCATACCTTTCTCTCTTTCTTTCTCCTTCATGTGCTTATCTAGCTTCCCCTTCAACGCATCTATGCTATTTGCCACAACTACTCCTTGTGGTAGCGAGTTCCACATTCTTACCGCTATTTGGGGTAAAGAAGTTTCTCCTGAATTCCCTATTGGATTTATTAGCGACTGTTTTATATTTATAACTTCTGCTTTTGGACTCCACCACAAGTGGAAAAATTTTCTCTATGTCCACCCTATCAAACCCTTTCATTATCTTAAAGACCTCTATCAGGTCACCCCTCAGCCTTTTCTTTTCTCGAGAAAAGAGCCCCAGCCTGTTCAGCCTTTCCTGATAAGTATATCCTCTCAGTTGTGATGTCATCATTGTGAATCTTCTTTGCACCCTCTCCAATGTCTCTCTCGCCTTTCTATAATATGGAAACCAGAATTGTGCTCCAAGTGTGGTCTAACCAAGGTTCTATACAAGTTTAACGTAACTTCTCTGCTATTCAATTCTATCCCTCTAGAAATGAACACCAGTGCTTGATTTGCCTTTTTTTATGGCTTTATTAACCTGCGTCGTTACTTTTACTGATTTGTGTATCTGTATCCCTAGATCCCTTTGCTCTTCTATCCCATTTACACTATTATTATCCAAGCAGTATTCTTGCTACCAAAATGCACCACCTCACACTTATCTATATTGAAGTTTATTTGCCAATTACACGCCCATTCTGCAAATTTATTAAATTCCCCATTGATGCATTCTTCCTTTCCATTAACTACATCCCCCAATTTCGTGTCATCCGCAAATTTTGAAATTGTACTTCTGATTTCTGAATCCGAATTGTTAATGTAAATTGTGAGCAACAGTGGTCCCAGCACTGATGCCTGTGGAACATCACTTCCCACCTTTTGTCAGTCTGAGTAGCTACCCTTAACCCCTACTCTCCCTTTTCTGCTTTGTAGTCAACTTGCTATCCATCCTGCTATCTGTCCCCTGACTCCACATGCTCTGACTTTAGTCATGAGTCTGCAATCTGGTACCTTATCGAAGGTCTTTTGAAAATCCAAATATATTACATCTACTGCATTACCCTTGTCTACCCTTACTGTTACTTCTTCAAAGAATAAATAAGGTTGAATTCAATTGTTTCTTATTGTAGAATGTAGTTCCTTATATCCATTGTTTATTAAAAGCAGTGAGTGGGGACAACATTGAGTAGGTATTGTCCCTTAAGATGGTGCTGTAAAGGGTCATGTTATGTGACTCATTAAGCTCAGTGGGGAAAATACATTCCATTGAGAAATAAAAACTCAATGGAAAAGTGATCCATCTGTGGCTAACTAAAGAAGTTAAGGATAGTGTTAGATTAAAAGAAGAGGCTTATAATGTTGCCAAGAAAAGTAGTAAGCCTGAGGATTGGGAGAGTTTTAGAAACCAGCAAAGGAAGACCAAAAAATTGATGAAGGAGAAAATAGAATATGAGAGTAAACCAGCAAGAAATATAAAAACAGATTGTAAGAGCTTCTACAATTATGTAAAAAGGAAGAGAGTCGCGAAAGTAAACGTGGGTCCCTTAGAGGCTGAGACAGGAGAAATTATAATGGGGAATTAGGAAATGGCAGAGACGTTAAACAAATATTTTGTATCTGTCTTCACAGTAGAAGACATTAAAAAAATACCAGAAATAGTGGGGAACCAAAGGTCAAATGAGAGTGAGGAACTTAAAGTAATTAATATTAGTAAATAAAAAGTACGGGAGAAATTAATGGGACTAAAAGCTGACAAATCCCCTGGACCTGATGACCTACATCCTAGGGTTCTTAAAGAGGTGGCTGCAGAGATAGTCGATGCATTAGTTGTGATCTTCCAAAATTCCCTAGATTCTAGAACAGTCCCAGCGGATTGGAAGGTAGCAAATATAACACCACTATTCAAGAAAGGAGGGAGAGAGAAAACAGGGAACTACAGAATAGTTAGCCTGACGTCAGCAGTTGGGAAAATGCTGAAATCCATTATTAAGGACATGGTAACAGGTCACTTAGAAAATCATAATATTAGGCAGTCAACATGGTTTTATGAAAGAGAAATTGTGTTTGAAAAATCTATTAGAGGTTTTTTGAGGATGTAACTAGCAGGGTAGATAAAGGGGAACCAGTGGATGTAGTATATTTGAATTTTCAAAAGGCATTCGATAAGGTGCCATATGAAAGGTTGCTACATAAGATAAGGGCTCATGAGGTAATCTCATTGAAACATGTAAGATTCTGAGAGGGCTTGACAGGGTAGATACTGAGAGGGTGTTTCCCCTGGCTGGAGAGTCTAGAACTAGGGGGCATAGTTGCAGGATAAGGGGTCGGCCATTTAGGACTGAGATGAGGAGAAATTTCTTCACTCAGAGGGTTGTGAATCTTTGGAATTCTCTACCCCAGAGGGCTGTAGATGATCAGTCGTTGAGTATATTCAAGGCTGAGATCGATAGAATTTTGGACTCTAAGGGAATCAAGGGATATCAACCATGATCTGAATGAATGGCGGAGCAGGCTTGAGGGGCCGTATGGCCTGCTCCTGCTCCTATTTCTGATGTTCTTAAGTAAACAGCGCAAAGACTGAGAAGGAAGTGTAAATTAGAGTAGGTGAATTCAATGTCAAATCAGGTACAGAAAGAGAAATAAAGAGGGAAAGAAAGATTGGATTAAGAGAGAGAGAAAAAAGAGAGAAAGGAAAAGTTTTAAAAAAAAATTATTGTTAAATTTGACATTATTAAAATCGCCAACACATGAAACCTGAAGGAATGAGACTCCACAATTGTAATAGTAAATTTTCAATACTAGAGAGGTTGATTGGCAATAATTAACAATTACCATGTCGTTAAAAGGGTACTAACACTTGAAATGACAAGACTTAACTTTCTGTGGCTAGTTTAGTTCGTATCTACCGCGCAAATACAGCAACTTCACTCCATTCAGTGCATTTCAATGGTGAGGCAGACAGTGAGATGCTGTTTCCGTGAAGCTAAGAATTACTTTGAAAGCCACAATTGAATCTGCTTCCACCACCCTTTCAGGCAGTGCATTCCAGATCATAACCACTCGCTGCGTAAAAAAGTTTTTCCTCATGTCGCCTTTGGTTCTTTTGCCAATCACCTTAAATCTGTGTCCCCTGGCTCTCGATCCTTCCGCCAATGGGAACAGTTTCTCTTTATTTACTTTATCTAAACCCTTTGTGATTTTGAACACTTCTATCAAATCTCCTCTTAACCTCCTCTGCTCGAAGGAGAACAATCTCAGCTTCTCCAGTCTATCCACACAATTGAAGTCCCTCATCCCTGAAACCATTCTAGTAAATCTTTTCTGCACCCTCTCTAAGGGCTTCACATCCTTCCTAAAGTGCAGTGCCCAGAATTGGACACAATACTCCAGCTGTGGCTGAACCAGTGTTTTATGAAGGTTCAACATAACTTCCTTGCTTTTGTACTCTATGCCTCTAATCATAAAGCCCAGGATCCCGTATGCCTTTTAACCGCTTTCTCAACCTGTCCTGCCACCTTCAAAGATTTGTGCACATATATCCCCAGGTCTCTCTGTTCCTGCACCTTTTTTAGAACTGTACCATTTAGTTTATATTGCCTCTCCTCATTCTTCCTGCCAAAATGTATCACTTCACACTTCTCTGCGTTAAATTTCATATACCATGTGTCCGCCCATTCCACCAGCCTGTCTATATACTCTTGAAGTCTATTACTATCCCCCTCATTGTTCACTACACTTCCAAATATTGTGTCATCTGCAAATTTTGAAATTGGGTCCTGTGCACCCAAGTCCAACTCATTAATGTATACCTCCATACATCTTTCTATCCCCAATCCACTTCTCTCCCTGTCCCTCTCCTTCTCCATCTCCTTTCCTGTGCTAGCCTCCTCTCTCCCCAACCACTTTCCCCATACTCTCTCAACTGCTTTCTATCGTTTCTCCCCTCTTGAATCCAGTTACCCCCCCACCTCACCCAGTAATCCTACTCGCCCTGAATACTGTGCTTGACCTTGACTCCCTGTGTGCAACAGATCAACTAGTAAAATAAAAATATTATTCATTTTTAGAAAAGCAATTCTGCTTTGAATCTACATCAAGAACTTGGAAGCTTAGTGAGCCGAGAAAAATACGCTGTAGTGTTTTTTGTGACATTAATACAATGTTAGAAGCATTCTCTAGGTTTTGAATGGCCACAAGAAACAGTCAGTCATCTACAAAAAGCCATGCCAGCTTCTTTGATGAGGGCTGTGAAAACATTGATTATAGTTAAATTCCTGGTCAAGTTTAAATTTGCTCTCAAGGCAGGCAGCCAGCAGTTCAAGCAATCATGTTTCAACAAACACTGGCTATAAACCTTCAACATAAGTATACATACCATCCGACAAAACTTGGAAAGAACTGATGGATAGCAGGATCTTTCCTCTCTGACTGCTTTCTGGCAAGAGAGTGTAAACAGTTTTAAGCTGGCTCTATTGGACATGGTCCCACAGGACAGAACTGATAGTAATTTGGTGCATCTTGGCAGAAGGTTTGGCTACTCAGAGATGGGAAGATAGTGATGGAAATGAAAAAGCCAATTGCACTGGTGCAGTAAGAGATGCTTCTCTGAGGTGGGGTCCAGTGCACCTTATTGGAGCAGCGAGGTGTGCGGAGGGGTGTGTGTCTCCCACTCCCTCCCCCATCTGAGAGTGCTTGAAGCTGGATGCTCAAAATGGGGATAGTCTTCCCACGCAGAGCGTTAATTAATATCCCTCCTCATCTTCTCGAGGAACGTAAAAAGAAAATACCCAAAAACATGTATAAATAAAATGAATGTTGAGCCGAGTATGAATGCTGCTCTCTTACCAGGATTGCAGAGTGGAGCAGCACATTGTAATCCAATTCTCCCTAACCCTATTGCCAGGCCGTCTGGTAGAGCAGTGATAGTACCAGTTCATCTGGGAGAGATGTGATCCAGGGTCATTTTTCAGGGTAATTATTAAAGAAGCCTGCAGCTTCCTTAATGAAGTTCAGTTGTTGATGGTTTCTCCTGTGACATTTGTCCAACAGTCTATGGCACTTTGTAAAACAGTTGCTCCAACTAATTAATTGATTTGTAGAACAGCATGGAAACTCACTCTGTAGAATGTTATTTAGCGACAAATCCCTTGAAAAACTTCTTTTAATAACTTTTATTAATATTTTCTTTTTCTTCTGCATGCAGGAACCAGCCCATATCCCACACCGCTGTCCTACGCTTTGGGCATGCAGAGACCCTCCTGCCAGTCCTGACTCTCATGGGGTATTTTAAGGATGATCGGCCCTTGTTAGCAAATAATTTTGAAGAACAAAGAAATCGCAAATTCAGAAGCGGCCGGATTGCGCCCTTTGCTGCAAACCTCATTCTTGTGCTGTACCAATGCAATGAAGCACAGGGCCTAGGAGAAAAGTACAAGCTCCAGTTGTTTCTGAATGAAAAGCCACTGCCTTTTCCTCACAGTGGAAACCTTGTCGCCAACTATGAAGAAGTGAAGAACTGCTATCAACATCTCATCGAAGCGCTGAAATTCAGTAATGTATGTGAGTTTGCCACAAGGGAGGACTTAATTATTCTAGACCACGATGAATTGTGAGCTAGCTGCGTGTCTTTACCTGATGGGCTCGGGTTGGTGATTGTTCCAAGTCACTGGAATTCATGTTTTTTTCTTTAACTGAGAGATTTTTTCAAGCACATTTTCTTTCACGCACTGTGTAGATGTTGCTGAATATGCAAAACGGAGTTCATGTTTCAGGTCGATGACCTTTCATCAGAACTGGATGAGCATCTGATGAAAGGTAATCAATGAAAGGTCATCGATGAAAAAGTTCCAGCATCTGCTGTATTTTGCTTTTGTTTTAGTATTTTCTGGGGAGTTTGTTTTCTAAGGATTAATGTTTTGTTTGGTCAAACTTCACAAAATGGTACATTTCCCAAGCATTTTTATGTTATGGTGCAACATTTTCTGTGTATTGGTGTTTTGTGTGTAATAACTTAATGTAATAGTTGATTCCCAAGAACTGCAAATGAAATATTTAGTTTGAGCTGGACTGTTAAGACCAATGTGTTAAATTCAGGATAAAATTTCTCCTAGACCAGCGTGGCAAATGGTCCATTTTTGACGAGGGTTTGGCTCCAAAGATTGTAGAAGTTTGAATGGGAAGCATTGCTGTTCCTTCACATTAATATAAGTGAGAATAGCATCTGAGTAAGAGAGGTAGAATTCTTTCTTATGCTGTCTCTTACATGATCTCACTATAGCGTTATGTGATCGCATGCAAGCTGTACGAATTTAGCTGATCGCGCCATCCAAACTGTTTCAGCTCTCATAACATAAGTTTACAAGATCAGAGAGCAAATCAGACATGAAGAATTAAGCCCCGTGCTAAGGGGGAAGAAGATGAAGCATAAAAGCAACATGCTAGAGTTGACAGCAATGCATGGTACTGAGTGATCGGCGGCTATAGTTATAGAGGACACTGAGGACGACAATTGGGGAAACAGCACATTACCAGAGTCCATTTCATCAGATCACACAAAGGGACCCTGCGGTGAACCCCTGCCTTATATTATGGGATTGTTATAATGACTGGCGTAGTATCACATGATACCCTCACTGACTCTAATGAGAAAAATTGGAAAGGGACTCAACCTCAACTCAACTCCAGCCATGTTAGCAACAACACAATTGGCAACATGTGTGTCCTTTCCTATGGATTGTAGGTCCTTACTTGCAGCACACTGTGGCCTTCAGAAGGTGAGAAGCTCAAACTCAAAAGATTTTGGGTCAAAATTCGAGAAGCTGATTCACCTGAGAAGACTCGATATTGATGGATAATCTCTAAAGCTTGGAGGACAGTAATAATGAGGGGTGCAGTGGTTATGGTACTGAATGCATGGCTGAAAGACTGGTGTGCGAAAGAGGGGTTCCATTTCATGGGTCACTGGCACCAGTACTGGGACAGGAAGAAGCTGTACTGCCGGGAAGGGCTGCACCTGAACTGGGCTGGGACCAAGATCCTAACTGAAAGGATAAATAGAGCTGTAGAAAGGACTTTAAACATACAAGGCCGGGGCGGGGGAGGGGAGGTGGGGGTGGGGGATGGATTCAGGAGAGGGTTTGGCTGGAAATAATGGTAAAACTGATAACCTAAAGATGAGTATAGGAATTAATAATATACCTGATATAAATAAAACAGGAATGTTGAAAAATGAGAAAAAGTGTGATAAGTTTAAAAACTGAGAAAAATACCAACAGCGCATATGGGCAGGGTGGGGACTGTTCTCGACACAAATGCACATAGCATAAGGAATGAAACAAACGGATTCAGCTCAAAGGGTGTAATGCTGTAGCCTTTAGAGACCTTGCTTCCAAGTGTGAATGAATGGGAGCTTAATATTCCAGGCCATAAGGTCATTAGAAAGGACAGGGAAATAGGGAAAGGAGAAGGAGTAGCAATATTGCTCAAGAACCAGATTACAGTAATTGAAAGAGAGGTTTTCAGTAAGGGTGAGCAGGCAATAGAAACACTCTGCGTAGAATTAAGAAACAGCAAAAGATGCAAGACTCTGGTGGGAGTTATCTAACCTGACAGCAGTGATGTAGTAGCAGGATGCATAAATACAGAGATCAGAGAAGCATGTAGCAAAGGCAAAGTGGCTATAATGGGATATTTTAATTTTTACACCGACTGAGAGACGCAAAACTGCTCAAGTCATAAAGACAATGAATTTCTGGAGTGTATCCAGGACAGTTTTCTGAAACTTTGGCTCACATTTTACTGTCAAAGTAACGGTGAGGCTAATGGCGTTCACCATTATTTAGGCACAAATGGTACAGCAACTTCAGGCGAGCGGCAGATGCGCAGTTAAACTCAAAAATCCAAAAGTTGCTGTCCGAATTGTGCCGTTCTGCCGTTAGCTTCGCGAAAATGGCATCTCGATGTCTGCCTCACCATTGAAATGTATTGAATGGAGTGAAGTTCCTGTATTTGCGCAGTAGAACTGAACTCGCCACAGAAAGTTAAATCTTGTCATTTCAAGTCCATATACCCTTTTAATGCTTGGTAAGTGTTAATCACTGCCAATCACCCTCTCTGGCACTGGTGTCTCATTCCTTCAGGTTTTAATTGTTGTTGGAGATTTTTTAAAAAGTCAAATTTTAAATTTTTAAATTATTTTTTTACTTTTCCTTTCTGTCTCTTTTTTCTCTCTCTTAATCCAATCTTTCTTTCCCTCTCTTTATTTCTCTTTCTGTACCTGATTTGAGTTGAATTCACCCACTCTAATTTACTCTTCCTTCTCAGCCCTTGTGCTGTTATTTTCTTCAATCTGTTTGATTAAGGAGATACCCAGTCACTTGCCCTGTTCACACAGGTCCCAGATGCCCAGTTTCCCCTCGCTGCCCCGTTATCAGCTCGCACTTTCAGCAACTTGCTACACAAAAAATTAAAAAATCTAGAAGTGCAAGGGCAAGTCTATCTAACAGCAGACGCCGTTAGATGCCTTATCACAGCAAAATATGGCCCAATATGTTTTAGAACCGAGGAGGGAACAGGCCAGACTAGATTTAGTAATGAGTAACGAGCCCAAATTAATCATAATCTGAGTAAGGGAGCATCTTGCAAACAGTGACCATAACATGATAGAGATTGACATTAAGTTCGAGAAAGAGAAAGATCACATACAAACCAAGGTCTTAAACTTAAGTACGGCTGACTTTGAAGGAACGAGACATAAGCTGAACATGTTTAACTGGGCTGACCTGTTAACAGGTAAACCGACACAGAAACAGTGGGAGGTATTCAAAGAAGTATTTAATACAATTTAGTACAAGACCAGTACATACTCCTAAAAAGCAAAAATTCCATTTGTATAGTCAGCAACCATGGTCAACGTGTGAGGTAAGACACAGTATAAAGCTAAAGGAAGTGGCTTACACAAATGGCAAGAAAAGTGGTCATCCAGCAGATTGGGAGAAATATAGAAAGCAACAAAGGGACACAAAGAAAATATGAAGAGCCGCAAAAAGGAATACAAAAAAAAGTAATATAAAGGCTAATAGTAAAAGTTTTTATAAGTATATTAAGAGTAAGAGAGGCATGGACCCGTTAAAGGCAGGCGCAGGTGATACTGTAATAGGTAACAAGGTAATGGCAGATTTAGTAAATAAGTATTTTATATCCATTTTCACAGTAGAGGAAGAGGATAAAATACCAGTGATAGAAGGGAAACTAAAAAAAAATCAAGGGGAGGAATTTATTGGATTTACTATAAGTAACAAAATGGTAATGGAGAAAATAGTGGGACTTGAAACAGATAAATCTCCAAGATCTCAATGTTTCCACTCCAGGATATTAAAATAAGTAGCTGAGGGAATTGCTGAAGTGTTAGTCATAATCTTTCAAAGCTCTCTTGACTTGGGACTTGTGCCATTAGATTGTAAATTTGCTAATGACATTCCATTATTTAAGAAGGGTAGGAGAGAAACTAGGTAACTACAGGCCAGTAAGTTTAACATCAGTTGTGGGGAAGCTACTAGAATCTGCCATCAGTGATAGAGTGATTGAGCACTAGAATAAATATAAGCTGATCAGAGAGAGCCAACATGGTTTTGTTAAGGGTAAGTCATGTTTGAAGGGAAGGTCCCACTATGGAGTGTCCAATTTCTAAGTATAAACTAATCAGTTAACTAGTAGGGTACATGTATTATCTATTGTTATCAGCTAGCAGATAGCTTTATAACAGGGGGTTGAGAGTGTTTTCAAAAAAAATCATTCAAATGTGCTTTAAGTACTAGCACCTGAGTTTGTAACTGCCTCTGACTGATAGGATTAAAATGTCCTCACTCCGATGTCTATAGGCATCCAACGTGATATGAGGTTAGGCCATCTTAACCCAGTTCCCAATGGATATGGCCTCACAGAACAAAACTGTCCCTAACTGGCCATCTCACTCACACAGATCATAAGGAGAGAGCAGTAGAGGGTACTTTTGTGAGATGGAGCTCAGGTACAGTTCAAGGCAGAGTAGAGGATGCTTTACTGTGCAGCGACTGTGCTGTACCTCACATGGCATTGAGATTGAATGGATGGAACACAGAATTATTCCATCCCCAGCGGCAGCATAATTTGCCTCTCTGAACATTAAGGATGCATTCTGTTTTTAAATTATTAATGTTATGGATTCAAACACTTTCATATTAAGGTCATATTAATTACATTCTAAACCAGACAGAAATAAAGATTTACAGCTGCATTTGACCTTTAAAGTTTACTGGTTTATTTAGACACTATTGGGAGAGGGAGGGAACAAACCCTTCTAACGTGAAATTGTAACCTAAGTGGGATAAGAGGCCTTAGTTGATTAAGTCGGTAGAGTGAAGTGGACTGGCAGTTACCTGTCACTAAGTGTGCTTAGCTGGAAGATTTATACTATCACAAGTATATCTTTTTTTCGCCCAAGAAAAGTTTTAATTATGTTTCATCTGTTAATCTGAAAACGTAAGTTTCACTGGTTAATATGGTCGATCTTTGCAACATATCTTGATCTCTGATGTAAAATGAGTATAATTCCCTCTCAAATAATAGCACTGTGTAACATGACCTACCGATAACATAATCCTTTTCCTTACACATATATATCTGGCCAGTGTAGTTTATAGAAAGAGTATAGTGCTGTAGTGCGGGTAGAATTACTTTCCTTATTGGCAAGATATTTAGGGAAATATTGTTTTTAATTCAAATAGTTGGCACAGATACTTTGAGGTAATAAGCGTGCCTTACACTGTATACTTTTAAAATTAGGTATCTTCCCGTACACTAAAAATCTGCTCTCTCTTCCACAGGTGTGTGATGACAGCAGTTCCTTCCATTTCATTCTCTTTCTCTTTCTCTTTCTCCTTTTATTGTTTGTAGTTTGTTATTAAAGTTGTCATCAATTTGGAATTCTTCACCTTTATATTATGTTTATTCATTGGATTCATATTTTGTAATCCTGTACCATAGAATCATACAGTACAGGAGGAGGCCATTCGGCCCATCGTGCCTGTGCCGGCTCTTTGATATCCAATTAATCCCACAGCCCTGCTCTTTCACCATAGCCCTGCAAATTTTTCCTTTTCAAGTATTTATCCAATTCCCTTTTGAAAGTTACTGTTGAATCTGTTTCCACCACTCTTTCAGGCAGTGCATTCCAGATCATAACAACTCGCTGCATAAAATTTTTTTAACTCATCTGCCCTCTGGTTCTTTTGCCATGGCATAATGGAGGTGAAAATCAGGAATGGGTCCTGATTTCTCCAGCAGTAGAACAATGGACTCCATACATTAGTTTTAAATTGCAGCCCCAACTGCCATGTAAACTCATCTGGCCCACTGGGTGAGTTAGAGCATGAAACACTTTGTGGTTTTTCAGCCTTTCAAATTTGGCAGGACCAATCCCATTCCACATTAGTACCTAAACTGGGGGGTGGGGAGAGGGGAAGTATGGGGCTGGAAAAACAAAAGGATTAAGAAGAAGAAAAAGAAACTGAAATGAGGAAAAAGATTAAAAGGAGGAGAAAGAGAAAACTGCAGCTTCACTTCAACAACCAGAGAAATGACAAACAGTCAACTTCTGAAACAACAAGGAGTCCGAATTTAAAGGCAGCATGTGATGAAGACAGCATTGGAACACGATTCACTCTTTCAGACTGCCTGAATTTAAAGGAGAAGTGCTTGTCAAAGCACCTTGGAAGGATGAGTGCAAACTCACGAGTCACCAAGAGGAAGGATTGCAATTGTTATGACTTCTAGAAGGTTGGTAGATTACTCCTTCACAAATCATGAAGATAAATTATATCCACTGTGTGCAAATTTTTTTTTTCTGCTGTGTATATTGGTAACCATAACAATTCTGATTAAACAGTCCTGCACTAATCTATAGCATGCTGTAAATGAGATCACACAACAACTACAACACAACAACTTGCATTTATATAGCGCCTTTAACGTAGGAAAATGTCCCAAGGCGCTTGACAGGAGCGTAATCAGACAAAAATTCTGTGACTAGAGAATTTTGAGATCAGTTACCTTATCCGAGTGAAGGTTTGGGGCCTTCATGGACATCTGGGGGGGGGAGGGGGGAGTGGGAGGTGTGTGGGCTGAAGATTTACCCACCGCACCCTAACTGGAATTTATAGGTCTGGTCTAAACATGGCGGTGTCCCCGCCCATATTCTGTGCCCTCCATGGACTTAAATCGGATTTATGCCCTCTGCCAACCCAGAAATTTCAGGGCCTTTAACTTTAAATTGACACACACCTGCATTTTAGCAGAAGATTGTGATGTTTCAAAGTTCAAGTATGTCTGTTGCAGGATGGCGACCAGCAATGCCAACAACAACAATGACACTAAGGCAAACTGTAGTGCTCCTACTGAGGTCTGCTGATGTAGCACCTTTAACGTAGAAAAATGTCCGAAAAAACATTGATGCCAAGTCAAAGGAGGTATTAGGAGGTCTTGGTCAAAGGGGTGGGTTTTAAAAAGAGTCTTAAAGGAGGAGACGGAGTTCAGAGGTGTAGGGGTTTGTTGAAGAGAAATTGAGAGCATGGGGCCCAGGCAGCTGAAGGCACTGTCGTCAATGATGAGTCAAAAGTGGAGGATGCATGAGTCTGAGTTCAGGGGTGGACATTGTAGGTCTAGAAGAGGTACAGAGATAGGGAACAGAGAGACTATGAAGAGATATAAACATGAAACCGAGGTGTGCGGGCACCGAGGTGCGAGGCAAACCTTCCAGCCCCCCGGGAGATTTTAACTCCTGGGCCTCATTTCAGTGTTGGCCGTGAGTCTCCCGCCCAAACCCATGAGAAGCATTAGCTAGCTGACGGGCGAGAGGAGGCCACCGCCGGGGACCCGAGGGAATGGTCTCCATCAAACTATAAGTAGTGAGTGGCGGGGTGTGGTCTAGAGGCAGTTGGGGTGGTGGGGGAGAGGGAGGGAAGCCTGGGGCAGGGGAGGTCCAAGGTTTCTTCATTGGGCCTGGAAGACTACTTATTCTCCTCCCAGCCCACAAAGAAACAAATAAAAATAAAAAACACTCACCTTTATGCGTCTCTTCTGGCCCAGCTCCTGTTTGCCATCAGGTTTCACTGGTGGCTCCAGTACTGTGTGTGACGGCGACGAATGGCAGTGAAAATCACTTCGATGTCTTAATTAGGTCTCAGGACTCCAACATTTAAATATTAATGAGGCCCCCACCTGCCTGCGGCGAGTGCCCCTCATGCGAGCACAAATCCGGCGTTAAAATGCCAGCAGCCAAGGAACAGAGAGAGACGCACTCAGCCCCCATTTTAACCACCCGCCCACCACATTCCTTTTCGAAGGGCAGGGTTAAAATCAGCTCTTTAAATTCTGACACAAAAAAAATTCTTCAATTATAATCTTTTCTATTTTCTCTTCTCTCACCAATTTTTCTCCCCTGCCTCTCTGCTGAAAACATGGACTCCTTGCTGGGGTGCAGTGCCACATGTTCACCTTCTGTAACCTCGTGTAAGTTGCCATTATTCATGTGTGAACCCTGACAGGAAATGTGAGCAGGCTGTTTGACCTTGGGGGGTATCGCAGCCAGGCCCTATCTTGTCCTTACCCAATGTCCAGCGTTCCCCGCAGAGGTCCCGGGATAGTGATCAGGAGCTACAATGCTAGCCTGACACTGAGGCAAACTGCAGTGCTCCTACTGAGGTCTGCTAATTCGTTAGAGACCGGGCTGTTAGGGTATTCCAACAGCTGGTTCTGGGAATAATAACTTTTGAATTAAATTAAGCTTGTACTGTAGAACAGCTGGCACCTCAAGAAACTTGAGACACAAAGAGATCAGAAGACAGAGGAGTTTGGAAGACCGAAGAGAAACCAGGAAAAATGGGGTGAGAAAGGGGAAAGGCAGTGGAGAAACCAGGAATTCTAATGGAGCTATCACACATGTAACACAGAGATTAAGTTCTTTTCATTTACAGTTCTTTGACTTAGTCGATGAAGTCCAATGAAGACCAAGATCACAACAGACGCTGTTTCCTTACGCAGCTGAAACAATTGCACAAGGCCAAATCTCACTGCACTCAAGAACCTTGTGAGCTGGTGAGTCATTTAATTTTCAGGTGAACATGAGTAAAAACTGAAAAAAAGATCATCTTCAGAGACAGTATTCAGCAGGGAGATTGGCTCACTTTCATGGGGCAGTGTGTAGCTCGGGTTTGTAGCCGCATAGCCAAGAACAATACTGAAGCTAGCCTGTCTCAATTGAAACGCGAAGGTTAGATGAGAAATCTGTCAGGTAGTTGTATAAAGATGGGGATGAGCCTGTGTAAGGGATTGGAAAGTAGTATTTAAACAATGAACACTTCAGTGGAATTAAATGAGGTCGCAATCGTTTAATGGCTCACTCAGTCACTCAGTTTGATGCCTGGTGATTTAAGGCCATTTTATGCAATGAACGTGTAAATGTGTTTTCCACAAACCTCGGCCAAAGTTAGAGCGTCAGAGCAGAAGAAGCCCAAAGAAATTTGCCCCCAAAATATTTCTACTCACAGGATAACCTATTTTTGTCTCAAACAGGTTCTGAGATGACACCTGTGATGCAAAGCCATTACAATATTTCAGAGATAACAAAATGTTATTACAAAACATTCCAAACAGTGTTCATACAATGTCTCTCGTTCACTGTAAGTAAGATGAGTGCAGTCCATGGACTAGAATGTGGCTGATCCTGTGACATACGCTTCTGTCTGATCCTCTGACTCGTACCTATCTGGTGGATAAAATTTTGGAGTCTATTATTAAGGAGACAGTAGCGGAACATTTGGATAAACATAATTTAATAGGACAAAGTCAGCATGGCTTTATGAAGGGGAAGTCATGTCTGACAAATTTGCTTGAGTTCTTTGAGGACATAACGTACAGGGTGGACGTAGTATATTTAGACTTCCAGAAGGCATTCGACAAGGTGCCACATAAAAGATTATTGCTCAAGATAAAGAATCACTGGATTGGGGGTAATATTCTGGCATGGGTGGAGGATTGGTTATCTAACAGGAAGCAGAGAGTTGGGATAAATGATTCATTCTCGGACTGGCAACCAGTAGCCAGTGGTGTTCCGCAGGGGTCGGTGCTGGGTCCCCAACTCTTTACAATCTATATTAACGATTTGGAGGAGGGGACCGAGTGTAACATATCAAAGTTTGCAGATGATACAAAGATGGGAGGGAAAGTGGAGAGTGAGGAGGACATAAAAAACCTACAGGGGGATATAGACAGGCTGGGTGAGTGGGCAGAGATTTGGCAGATGCAATACAATATTGGAAAATGTGAGGTTATGCACTTTGGCAGGAAAAATCAGAGAGCAAATTATTATTTTAATGGCGAGAAACTGGAAAGTACTGCAGTACAAAGGGATCTGGGGGTCCTAGTGCAAGAAAATCAAAAAGTTAGTTTGCAGGTGCAGCAGGTGATCAAGAAGGCCAACGGAATGTTGGCTTTTATTGCTAGGGGGATAGAATATAAAAACAGGGAGGTATTGCTGCAGTTATATAAGGTATTGGTGAGACCGCACCTGGAGTACTGCATACAGTTTTGGTGTCCATACTTAAGAAAAGACATACTTGCTCTCGAGGCAGTACAAAGAAGGTTCACTCGGCTAATCCCGGGGATGAGGGGGTGGACATATGAGGAGAGGTTGAGTAGATTGGGACTCTACTCATTGGAGTTCAGAAGAATGAGAGGCGATCTTATTGAAACATATAAGATTGTGAAGGGGCTTGATCGAGTGGATGCGGTAAGGATGTTCCCAAGGATGGGTGAAACTAGAACTAGGGGGCATAATCTTAGAATAAGGGGCTGCTCTTTCAAAACAGAGATGAGGAGAAACTTCTTCACTCAGAGGGTGGTAGGTCTGTGGAATTTGCTGCCCCAGGAAGCTGTGGAAGCTATATCATTAAATAAATTTAAAACAGAAATAGACAGTTTCCTAGAAGTAAAGGGAATTAGAGGTTACGGGGAGCAGGCAGGAAATTGGACATGAAGCTGAGTTCGGATTGGTCAAGGTCCTGTGGGTGGCGGAGGGGGCCAGGGGCTGAGTGGCCGGGTCCTGCTCCTACTTCTTGTGTTCTTTAGATTTGGGGTTAGGATCAGATCAGCCATGATCTTATTAAATGGCGGAGCAGGCTCGAGGGGCCGATTGGCCTACTCCTGCTCCTATTTCTTATGTTCTTATGTAATTCCACGAAGATTAGTGGCAGGTCAGAAGATTGGTCAGAATATAAGAAACAGCAAAGAATGACTAAAAGAAATAATAATGAGGGAGAAATTAGAGTACGAGAAAAAGCTAGCTAGAAATATAAAAACAGATAGTAAGAGTTTCTGCAGGTATTTAAAAAGGAAAAGAGTAAGTAAAGTGAGTGTTGGTCCTCTCGAGAGTCTGGGGAATTAATAATGGAGAATAAGGAAATGGCGGATGAATTGAACAGATATTTTGCATCCGTCTTCACTGTAGAGGATACAAATAACATACCAGAAATAATTGTGAATCAAGAGGTGAAAGGGAGGGAGGAACTTAAAACATTTACAATCACCAGGGAAAGGGTTCTCAAAAAATATTAGAACTAAAAGCTGACATGTCTCCAGGTCCTGACAGACTTCATCCTAGGGTCTTAAAAGAAGTGGCTGCAGAGATAGTAGATGCATTGGTATTAATTTTTGAAAATTCCCTAGATTCTGGAAGGGTCCCATCAGATTGGAAAATAATGAATGTAACTCCTCTATTCAAGAAAGGAGGGAGACAGAAAGCAGGAAACTACAGGCCAGTTAGCTTAACATCTATCATAGGGAAAATGATGGAATCTATTATTAAGGAAGTTATAGCAGGGCACTTATAAAATCTCAATGCAATCAGGCAGAGTCAACACGGCTTTGTGAAAGGGAAATTGTGTTTGACTAATTTATTAGAGTTCTTTGAGGAAGTAACAAGCAATGTGGATAATGGGGATCCTGTGGATGTGGTGTACTTGGATTTCCAGAAGGCTTTTGACAAGGTGCTACATCAAAGACTACTACAGCTTATGGTGTAGGGGGTAACATATTAGCATGGACAAAGAATTGGTTAGCCAAAGGAAACAGAGAGTAGGCATGAATGGGTCATTTTCAGGTTGGTAAGATGTAACAAGTGGAGTGCCACAGAGATCAGTGCTGGGGCCTCAACTATTTACAATCTATATCAATGACTTGGATGAAGGGACCAAATGTATGGTTGCTAAATTTGCTGATGACACAAAGGTAGGTAGGAAAGTAAGTTGTGAAGAGGACATAAGGAGTCTGCAAAGGGATATAGATAGGTTAAGTGAGTGGGCAAAAATTTGGCAGATGGAGTATAATGTGGGAAAATGTGAACTTGTCCACTTTGGCAGGAGTAATAGAAAAGCAGTATATTATTTAAATGGAGAGAGATTGCAGAAGGATCTGGGTGTCCTGGTACATGAATCACAAAAAGTAGGTAAGCAGGTACAGCAAGTGATTAGGAAGGCAATTGGAATGTTGTCATTTATTGCAAGGGGAATGGAATATAAAAGTAGAGATGTTTTGCTGCAGTTGTACAGGGCATTGGTGAGACCACATCTAGAATACTGTGTGCAGTTTTGGTCTCCTTATTTAAGAAAGGACATAATTGCTTTAGAGGCAGTTCAGAGAAGGTTCACTCGACTGATTCCTTGGATGAGGGGGTTATCTTATGAGGAAAGGTTGGACAAGTTGGGCCTGTATACATTGGAGTTTAGAAGAATGAGAGGTGATCTTATTGAAACATATAAGATCCTGAGGGGACTCGAAGGGGTAGATGCTGAGAGGATGTTTCCCCTTGTTTGAGAGACTAGGGGCCACAGTTTAAAAATAAACGCTTAAATTGCAGTTCATTTTCAGACAAGATGACACCTACATCGACATCTTAAATTGTGTAATCATTGGCGGATTTCTCACATGTCATCAATTTTCCACGGTCACAACTTTTAACAATTTAATTTCTAATTCCTTTTCTTTTCCATGGTGAGACCCCTCCAAGCACAGCCAGCACCTGCTCCACTCAGCTTCTCTGCCTGGCTCAGCCTTCACCCTGTCCTCTCTGCCCGGCTCAGCCTTCACCCTGTCCTCTCTGCCCTTCCAGACTCTCTGCGTAGCCCAACCCATTTCCTCACTAGCCTCCTTGCTCCTATCTGCAGAGCTGTCCCTGAAACTGAGGAAGCCAAGGAAAAGAAAGGAGCTAGCGTCATGTAAATCTAACAACATCTTTATGTTACATGAAGTGACCCTTGGAGTCCAGGCTTCAGTTGCTTTCTTTTCATTGACGTCCTCAGTCTCGGGGGCAACTCGACAGGAGCAGGGAGGGGAGGAGATACGGGTGGAGAGACTAAACGGGCCAGGAGTTTGCTGCACTCACTGACTCTTCGCCTTGATGCAGTTAGTCAAGGCTGAGCTGATGACTGGGATGAAGCAAGATCTGGGAGCTGAAAAGCGCTACTCTTCCTGTCACCTGCTTAAACGAGGGGAACATTAATTAATTTTAATGGATGTTTAGTGGCTTTTACTTAATGATTACATCTGCATTTGTTAATGGCCCATCTTATTGAAAGTGCAGGTACAACTGGTGCTGTGCACTGCATATCAGTTTTGCTCCCCCAAGTCATTAACACGAGTTTCCACCTATGGTGACATGATGTGGATATTTCTTTGCCTGTGCAGGAGGTGATGCCATACATCTACTGCTGTGAAGGCTTTTAAAAATCTAATCTGTATGTGCTATTGTACATGTTGGACTTTCACTCCATTTATGCAGCAGATTGGATCATTTTGTCTATGGATTCTGCGCAAGATTAATTTTAAGAACTCACAGATTAGCTTTATTTATCCTCAAGAGTTAAAGTTCCAGGTTTTTTTTGTTACAAGACATGCTTTACGCTGATCCTACACGAAGGAATTTGGCCTTCCCAGCCACTGTGGTGCTTATATTTGTTTCTCCAATGGTCACACACAGTCAGGGCTGGAGGTCAGAGGCGCAACCACATATAAAGAGTTTAACATGAGTGGCAATTCTAGCATTTCTAAGGGCTAATTTCTGTTAGCTAGGGGTAGCAGACGAGGGTGTCTAGGTCTCAATGCCATAACCATTTCTATGGCCCAATCAGCACTCGTCAGTTCAGTCAAAGTGCAAGAGGAAATGGGAGGGTGAATTTTCTGTTTTTACATCAATTATTATTGTTGTTGAGAGGGTTGGAAGATAGGCAGGATTGAATGGACAATCTGTGGCCTGTAGTAGTTGATGTAATGGTGCTTTGGACCATTCTGAGACTTTTCTTTGTTGGAAATTAATTTTATTTCTTTTTAAAGTTTTGGATGCTGTACAAACCTTCCGGTGATGGCAGGTGATTCAATCAGTAATCATTTATTGGAGGATGCCCATTTATTTCCCCCACGGGCCAGGACAAGACTTTTAGGCCGAAATTGTGCTATGTGACATTAGAGCACATAATCTAGGCTGACACTCCAGCGCAGTACTGAGGGAGTGCACTGCCAGACTGCGCTGTTGGAGGTGCCGTCTTTCGGATGAGACAGTAAACCTAGGCCCCTTCTGCCCTCTCAGGTAGATGTAAAAGATCCCATGGCATTATTTAAAATAAGAGCAGGGGAATTATCCCCGGTTTCCTAGCCAATATTTTACCATCAACCGACCCCACCAACAACATTGTCACATTGCTGCTTGTGGGACCTTGCTGTGCGTAAATTGGCTGCTGCGTTTCCTACATTACAACGGTGACTACACTTCAAAAGTACTTAATTGGCTGTAAAGCCCTTTGGGACGTCGTGAGGTCGTGAAAGGCCCTATATAACTGCAAGTCTTTTTTTTCTTTACATGCAGTTGTTTCTATGCCCTGATTTTGCTGTCAAAATAACAGTGAGGCTAATGGCGGTCACCGCTATTTATGCACAAATGCTAGAGCAACTTCAGGCGAGGGGCGGATGCACGGTTAAACTCAAAAATCCAAAAATTGCTGTCTGAGATGCATCGCTCTGCTGTTTGCTTTGCGAAAACAGCATCTCACTGTCTGCCTCACCATTGAAACTATGTAACAATAAATGATGCAATGAGACAATTCAAGTTGTACAATGCAAATTAACCAACTTCTAAACATTTCACCAAAATGATCCAATGCTGCTTAAAAATGAATCATTGCCTGAGAAACCGTGAAAAATTACTTCCAGTCATCTAATCAAAGGCTTGTTCAGTGCAATCAAAAGCGTTCCATTGCTCAGTGGGGAAATTTGGGATAGGCCCAGGCCCAAGGAGCCTGGATGATGATTCATAGAGTGCTTTTGGGACAGTTTCTTAGAGCAGCACATTCTAGAGCCAACCAGAGAGCAGACTATTCTAGATCTGGTAATGTGTAATGAGGATTAATTAATGACCTCATTGTAAAGGAGCCTCTAGGTAGCAATGATCACAATATGATTGAATTTCGCAATCAAGACTAGCATTTTAAACTTAAATAAGAGCAATTATGAGGGCATGAAGACAGAGCTGGCTAAAGTGAACTGGGAAATTAGGTTAAAGGATAGGTCAGTAGAGATGCAGTGGCAGACATTTAATGAGATATTTTATAACACTCAGCAAAGATACATTCCAGTGAGAAAGAAAGACTCTCGGGGAAGGACGTACCATCCGTGGCTAACTAAGGAAGTTAAAGATAGTATCAAATTGGAAGAAAAAGCATACAATTCCGCAAAGATTAGTAGCAGGTCAGAAGATTGGTCAGAATATTAAAAAATAGCAAAGAATGACAAAGAATACTAAGGAGGGAGAAGTTAGAGTACAAGAGAAAGCTAGCTAGAAATATAAAAACAGATAGTAAGAGCTTCTACAGGTATTTAAAAAGGAAAAGTGTAAGTAAAGTGACCGTGGGTCCTCTAGAGAGTGAGTCTGGGGAATTAATAATGGAGAATAAGGAAATGGCGGATGAATTGAACAGATATTTTGCATCCATCTTCAATGTAGAGGATACAAATAACATACCAGAAATAATTGTGAATCAAGAGGTGAAAGGGAGGGAGGAACTTAAAACATTTATAATCACCAGGGAAAGGGTTCTCAAAAAATTATTAGAACTAAAAGCTGACATGTACCCAGGTCCAGACGGACTTCATCCTAGGGTCTTAAAAGAAGTAGCTGCAGAGATAGTAGATGCATTGGTATTAATTTTTGAAAATTCCCTAGATTCTTGAAAGGTCCCATCAGATTGGAAAATAGTGAATGTAACTCCTCTATTCAAGAAAGGAGGGAGACAGAAAGCAGGAAACTACAGGCCAGTTAGCTTAACATCTTTCATAGGGAAAATGCCTCCTCCTTCTCTTAATTCGTATGTATGTTTTTCTACATTAAAGGTGCTACATAAATGCAAGTTGTTGTTGGCATTGCTGGTCGCCTTCCTGCAACAAACATATTTGAACTTTGAAACATCACAGTGTGTGTCCATTTAAAGTTAAAGGCCCTGCAATTTCTGGGTAGGCAGAGGACATAAGTTCGATTTCTGCCCAGGGAGGGCATAGAATATGGGCTGGGATTCTGCCCTGTTTGGACCAGATCTTTACATTGCGGTTAGGGTGCAATGGATGAATCTTCAGCCCACACACTTCCCCTCCCCCCCCCCCCCCCCCACCGCCTCCTTGTTGAGGTGGACATCCCTAGCAGTTGCCAAGAAAGTCTTCCCTTTATTCCTCACAGAATGGCTCCTGCGGGGGGTCAACAAGGCACCACACTGCCTTAGAAGGGCGGATGGTCGGGATAGTGTGGGTGCCGTTGTTGGGCCCTTGCAGGCGCCAGTGGCCTGTCCCAGATATGCAAGTGTCCCTGTCCCCAGGATTTGGGATAAGGTCTCTAGCCAGGGGCTAGGATGAGTGGGGATTCTGCTCCGCCGGTGGAGGGGGACCCCAGAAATGCTTTGGCCACAAAGTCTACTTTCTATTGACTAAGCACTGAGAGAGTTCATACAGAGGTCAGTTCAGAGGCTTCAGAAACTTGCATGTAACGCTTGAAGCATGATGGACAAGAAATGCATGCCAGATGTACTATTTTTATTATATTACTAGTATATCTCACATGGTGTTGCTCATGATTAGGATAAGCTGTTTTATAATAACAGAAATGTTATGTCACATAATGCACAATGTATTATTACAATGGCTACTGATTTATGATGACTGATTAAGTCAAATTGCATTTTTATTATATGGTATTTGGTGATTTAAACTGGTATTTCTGCAAATCTGTCCACTTTTGCATAAAAAATTGTATATTAGTGACCTAAGGTGTTATTCAATATTCATTTATCTGTGTACTTGATTTTATCTCTCACTTTTTAAAGTCCAGGATACACCAGGTGGGAGGTAGGCATGTGCTGTTCAGCAGTGCTGTGGAAAACAGGAGGTTTGCAGGGTGTAGCAGCAGCCATGAGGTTTGGTAGAACTGGGACAGGGATCCTGGAGTTTGCCAGTACTACAGTCAGGTCCTGGGGTTTTCCAGCACTAGGGAGTTCTGGGGCTTATCAGCACAGTAGAGATCCTAGGATTTGGATGGACTGAGAGTTAGTCTTGGGGCTTGGGCGTGCTGGGGTCGTCATAAGGTTTGGCAGATCTGGGGGGGTGACATGTGGGGTTTTGCTTACTGTTGGATTCATAGGGCATCACAGTACTAGGGGTGGAGCAGACATGTTGGATATACATTGTTTTAAAAATTGCCTCAGAAAAAGTTGAAAGAAATGCTTAACACTATTTCGTTACTTCGATACAAAAAAAATATTTTTAAGTTCAAGCCAAAAAATTTGGGTTCTGCCAGCTAGTTTTGCTTTAAGTCATAACAATTTCTAAAAGTAGTGAGTAATGGGGGAATTCAGGCTGTGAGTACTTAGGATGGGGCATAGGCATGGTGAGAATTCTGGTTGATGGCCAGTCGCCAGAGCCCTGAGACCTCAATACTTGTGAAGTCACAGACTGATCTGCTTGTTCATCCAATTAGAGTCTTAAATTCCTGGTCCAAAAACTAAATACATAGATCCTCTGGAACCACTGCCAGAAATCAAAACCTTAACATTAATTGACACAGTTTATTATAATTGTAAACAATTTTACAACACCAAGTTATAGTCCAGCAATTTTATTTTAAATTCACAAGCTTTCGGAGGCTACCTCCTTCCTCAGGTGATTATAAGCAGTTGCATTACCTCCTAGCCATAATTGCCAAACATCTTCTAACTCTGTGGCTAATTCCCAGTCACTACCATGAAGAGCTTTCTGTACTTGCTTAAATTTTTGCATATGTGCTTTGGGTATTAAATCATAAGCATTAAGAATAGCGGAGAGAAAAAAAATTGGATAAGGCCTATTATCAGGCGGGGGAAGTGTAATCTGCTGTTAACCCTGTTATCAGCCTCCTCCTCTTCCCCCTTCTCCACCACCTCTGGCTCAGGGTCTTCTCCAATCATCGGTGGCAAAGACTGGTCCCTCATGATGGCGAGGTTGTGCAGCATGCAGCATAACGCCACGAATCTGCCCACCCACTCAGCGGAGTACTGGAGGGCTCTTCCAGACCGGTCCAGGCAGCGGAAGCGTTATTTGAGGAGGCCTATGGTGTGCTCCATGATGTTGCGTGTGGCAGCATGGGTCTCACTGTAGGCCTGCTACGCACGTGTGCGTGGGTTCATGAGCCACGGCATGAGGGGATATCCCTTGTTGCCCAGTAGCCAGCCTTTGATTTGCTGAGCCAGGTGAAAGATCGCTGGCACGCTGGATTGCTGCATAACGAGGGCGTCGTGACTGCTCCCAGGGTAGCGGACATCGACCTCCATGATTCGATACGTGTGGTCGCACACCAGCTGCACGTTGAGGGAGTGGAAGCCCTATCGATTGATGAAGACGGCTGAGTTGTTGTGTGGGGCACGCTGGGCAATATGCGTACAGTCAATGGCACCCTGCACCATGGAGAAGCCAGCAATGCGGGCGGACTGCCGTGCTCGCTCGGCCTGCTAGTCTTCGTCAAGAGGGAAGGTGATGATCCTGTTCCTCATCTGGTGCAGTGCACCTGTGATCTCCCTTAAGCAACAGCGCACTGCATACTCCGAGATGTTGCATGTGTCGCCAGCAGAGGCCTGAAATGATCCTGAGCTGTAGAAGTTCAGCACTACAGTTACCTTCACAGCCACAGGGAATGCTGTCCTTGCCCTGATCTGAAGCTGCAGTTGTGGCCGCACCAGTTGACAGATCCCCGTCACGCCCTCCTTGGTGAACCGCAACTGTCAGATGCTCCTCACTCATGTTGAGGTAAGAGAATTGGTCCCGGAAGGCCCTCATTGGATACGGCCCCCTGCTCAGTGGCCTGCGCCGCCTTCTCCTCCCTCTCCTCGCAGCTTGACCTGGTGTGTGTGGCCTCTCTGCATGCTCCCAGTCATGCTCGATGTCCAGTGGGAGTCCTAGCATGACCACCCATGGTTGCCAGGAATCTTGTTCGACCACGGCTGTAACATTACGAACTGTAAGGCAGTACCTGCCAAACCACTCTCAAATGTACTGTAGCAACTCTCAGTAGGAATAGGAAGCTTCAAAAAACACTTCCTATTTCTCCAGCAGCCAGAAGCAATAATTCAGTAACTAACCTGCAACACCTGCATGGTCCCTTTAATAGCACTGGTGGGGGGTCCTCCAGGCACTCTAAGACATGTTCAGATGTGCGTGGTTAAGACTGCGTAGAGTTGAGCATTAAGGTCCAAAATGGTGTCATATCACTTTAAATTAGCATTGCACACTGATTGTACGCATTTTCTCCCTACTTTACATGCAAGATGGCGTCTGGCGGCGGCGTCACACTGGAAACATGCGTGCGCAGCCAAGACGGCATCTTGGCATTTCGGGCGCTACATGACCCAATTTCTGGCCCAGCACGTTTTATAATCCACACTCAAGAAAAAAACGTTCCAAGTGAGTATTGACACCACTGTGTCAGCCAATGAGTTCAAGACGGGGCGGGGCTTACAGCAGACGGTCTATTTACTCAGCAAACAGAGTCTATTTAAACAGAGTCTCTACGAACTACAGCAAACAGAACTCATAACCGAAACTATAACAGTGTCTCTCAATTATTCCTCCAGCAAAATGCAATGAGTGGCAGATACTTACATAAAACAAATTAAGTGCGTAAAATCAATCTCAGTCACTTACAGCAGTCAGTTAAACGTGTTCAGCTTACGTCTCAGTCCTTCAAAGTCAGCCGTACTTAAGTTTAAAACCTTGGTTTGTATGTGATCTTTCTCTTTCTCGAACTTAATGTCAATCTCTATCATGTTATGGTCACTGTTTGCAAGATGCTCCCTTAATCAGATTATGATTAATTTGGGCTCGTTACTCATTACTAAATCTAGTCTGGCCTGTTCTCTCCTCGGTTCTAAAACATATTGGGCCATATTTTGCTGTGATAAGGCATCTAACGGTGTCTGCTGTTAGATAGACTTGCCCTTGCACTTCTAGGTTTTTAAATTTTTTGTGTAGCAAGTTGCTGAAAGTGCGAGCTGATAACGGGACAGCGAGGGGAAACTGGGCATCTGGGACCTGTGTGAACAGGGCAAGTGACTGGGTATCTCCTTAATCAAACAGATTGAAGAAAATAACAGCACAAGGGCTGAGAAGGAAGAGTAAATTAGAGTGGGTGAATTCAACTCAAATCAGGTACAGAAAGAGAAATAAAGAGAGGGAAAGAAAGATTGGATTAAGAGAGAGAAAAAAGAGACAGAAAGAAACAGTTAAAAAAAAATTTAATTTAAAATTTGACTTTTTAAAAAATCTCCAACAACAATTAAAAGCTGAAAGAATGAGACACCACACTCATTAAAGTTCATTTTCAGTGCCAGAGAGGTTGTTTGGCAGTAATTAAGACTTACTACATCGTTAAAAGGGTACTTACATCAGAATAGACAAGCCCTACCTTTTTCTGGCGAGATTAGTTCGTATCTACAACGTCAGTGCATGAAGTTCACGCTGATCCATTCATTTGAACGGGGAGCCAGACAGCGAGATGCCTTCTTCACAGAGCTTATGGAGGAGCAGAACATCTGGTATGTTTAACTGCGCATGTGCAGTCGCCGGAAGTCGCTGTCCGATTTGCACGGAAATAACGGTGAGCCCGTTAAGATGATGCTATTATTAATTTCAGCACAAAAGAGGTTAAATCTACACAACCCACAAGTTCTGGGAATGTAGATTAGATCCAAAGTGTCTGTTCAGGAAAGCCTTGGAGGGCGCAGCACTTTGATCTGTACATTCTAGAGTGGGGTAGTGGCAGGTGGGTGCCATGCAGCTCTTGTGCTGCTGATCGCTCTGTCCTTTCTACATTGCTCCTCCTCTTCTTCCTCCAACAAAGCTGAATTCCCAACGGAAAACTCATTATGGCCTCTTTAGAAGTGGGGAAGGGGGGAAAATAGTTGAAGGCTCAAAGGTAGATAGTCGGCAAAAAAAACAATTTTCAAAATAGATTGAGATAGAAGCTCTTTATGAATATTTTCATATCAGCAGCTGGACCCTTTAAATCAACTGGCCAATACCTGAGACCCTAGCAATATTGGGCACCTGTTTCACACGGGCCTGATTCACGTTCAATATTAATGAGGTGGTAATGATGGAAAATGAGATACATGACATTACCACATCATCACCACCTCATTTAAATATGGCCACCCAATTTTACTGTGAGCACATGCAGTGCTGGCCAGAAATTACGTTGGAAAACTCAACTGTCGAAAAAAGTGAGTGGAGATCCAGTGCTAAGTAACCCCTCCAGATTTCCCAACCTGTCCAAAGGAATACCACCCAAAAATCAGGCAGTGGCAGTAGGAAAATCCAGGCTTATGTAGTAACTCATTACTTGGGCTGAGTATTGGCCAAACATATTTGCCTGCGTAGATTTTTTAAAATATAAATAAATATGATGAGTCGTACTAGCCTGTGATATTTTCTCCAAGAGACTGAAGACATAGTGGGAATCCTACAGAAACTTCAGTAAGCAAACAAGCGTTAATTGTTAATAAAAATGAATGACCAATGTGTCAATGTCATGACTACTACTATTACTGAATTCCCGTCTGTGAGGATGGGGCCGATGTCGATTTCAGAGGTCTGGAATTCTCCAAGTGTTCGACCATCATTCCTTGGCTTCTTTCACCAGGTTGAGCATGCCAATCGAGGCAAGGTGTTGCACTTGGAGCCACTAGCGAGAGCTGGGTGAATTGTCAGGACCACCTGCTGGTAAAGCCACCCTTCTGGGTGCGGTTGTTGTCATGCAGAGACGTTACCTTTAGGGCTCAGCCCCATACCATCATGACTGGTTGGAACTATTTCTCTTTTCTGGGAGTCCAATTGCACTGTTCCAAACCATCTACCTTCTCGGTGTTCTGGCCCTGTGTCCGCGCTACCCGCACGTTACACCTCATGTTCGCTGTTCTCGGGATGCCCCTACAACACTTCATGAGTTTGCTGTTCTGCACATGCGCTCAAACATCACACATGTACAAAAGATTTAGTATGTTTTATACAGGGACTTAACCAGAGCAGAAAAGCTGCCTTAGGAGCTACTGCATGTGCATTTCTTATGAAGGAGTTTTCACAGAGCCTCCTGGTGAGCTTAGATGTGGCTTAATTTTGCAAATCCCCCAAAGCTTTATTCAGACAAATGTTTGCTGCTTTCATTGCTGTAGATTATGGGATCTGATTGTTATTGAAGCGAGATGGGCTGGGCATGAATTACTGAACAACTTTTGTATTCACATGAAATCAAAACATGGTGTGCATGTGTGGGTTCCTTATAAAGAGAAAATACAGACCTAAGATTGGGCCTTTTTGAGTGCCATGGCATCAGTTTTACTGATTCCCAGATGAACACTACACTCTAACTATTGAGTTCTCCGGGGACCTTTGTGGCCAAGCCCAGCACATTGCTTTGACTAGATGGAAAAATATTGAGATTGCTGGTATTGGGAAGCTTTTGTTTGAAAGTTAACTCTGAATAACTTTCTAAACTGATTCCTTTTATTTACTGAGTGCTGTGGAGTCAGCTATACCTGCTGTATAATGCTATCTCCAATTTCAAATAGTCTGACTCAGGATGGGATGTCTCTGTGTTGTGATACAGCATCTTGGATGGATTATTTTTCCTAGAGTGATTCTTTTGAATTATAATCACAGCAGATAGAAAAGTGGTTTAAGAAAACTGTAACCGAGCTTTTAGCTTGGTCAAAAGATTGCTTCATTTCAGAAATCACAGCACAGGATGAATGGAATTTCACTAGCAGCATAATGAATATATTTCAATACTTTTAAAATGATTGTTATACCACTGAGTTCAGTGATGTGGAGATCTAAAATGTAGTAATGTGGTGTCTTCATGGGGAGGGAGAGAAGAAACTGAAGAACTAAATAGGACTATCAAGTACAAAAGTTGATTTGGCAAGTTTTTCTCCCCACACTAACTAGCATGGGGAAAGGGAGAGGGGGAGTACTTTATATTGAAAGGCCTCTTCTGTTCTTTTTACTGGGAGGCAGTGCAGTTTATTGATACAGTGAAACCTGTATAAACGGACACACCCAAAGAATACACACCTGCAAAAAACGGACACTTATTGACATCCATAGCAGCAGAGAAACAGCTCTCTCTGGAATTGAATGCTTGCATAACTCAATCTCAGGGATAGAGCGGTTTCTCTGTCGGTATGGATGCTGGGTAAAAAAACTCTCCATTCGACAAAAGCCAGGAACTGTATCGGGCAATACCACATCTCACTCCACCAGTACGTCAGGTACTGATGAGCTGCTAACAGCCCCCTAACCACCCCCAGCACTTCAAACGTTAGCAGCTGCAGCGCACGGATGGAGGGGGTCCCGGACAGTGGTCTGCAGGACATTAATTCTCCCCAATTTGGCTGGGACTTCCCAGGCACTCCGGCCTGCAGCAGCCACCTCGCCTCGTGCAGATTGCCAACGTAGCAGATTGCAGGATCACGACATCCCCCTCTCAATAGAAAAGGACCCCAGGATGGCAATGTACTGGGAAACGCAACAAACAGAAAATGAACTGAAATCACATCCTGCTGGCAGGGCTCCAGAATTAGGCATGATCCCAGGTGAGGGTGACGAAAGAAGGAATGCTGCAGGAGATACAGCCAATCCTGGGATATTTGGCTCATCTGGTTTACTGAACATACAATGACCATTTTGAAAATAAGGACACTTGCAAAAAAGGGACACCCGTTGCAAGCCCCTTAGGTGTCCCTAATTTGCAGGTTTCACTGTATTTCAATATTTAGCCAAAAAATTTTTTTTTATTCGTTCATGGTATGTGGGCGTCACTGGCGAGGCCGGCATTTATTGCCCATCCCTAATTGCCCTTGAGCCGCCCTCTTGAACCGCTGCAGTCCGTGTGGTGACGGTTCTCCCACAGTGTTGTTAGGAAGGGAGTTCCAGGATTTTGACCCAGCGACGATGAAGGAACGGTGATATATTTCCAAGTCGGGATGGTGTGTGACTTGGAGGGGAACGTGCAGGTGGTGGTGTTCCCATGTACCTGCTGCTCTTGTCCTTCTAGGTGGTAGAGGTCGCGGGTTTGAGAGGTGCTGTCGAAGAAGCCTTGGCGAGTTGCTGCAGTGCATCCTGTGGATGGTACACACTGCAGCCACTGTGCGCCGGTGGTGAAGGGAGTGAATGTTTAGGGTGGTGGATGGGGTGCCAATCAAGGGGGCTGCTTTGTCTTGGATGGTGTCGAGCTTCTTGAGTGTTGTTGGAGCTGCACTCATCCAGGCAAGTGGAGAGTATTCCATCACACTCCTGACTTGTGCCTTGTAGATGGTGGAAAGGCCTTGGGGAGTCAGGAGGAGAGTCACTCGCCACAGAATACCCAGCCTCTGACCTGCTCTTGTAGCCACAGTATTTATATGGCTGGTCCAGCTAAGTTTCTGGTCAATGGTGACCCCCAGGATGTTGATGGTGGGGGATTCGGCAATGGTAATGCCGTTGAATGTTAAGGGGAGGTGGTTAGACTCTCTCTTGTTGGAGATGGTCATTGCCTGGCACTTGTCTGGCACGAGTGTTACTTGCCACTTATGAGCCCAAGCCTGGATGTTGTCCAGGTCTTGCTGCATGTGGGCTCGGACTGCTTCATTATCTGAGGGGTTGCGAATATCAGTTTCTCAAGAAACTTCAAAAGAAATTATTTGCTTTTAAACTATGGAGGAATTTGGAGAATGATATCCCTCTCCAAAACAACCCATAGCGACAGCTAATCTCAGATTGGAGACAGTATAACAGTTAAAAACTGTGAATTGATGGCTTCGGTCCACTGGCATAGTGAAGAGTAGGACTGTACTAACTGGTAGATACCTGGAGTTCAGGGGCACAATTACACTCATGGTGATAGGACAGCTGCAGGGAAATTCAAGTATATCAAATGCTAGAGGGAAACCTCCCACCAAATCTTCAGCTTGGCACCATCCCAGGATACCAGTGGGAGTTCTGTGGTGTTCTGGCTCAGATCCAGCAAGGTCACGCTGAACGTAGTGGGAGATTTATCTGAAAACTCACAGATGTAGTCCTCCACTAAATCTGCTTTGCAATTTTCTTTACCGCCTTACAATTTTATGCAGATTAGAAGAGCTATGGTACATTCTGCTAACGCTGTCTAAGTGAGCTTACACGAAGCTGAATTGAAAAGCTGCTCAGTCATGTATTGGAATGAACCTCACTGTGTCTCCAGATTATTCACTTAATTGCTGCAGCTGAAGCATGATGCACAGCTGATCGAGCACGGTCCTGTGATTTCATTGCTCTTATTTTAGATGGTAAAAAGAGAGATTAGAAAAGCACTGTGTGATCTTTCTATAAGCACCTAGTTCCAGCTCACATAATTTAGGGCTATTAATTGAATGGATTATTTTCCAAGTAAATGACACTCTCTGTGTTAATGGGCAATACTGAAAGAGTAAAGAGGAGGTAGAAATAAGAAGAGGAAAAAAGTGCTGTAAATCAAGTAAAAACTGAAAATGCTGGAGATACGCAGCAGATCAGTCAGCATCTGTAAAAAGAAAAGTTAAAGTTTGGAGTATAAACACTTCATCAGAAGAGGAGGTGGCACCAAGGTCCACATGTTCTGGGGCTGTGGATCGATTCTGGAATTTTTTTTCTTCAAAGTCATCTTCGATTAAGACCATCTATTCTCTCTTTTATGGCAACTCTGGGTGACCCAGACCCAGGAGCAAGGCTAGGTTGTTCTCATATCTTCTCTTAGAAGGACAATTCTTCCAAACTGGAAGTTCCTGATAGTTCCAATTTTGGATGTAAGTCTGGAAGAATTACAGGAGGTAACTACTCTAGGGAGGATGCCCTTTTTGAATAAGAGTAAATATCACATCATATTTTTTTCCACCCTTCACTCAAGACCTTACCCTTTGACTGACAGCGGAGGTAGGCTGCCCCGGTTGGTCCTCATTTGGTTCCATCACTTTTCCCCCCTTCCCCTTCAGGCCTCTGGTGACTGGGCTCTAGTTGACTCAGTTTCTCAGACCACCCTCCTTCTCTTTTCTCTATTATTTAGGTGACAGAGGATTGATAAGCATAGTTATTGCTTCTAGTTTGGAGATAGATTTAGTTATGATGATTCTATATAACTGTTGAATTGCACTGTTAAAGGTTTAACCTCTTGCCCTGTTTGGTAGAATTGATTACTGTTCTCTTTAGTGATCATAGTAAAGTAAGTTTTTCTGTTTTTATTTCTGCCCGGTCAATTATTTTTTTTAAAAAAGATGTTACAAAAACGTCCATTCACCATGGCGACCACTTTGCTGCGCTATTGACACCTGTTGAGTATATTTTGTAAATAATTAACAAAATGACAAAGACAACTCCAGTGTGACTGCAGAGGAGTTAATTTATCCAACTTATGTTGTTATTGTGTCAAGTGTTCACAGCGTGTGCTTGATTGCCTCTTAGGGACCTCTACTGTCCAACATGATGGTAATTTTCAACCTGCTGGCAATGGCAAGCATCAGATAAGATGATTTACCCGCTGCCAGTAATCAATTAGCATTGACTGGATGGAACATGGCAAAGGTCAGCAAGCCCCTCCCTCCTGATGTTCCATTTTATAAATGCCAAAGAATTTCCTCGTCTATTAATATTAAAATGCTCCTCTCTTGCTTGCCGTAACCTAGAGACCTGTTGTCTGCAAAGCAAAGGTCCAGTCTTTGGCAATATACTGAAATGGCACTATGAGAAAGGGAGCAGCACAATGAAACTTCCCTCGTGCCAATCCCTTACACAGCCTGACACATCTACTGCCTTAGACTTCTGTCCCTTACCCAGCCCTCCTTGGTTCTGGCATAAATACCTACAGCACACGGCCATGTCAACTGAATATTCTGAAGTGATGTTGCTGTCAGTAGTGAAAAATAGCCTAAGCAAAAGATCGGACCCACTAATGTCCATTGAAACAAAAACTCCAAGCCATGTATCGGTACGTGTATATCAAATAGGAACATTATTTTCTCCACCAAATAAGGACTTACTTAAAAGTTCACATACAATAAAAATCTACAATTCAAAAATCCTTCACTGTACAAAGCAATATTTAACATAGCATAATCAATAAAGCAACTTTGCAGTTTGTCTTTTCTTCCATGAAGACTCAATAATAGGTCAGCACACAAACACACTAATTGGTTAGTTCAATTACTTTTTAAACATGTTTTGAATTGCAGTGCCCCTTGAATATGAGACTGCAATTCTGTGGCGTGGGTGGTGTGATGGGGCAGTGCATTTGTTATATATTAGTGAGATACGTGGTCACTCCATACATTGAGTTCCTGGTATCAGCTCTGTGGTTATATTCAAAAGCTTGTGGGTATATGCACAAAACTGGTAAACCACTGAATCACATCCACAATTCACCACCCAGTTAGTTCTCAACCTTAAGTGTACAGAATGTGGAAACGATGCACTTCCCTAAGCATAGACCATCTAGCTGCTATCAGATGCCTCCCTGCAACTTGTAACAGAGCAGCCCTGGGGAGGCCCATTAGAAGGTAACTTCTCTCTTAACTGAAGGATGATGTGTGGCCAGATAAAGAGGGAGAAAAAATTCTTGTGTTACAGTGAAAATGCAATTTTTACTTCCCCATTAAATGGTTACAGGAAGTGTGTGTAATCTGCTTAAAGGCTTAGACAGTCACTCAACATTCAGTTACTTCACTTAATGTTTTCCATGGTATCAACCGTGCATAACCGAAAAAAGGAATCATACTTAAACTCTAACCGAAGAATTTTAACTCTTCGATTGCCACCTGCCCTTTGGCGCTTCAAAAGTCCATGTACAATTTCTATCATGAGAAAATTAAAATGAACAAAAATAGCAATAAATTTACACCACACGCAAGGATGTTGTTCCATTTATAAGTTTGTATTTGACAGAGATTATATCAGATTCCCATAACTGCAACTGTTTTACCTTTGATAATTTAGTTGGAGAGTGTTCAAGCTATAAGCTCACAGTGTACAACAACAATGAGTACATACACTGCAGCCAAGCCACCAAGAATCTGGTGCTCCATTAAACCTATGGCTTATACCCCTTTATGTAATTAATTATCTGTATGACTGTTAATATATCGCAAGCCTAAGTTACTTCACAATAATTAGCAAAGCCCCCCCAGAAAAATTTTTGTGTCACAAAATGTGATTTAAATTTATTGCCAAAATTGTAAGACGAATTAAATTTGCCCTGAAAGTTTAAAAATCCTCCTTCTAAAAGACTATTGCTCCAGTAGCAGTGTGTGTCTTGAATGATATGACATATAAAATGTATAATTCACTCTTGCATTTGGGAATTATTTGTGTGTGCACTGTAATTTTTGAGTTGATTTCCTCCTTGTTTAGGTCTCGTTGCCTACATACAGATGTGGAAGTGGGCTAGGCCGATCTAAGAGGATTCCGATTCATATCACACTTGGTAATTGTAGTACCCATTCTTTAACTTCAACTTTAACCACTATCCACATTTCATGCTGTCACTGAGACACTGGGTGAGAAACCAGTCTTTTCGTAGGTCTTTACTAGTGTCGTTTATTGGCTGATTGCCAAGAGTCACATTCAAGCTTTGGAGGGAGAGAAGAGCCATAAAACCAATCCCTAACCTCAAAGGACTGAGTTAGGAGGAGAGACTAGGGAAAATTGAGCTGTTCAGCCTTGAAAGGAGGCGACTGAAAGGTGATCTTACAGAGGGAAAGAAAGAAGGCCTATTCAAAGTGCTTCACAACCAATGCAGTACTTTTAAAGTGCAGTCACGGTTGTTATGTAAGAAAACATGGCAGCCATTTTGTGCACAAAATCTTACAAACAGCAAAATAACCTAAATTACCAGTTAATCTGTTTTTGGGAGTATTGATTGAGGGAGGAATGTTGGCCAAGCAGTAGGAGAATTTCCTGTTCTTGTTGAATAGTTCTGTGAGATCTTTCACACCCACCTGAGCCACCAGTTGGTTTTCGGTTTAATGTTTCATTTGAAAGAAGTCACCTCCAACAATGCATCACTGCCTTAGAACTGCACTGAAGTGTCAGCCTAAGGCCTGGAATGGATCTTGAATCCACAACTTTCTGATTCAGAAGCTACCAACTAAGCCGAGTTATTATTTGCTATGAGATACTATATGGTGTAGAAAAGGGAAATTCAGAACGCTATTTCAAACTGACCCATAACAGTATATTATATTTTGAAGGATCAGGAGAAAGAGTACGGAAATTGTTTTACAGTAGACAGCTCCAACAACAACAACAACTTGCATTATATAGCGCCTTTAACATAGTAAATGGATCCAAGGCGCTTCACATAAAAAGATATTAGGACAGGTGACCAAAAGCTTGGACAAGGAGGTAGGTTTTAAGGATCGTCTTAAAGGAGAAGAGAGAGAGAGGCGGAGAAGTTTAGGGAGGGAATTCCAGAGCTTAGGGCCTAGGAAGCTGAAGGTACGGCCACCAATGGTGGAATGATTAAAATCAGGGATGCGCATGAGACCAGAATTAGAAGAGCAAAGAGATCTCGGAGGGTTGCAGGGCTGGAGGATGTTACAGAGAAAGGGAGGGGCGAGGCCATGGAAGGATTTGAAAACAAGGATGAGAATTTTAAAATTGAGTTGAAGAGTTAGCTCCTGCACAGGCATGATGGACTGAATGACCACCTCCTGTGCTGTAAATTCTGTGATTCAGTAGGATAAGGGGATGCAGGTTCAAACTAGTAAAAGGAAATAATTAGGACTGATGTCAGGAACTTCTTCACACAAAGATTGGTCAACACATGGAATGGATTTCCAGGCAGGATAATGGAAGTGAGAAGACAGGAATTATTTAAGAAACAGTTGGATGCCATAATGGAGGGACCGAAAGATCTTTCTGGAAGGTTGAACTAAGATGGGCCGAATGACCTCCTTCTATATCACAAGATAAGTATTGTGATAGCATCACTGAAAGCTAACGGCCATATTATCATCAGTATCAGGCACTCTGCTGCCATGCATCCTATGATCCTCAGGGACATGAAACAAAATTATATTAATCGAGGAGCAGATGAGGCAAAAAAGGAATTGCAGAGTTGGAGGCGCAACTGGCATGAAGGACTTATCAGAGCCTTGAAGGAAGTTGATGCACTGAAACATAAGACAGTGGTTGATAATAAATGAGATAATTCGGAGAACCACTCCAGAGCAAGCAGTCTTCATTTAACGGGCCTGCCAAAGGGAGCAGAGGGAAAAGATGCTTTGGATCCATAATCCCTGGGCCACTGAGGGCGTTTCTGAGGTTTAAGACAGGTGAGGCGGGTAACTGGGTCTCTGCCCCTTTCTTTGGACGTTGAGAAATTGTGACAGGAGGAGGTGGCGAGAAGGCGCTTTGTGTATCCACTTCCCTTCTCCCCGCCCCCCCTCCCACCCCCCCACACTGTGCTGACGTCAGAAGAGGAGCCACACTTGTGGGATGACATCACCTGCCACTTCCATCTCACCGTCGGCCCACACGTACAATGCCTGCACAATGCTGGAAGAAGTGGGGCTCACTATGCCAATTTCACAATGGCAGTGGGCCGCAGGGCAATCGACTGCTGGCAGTGGCAAAATGGACCTCCAGGGGTAATAAAAATTATTCAATGGCCAGAATGGGCTGCCCCTCACCCCCCCCCCCCCCCACTCCAACATAGTAGCAAGGTGCCCCTCCAAAATTCTTTGCCCCCAGAAGGGAGACTCCCAAGGGGCACCATAAATGGCGCGGAGGCCTGCTGACTTTATATAAATGGCCCCCTCACAGGATTTGCAATGTGGTCTGGGCCGGGGCAGACTGGTGGCCAGAAATCTCGCACCGTCGCACTTCACACGGCAGAACAGAGTCTTGGAATTTCAGCCCCGATATCTCTCCAGTATGTCCTCTGGGACAAATAAAGTCTCAGCACTGGAAGTTGACCAGGCACGTCACTCGCTGCAGCCGCAATTAAATTGATGAGAAGCCACATGCTATCAACTTCGAAATGTTCAGGTTCCAAGCAAACTGCAGATTATAGAAAGAAAGAACGAACTTGCATTTATATAGGGCCTTTCACGACCTTGGGACTTCCCAAAGCACTTTACAGCCAATGAAGTACTTTTGAAGTGTAATCACTGTTGAAATATAGGAAACACAGCAGCCAATTTACACAGCAAGCTCCCACAAACAGCAATGTCATAATGACCAGGCAATCTCTTTCAATGTTGTTGATTGAGGGATAAATATTGGCCAGGACACCTTCTTCGACATAGTACCATGGATCTTTTACGTTCACCTGAGAGGGCCTCGGTTTAACGTCTCATCCGAAAGACCGCACCTTCGACAGAGCAGCTCCATCTTTCAGTACTGCACTGGAGTGTTAGCCTAGATGAAGGCAACAAGGAAGAAAGGTGCCCTAAGGCTAGGTATCGATGATTTGACGATCTCCCGGGACATGTACGAGCTGCAAAAGTGCAAGCTTTAGTTTAACAACTTCAAGAGGATTCCTTAGGATGAGCACATCGACTATGACTCCTTGCGATTCTGGAAATTCAATGTGGGGCTCTTATGAGATCTTTATATCAGTAAAGCATATGTTAAGACAGATGGAGCATTTGACAACTTGACTTTGAAAAACAGCCTGAAATGGCAAGTTATTTACGTGAGTGGCACCCCCAGACTGTGTGTTGCAGTTCTGAGATTTGGATTAGGGTAAAGAGAACTTAAAAAATGAATTACCTTAAAATTAGAGCTAGGCTGTTCAGGAGTGCAGTCAGGAAACACTTTTTTACTCAAAGGGGAGTGGAAATCTGAACATCTCTCCCCTAAACACTTTTAAGACTAAGATCGATAGATTTTTGTTGGGTAAGGAACAGGCTCAAGGGGCTGAATGTCCTCCTCCTGTTCCTATGTTCATACGGCACACTGATTTGGGGAAAAATGAAAAAGAGATAGGTAACTAATGCATGAATGTGTTTACTCAGCTACCAACAGATTGTCAATGTTTATCCCTTTCATTTGGTCTGGATTGACTTTTATGTAGATTGTTCATGACCGAGGCTTACATCGGCATGGGTCGAATGACCTCCTTCTGTGCTGTAACCATTCTATGATTCTAACAGACCCAGATATGAGGCGATGAAAACCCCAGTGCTGGAAAGCTTTGGGAACCATTGGTACAAAGTCACCTGTTCCACCCAAGCATGCTACACTTACCATATTGTCATATCTCAAGTTACTCATAGTATCATAGAAAATTTACAGCATGGAAGGAGGCCATTCGGCCCATCGTGTCCGTGCCGGCCGAAAATGAGCCACCCAGCCTAATTCCACTTTCTAGCACTTGGTCCGTAGCTTTGTAGGTTACGGTACTTGAAGTGCATATCCAAGTACTTTTTAAATGTGATGAGGGCTTCTACCTCTACCACCCTTTCAGGCAGTGAGTTCCAGACCCCCACCACCCTCTGGGTGAAAAAAAATTTCCTCAGCTCCCCTCTCATCCTTCTACCAATCACTTTAAATCTATGCCCCCTTGGTTATTGACCTAGTTACTGACTCATATACTGTATCCCAAAATGTTATTTTCTGAAAAAAATCTAACTTGCATATGAATGAATCGATACCATCTGCTTCCACCGTCTCCCTAGGGAGGCTATACCATAGACTTACCAGCCTATTCCACAGATTGTACTACAGAATGGAGTGATTGCCTCCTGAAAACAGGAACATGACATTGGTGTTGTCTATCCTGAAGAACATATAAACAAATTATCTCCTACCTGTCACTTCTGGTGCAATAACTGTAAAGGTTACTGAAAGGAAAATATATTGTAAGGGTAGAGATTCATGCATAAAAAAAGAGATTCATGCATAAAAAAGGTTCTGTATTGCTGCAAATTAAAATTGAAGCCCCGATCATATCAAAGTTAAAGGAGGTATTTCAGACTGTCATCTCTACTTCTCTTTATTTCTGTAACTATATGCTGGTACTTATTGAATCACGATGAAACTTGGAAATCCCCTGTAATAAGAAGCTAAGATAATGGATAATGCAAAGTTCCCAATAACCTTTCGAAGTGACAGACTCTAAAGGTTAATGGGAACTTTGCATTTAATTTTTGAAAATTGTGATTCGTCAAGTACATCTATGGACAAGAGAAAATCTTTTAAAAAGCTGCTGTAATTGGAAATTCATCAGCACTAGAATTTATATTACTGTTGCTAAAGCTTCATAATTTGAGAGAGATTGTAGGCATGGTGATGCTAAACATTAGAAGCTCAGCAGGCAACTCTCTGAGTGGAGGCACGCAAATTCGAATTTCTTTTCTCTTGGATTTTACATCGTAGTCACGCTGCATAGACAGGTAGAGGGCTAAACATTTTCTGAAAGAAAATTGGAGGTTGAATAATGTTTATAGGGCAATGTTACAATATGTGAAAGAGGATATTGTCTTCTGACTCACAACACCTACACCTATGCTCTAGTAAGTAGCCCTGTTTAGCCATTGTGTGCGTAATGTAATAAATGGCTAGAAGCTATGTATGCTGATCAATAAAGTGAATCAGTCCAACCTCAAGATCCCTTCTCCTTTGGGGTTTTATTAATTATACTGTCTCCCATCTTGTTGAGTACCTTGTAAGCTTTGGTCATGAACAGTCTATATAAAAGTCAATCCAGACCAAATGAAACTTGGAATATGAATGGATAAACACTGATAATCTGTTGGTAGCTGAGCAAACACATTCATGCATTGGTTACCCATCACTTTTTCATTTTTTCCCAAATCAGTGTGCCATATGAACAGGAGTAGGCCATTCAGCCCCTCAAGCGTGTTCCACCATCATGGCTGATGTATACCTTAACTCCATTTATCCACTTTTGGACCATATCCCTTGACCCTCTAACCCAACAAAAATCTGTTGTAGACTAATTGATAGAGACTGATTGCTATCATTAGTCAACAACTCCATTATTGTTGTATCAGGTGACTACCAGGATGATAGAAGGCGAACTGGATGGACCTTGGTCTTTTTTCATCTAGCAAGTCCTATATTCCAATGTTCCTCATTAAGAAGACAGTTGAAAGTAAATGTCATTCCACACAATCACTTGACTCTACTTCACCCCAGTGGCCGTTAGTTGCTAAGCTACACGTTTATCCAATAACATACTTTTTCTCACCAACTTTCTTCTCTTGTCTCATCTCCTGAAAGCATTGACTCCGTGTTGGGGTACAGTTCCTGGGATGAAACCCACGGAGACACTGAGGAGCTTAAAGTTAATCTTTGTAATTTTGTTGAAGTACAAGATTTGGAGGATAGAGCAGGAATCTCAATATTTTAATGCAATGGAAGTAACTCGACAGCCAATCTCATAGGACCACAAGAATTTAAGCAGCGGTACACATTTCTGGACTGTGTCAGATCTATTCTGTCTCTTTGGTAGTGAACACAGCATTTTTATTGTGGAATTCATACGATGCACTGCAACTTGACAAAATAAAGTTTAATTTTTTCTGTACAGCTAAGGTCAATGCTTGCTTCCATTAAAGAGAGAGAGCTTTAAGGAGCTTTAATGAAAAGTATATAGCAAACACCGGAGAAAGAATCACTAAAAATGCAGCATCATTGAAACAACTTACTGCACTACAACAATGCCATGGTGACCTTTGCTTAACATTGTCTGTCTGCCCAGTATCAGACTCCTTTAAATGTACAACCCCATTGTTTCTTTGTAAAATATTAGAGATATTTTATAGATTATTAGTGAAAGTTTAATGCTTGCATAATATTTTTATTTTCTTCAGCTATCTAACATTGTTCAGTCGCTTTTGTGAACGACCATGAACATTTGACCTTAAGAAAAACAAGAAGCATGTTTGGTATCAGGAGCTCCTGGATTTGGGCTAGCGTGACATTTTGTACAAAGTCCAACATTCTCATTAGATTTGGGAGGTTTTTATAATTTGCCCAATTATAGATTTGCTATTCCATTATTTCCCATTGTGTATCCATTCCTAATTTAAATTAAAGCATGTTTCAGAGAGAATGTCTTTCACGTGCATGACATTGTAACTAAGGAGGAGGAGTGTGAAATATTGGATGGGATAAACATAGTGAAAGAAGAAGTATTAAGGGGATTAGCATCTTTCAAAGTAGATAAATCACCAGACCCGGATGAAATGTATCCCAGGCTATGAAAAGAAGCAAGGGAGGAAATAGCGGAGGCTCTGACCATCATTTTCCAATCCTCCCTGGCTACAGGCATGGTGCCAGAGGATTGGAGGACTGCTAATGTTGCTTAAAAAGGGAGAGACAGATAGACCGAGTAATTACAGACCAGTCAGTCTAACCTCGGTGGTGGGCAAATTATTGGAAACAATTCTGAGGGACAGGATAAACCATCACTTAGAAAGGCACAGAGTAATCAAGGACAGTCAGCACGGATTTGTCAAGGGAAGGTCGTGTCTGACCAACTTGATTGAATTTTTGAGGAGGTAACAAGAAGGGTCGATGAGGGTAGTGCATTTGATGTAGTCTACATGGATTTAGCATGGCTTTAGACAAGGTCCCACATGGCAGACTGGTCAAAAAAGTACAAGCCCATGGGATTCAAGGGAAAGTGACAAGTTGGATCCAAAACTGGCTCAGTGGCAGGAAGCAAAGGACAATGATCGATGGGTGTTTTTGTGACTGGAAGGCTGTTTCCAGTGGGGTTCTGCAGGGCTCAGTACTAGGTCCCTTGCTTTTTGTGGTATGTATTAATGATTTGGACTTAAATGTAGGGAGCATGATTAAGAGGTTTGCAAATGATACAAAAATTGTATCATCACGTGATTGATAGATTGATACATGATGCCTTAAATTTTCTATGATTCTATGTTTTTTGGGGGCTGCATTTAATGTAAGCATGTCCTCTTCTGTGCCATCACTGAGAGATTTCACTATTCTTCCTTGCTAAATAAATATTGACATTTTAAAATATCGATAGGTTATTTTAAGGCAACAGATTGGCTCATTCACATGCTTTCAATGTGTATTTAAAGGAGTAACATTGCCATGGTGAAGTAACTTACAAGACACCATCATGTTTATACAGATAGGAAGGCAGAATTACATAATTGCATCATTATGGCACTAAACTGGTGCTATAAATTTATTTTTATTTTATAAACCAAGGTTAAAATCAGATATCACTATTGATAAAAAGGTTCTGGCTGTACCAGAATATGAAGAAAACTCCTTAACATAGCAACACCGCCCCTTTGAAGCTAAGCATACATAAGCAAAGACTTTCAATGTTGGCAAGTCGTAATTCAACTCTTCCTGAGATGAAGAAGTCAAGTATTATCAAAGAATCAGAATAACCAGGCCTAATTTAGGAAGAATGGATCTCCATGATCATCTTCACTTAACTCGCCACTTTAGTCCACAGTCCTGGCAACATTGGAGAGGATTGCTCTCCCAGCAATTGAAAATGACTTTCAAAGGTGGAACAAAAGAGAAATTAATTAAGGTATAGGGTTTTCTTGAGGTCTTTTAGAACTGGCTGCACAACCCATTTAAATATTGCTATTACATTACACAGGCTTAAGAATATTTCAACTGGGTGCGACTTGAAAAATTTTCAAGTTTTTTTGATTGGTTTCCAGAAGTGACCTGGACTTCTCCATAGCCACTAGTGAGGTCTGGAGTTGCTAAGTGATGAACTTTGACTTGGGGGTCAAAGATACCATTGATATGTAGAATTTATAGGCACTCCATTCTCCATAACTATTTACGGCCATGATTTACAAAGAGCTCTGGGCTACTAGATATAGTTTTACCCATGGACTGAGTGATGGTTCAGTAACCCCTCAAGCTAACACTTGGACCATCTGACCTGACATTGCTTCCTGGAAATGGGGTGATGGAACAGTAATTTTATTAACATTGTGTCTCTCATATTAAGTCGCTACTGTTTGGACAACTTCACAGTCCCTCAGTAACAATGTTCTAGTAATTATAAAGCAATTCTTTCATCTTTGTATATTGAATTGTCCTGGGCATTTGACTAGTTCCAGTAGCACATAGCTCACTTACCACCCATACATCAGCTTTGGGTCACTTTCTAAGGATAAACTTCACATCCATATTCCAAAATGTATCAGCATTTCCAGCTGAGCGGTTTTTTTTAAGTTTGATTACAGACCAAGTTTATCAATTCAAATATTTTAAACAAGACCCAAGCCTTTAGCTGTACAATCAGCTTGATGTCTAGCGGGCACTTTAACAGGTTCTGGGATGCTCATCTCAGATGTGAGGATAATGGGAATGAGTATCCCCTGAGAGTTGACCCTTTTTCCAAGAGTAACTGTGTTTGGTGTCAACAAAGACTCAGTCTCAGTTGACCTTGCTGGGAAAGTTGTACAACCATTAACAATCAAAACAGATTCCCTGTCAGTGTCAGTGTTCCCATTCATCCAGAACACCCAGTTTATAACTACCTGAGAGCATGGTATTAGGTGATCTCTTGTACCACCTGCACATCCCCACATTTTAACATAAAAATGTTGCTTCTGCCACCAGCTTTGCTCTTACAACTTTTGTTGTGGTGCTGAACAAGGTCTGCATTGCGGCCAGTAAGCGGGGACCTGCTGCCACTACACAGTGCAAGACCTCCTCCTCCTTATCATCCGTGTTCAAATAGTTCTAGTAGTTTGGCCCAGTCATGCAAACAAGCGATGACTCCATTAAGCTCACTATAAATTAAGCCCTTGTCCACATGGGCTGTACCCTTGTTTCAGTTGCAAGAGTGATCTTTGCTGATGGGTTTAATTATTACCAATTGTTAATTGCTAAAGCCTGTTTTAAAGGGGAGAGCTTTTAATAGTATTTCTTGGTTCTGTACTGATGACAGTTTTCTTTTCCAGTATGGGTGGCAGAAGTCTTGTATTATGGAAGATTGATGCTGTAACCTGATCCAGTGTCTTTCCGTTTCTTACCTTGCTCATGTTGGTTTTGGTTGATGGCTGCTTCATGTATTTTCGTAGTTATGTCCTTCAGGGCATGAAAACCGTTAGCTTTGCTTTTGCAACTTTCGTTGTGGTGCTGAACAAGGTCTGCATTGTGGCCAGTAAACTGGGCCCTGCTGCCACTGCACACTGCAAGGCCTCCTCCTCCTCACCATCTGTGATCAGATAGGGCTTGGCACATTGTACAACCCCCATAATTATCTCTAATTCTGTTGCACGGTCCAAGTTTTCTCACTTTGCTTTTCACAATGCTATTCATAGACAATATTCCCAAACAATGACTGAAATAATTCAAAGGTCATAGACAATCACATGCCTAACCCTTAATGTTAAGGCAATCCCATTTTACAAACAACCTTAAACTGTTACCATACTTCAGTGTATTATACTGTAAAACCTTTTCTTTCAATAGAAATTCAAATTATAAAAATATAAGGTTAGCAGAGGCTAAGTATATTCAAACTAAGATCAAAATATTAACACAATCCACCCGAGAAGGACAGAATCTCTCAGGAGTCAATTTTCCAACCCTTTTTGTTCCTTGATTTGCTAGGTCTAACGATAAGGAGCTTATAATGCACTGCAGCTACCATCTGGACAGTTTTATTTGGGAAAGCTCGATAAGTACATGAGGGAGAAAGGAATAGATGGATATGCTGATAGGGTGAGAGGAGACTAGGGTGGAACATAAACACTGGCATAGACCCGTTGTGCCAAATGGCCTGTTTCTGCGCTGTAACCTTTCTATGATTCGATGATTTAGAAACCAAAGTTGTGGGGATTGCATTGCTGGGCAGCCTTGGAGTAATCTCATGACTTCCCTGTAGACTTTTTCACGTTGATGCACTGCCCTGTTAAGCAAAACAGTGTTAATTCTGAACACCAGCAGAGAGTAGAAGGCACAATTGCCATCCACCCAATTTAGTCACTTCATGCGATAGAGGCTATTAGGGATTTTCACCTGAACTATTTGAAGATAAGCATTACTTGCTGCCTAGAAAAAAAAATTGATACAAAATAGATTTTAAATAGGAACATAGGAACAGGAGTAGGCCATTCAGCCCCTCGAGCCTGCTCCGCCATTTGATAAGATCATGGCTGATCTGTGATCTAACTCCATATCTTTGGCCCATATCCCTTAGTACCTTTGGTTGCCAAAAAGCTATCTATCTCAGATTTAAATTTAGCAATTGAGCTAGTATCAATTGCCATTTGCGGAAGAGAGTTCCAAACTTCTACCACCATTTGTGTGTAGATGTGTTTTCTAATCTCACTCCTGAAAGGTCTGGCTCTAATTTTTAGACTGTGCCCCCAGTCCTAGAATCCCCAACCAATGGAAATAGTTTTGTTCTATCCACCTTATCTGTTCCCCTTAATGTCTTATAAACTTCAATTAGATCACCCCTTAACCTTCTAAACTCTAGAGACTACAACCCCAATTTGTGTAATCTCTCCTCGTAACTTAACCCTTGAAGTCCGGGTGTCCCTCCAAGGCCACGATGTCCTTCCGAAGGTGCGGTGCCCAGAACTGCTCTCAGTACTCCAGGTGCGGTCTAACCAGGGTTTTGTATAGCTGCAGCATAACTTCTGCCCCCTTGTACTCTAGTCCTCTAGATATAAAGGCCAGCATTCCATTAGCCTTATTGATTATTTTCTGCACCTGTTTATGACACTTCAATGATCTATGTACCTGAACCACTAAGTTCCTTTGGACATCCACTGTTTTTAACTTTTTACCATTTAGAAAGTACTCTGTTCTATCCTTTTTTGATCCAAAGTGGATGACCTCACATTTGTCTACATTGAATTCCATTTGCCACAGTTTTGTGCATTCACCTAATCTATCAATATCGCTTTGTAATTTTATGTTTTCATCTACACTGCTTACAATGCCACCAATCTTTGTGTCATCGGCAAACTTAGATATGAGACTTTCTATGCCTTCATCTAAGTCGTTAATAAATATTGTGAATAATTGAGGCCCCAAGACAGATCCCTGCGGGACTCCACTAGTCACATCCTGCCAATGTGAGTACCTACCCATTATCCCTACTCTCTGTCGCCTTTTGCTTAGCCAGCTTCCTAACCAAGTCCGTACTTTTCCCTCGATTCCATGGGCTTCTATCTTAGCTAACAGTCTCTTGTGTGGGACTTTATCAAATGCCTTCTGGAAGTCCATATAAATAACATCCATTGACATTCCCCTGTCTACTACTTTAGTCACCTCTTCAAAAATTCAATCAGGTTTGTCAGGCACGACCTACCTTTCACAAATCCATGCTGGCTCTCTCTGATTAACTGAAAATTTTCGAGGTGTTCATTTACCCTATCCTTAATTATAGACTCCAGCATTTTCCCCACAACAGATGTTAGGCTAACTGGTCTATAATTCCCTGGTTTCCCTGTCTCTCCTTTCTTAAAAAGTGGAGTGACATGTGCAATTTTCCAATCTAGAGAGAAGGTTCCTGAATCTAGAGAACTTTGAAAGATTATAGTTAGGGCATCTGCAATGTGCTCACCTACTTCCTTTAAAACCCTGGGATGGAAACCATCTGGTCCTGGGGATTTGTCACTCTTTAATGCTATAATTTTCTTCATTACTGTTGCTTTACTTATGTTAATTTTATCGAGTCCCTGTCCCGGTTCAATATTAGTTTTCTTGGGATTTCCGGCATGCTATCCTCTTTTTCTACTGTAAATACTGACGCAAAGTAATTGTTCAACATGTCCGCCATTTCCCCATTGTCAATGACAATATCCCCACTTTCAGTTTTTAAGGGGCCAACACTGCTCCTGACCACACTCTTTTTCCTACTATAACTATAAAAGTTCTTCGTATTGGTTTTGATATCCCTTGCAAGTTTCTTTTCATACTCTCTTTTTGTAGCTCTTACTATCTGTTTTGTGACCCTTTGTTGATCTTTGTATCTTTCCCATTCACCAGGATCTGTGCCAATTTTTGCCTTTTTGTATGCCCTTTTCTTATGTCTTATACTGTCCCTTACCTCTTTAGTTGTCCATGGCTTTTTTTTGGCAAGTAGAGTTCTTGCCCCTCAGGGGTATAAACCGGTTCTGTATCACGTTAAATGTTTCTTTAAATATTTCCCACTGATCATCAGTCATTTTATCCATTAACAGATTTGCCCAGTTTACTGTGGACAGTCTCTGTCTCATCCCATTGAAGTCGGCCTTACCCAAGTCTAGAATCTTAGGAGCTGATTCTCTTTTTTCCCTTTCAAACACTACCTTGAACTCAGTCATGTTATGATCGCTATTGGATAGATGTTCACGCACAGTTAAGCTGTTAACTAAATCTGGTTTATTACTCATTATTAATTCTAGTATGGCTTGCCCCCTTGTTGCCTCTAGGACATACTGCTGTAGAAAACTATCCCGGACACACTCAAGAAATTCACTACCTTTCTGACAGTTGCTAGTCTGCTTTTCCTAATCTATGTGAAGGTTAAAGTCCCCCATTAAGACCACTATGTCTTTCTTACACACTTGTCTAATCTCTGCATCTATACAATCAAGCACTTCAGAGCTGCTGCCAGGGGTCCTATACACAACTCCCACAATAGTCTTAGATCCTTTCCTATTTCTCAATTCAACCCATAAGGTCTCTGTTGGCTGCTTACCTCTCGTTATATCCTCCTTTGTCATTGAAGTGATTTCATCTCTAATCACTAAGGCTACTCCTCCCCCTCTTCCATTTTCCCTATCTCTCCTGTAGACCTTTTAACCTGGTATATTTAGTTCCCAATCCTGACCATCCTGCAGCCATGTCTCAGTAATAGCTATCATGTCATACCCTCCAATTTGAATTTGTGCCTGTAGTTCATTTAATTTATTCCTTATACTCTGTGCGTTTGTATATAGAACTCTTAGTTGGGCCACACACCCTAGCCTGACCTTCAGCTTTGATGCTGGGTTAATTGCTTTACACCTCCTAGTTTTCACCTTATCTGTAGTGTCTAAAGTACACACTCTTTCTGCTGCTCTATGCTTTTCCCTTTCACTTGTTCTTGAACAACTATTTCTACTATTTGTATTGTAAATTTCCCTGGGTCCTCCCCTCGCTTGCTGCTCTCAACTTTACTCTCTTCTGACTCCCCGCTCAGGTTCCCATCCTCCTGCCTTGTCTGATTTGATTCCCCCACAGGAGACTGGTCAAGAAGATACGAGCCCATGGAATCCAGGGTGCCTTGGCACTTTGGATACAAAACTGGCTTAGTGGCAGAAGGCAGAGGGTGATGGTCGAAGGTTGTTTTTGTGACTGGAAGCCTGTGGCCAGTGGGGTACCACAGGGATCGGTGCTGGGTCCCTTGCTGTTGTGGTCTACATTAATGACTTGGATATGAATGTAAAAGGTATGATCAGTAAGTTCGCTGATGATACAAAAATTGGTAGGGTGGTAAATAGCGAGGAGGATAGCCTCAGTCTGCAGGACGATATAGATGGGTTGGTCAGATGGGCGGAACAGTGGCAAATGGAATTTAACCCGGAAAAGTGCGAGGTGATGCACTTTGGAGGGACTAACAAGGCAAGGGAATACACAATGAATGGGAGGACTCTAGGCAAGACAGAGGGTCAGAGGGATCTTGGTGTGCAAGTTCACAGATCCCTGAAGGCGGCGGAACAGGTAGATAAGGTGGTAAAGAAGGCATATGGGATACTTGCCTTTATTAGCCGAGGCATAGAATATAAGAGCAAGGAGGTTATGATGGAGCTGTATAAAACACTGGTTAGGCCACAGCTGGAGTACTGTGTGCAGTTCTGGTCGCCACACTACAGGAAGGATGTGATCGCTTTGGAGAGGGTGCAGAGGAGATTCACCAGGATGTTACCAGGGCTGGAGCGCTTCAGCTATGAAGAGAGACTGGGAAGATTGGGTTTGTTTTCCTTGGAGCAGAGGAGGCTGAGGGGGGACATGATTGAGGTGTACAAAATTATGAGGGGCACAGATAGGATGGATACTAAGGAGCTTTTTCCCTTCGTTGAGGGTTCTATAACAAGGGGACATAGATTCAAGGTAAAAGGCGGGAGGTTTAGAGGGGATTTGAGAAAGAACTTTTTCACCCAGAGGGTGGTTGGAGTCTGGAACTCACTGCCTGAAAGGGTTGTGGAGGCAGGAACCCTCACAACATTCAAGAAGCATTTGGATGAGCACTTGAAATGCCATAGCATACAAGGCTACGGACCAAATGCTGGAATATGGGATTAGAGTAGACAGGGCTGATGGCCGGCGCGGACACGATGGGCCGAAGGGCCTCTATCCGTGCTGTATAACTCTATGACTCTATGACTCTATGATTTGTCAGATTTGAGGCAAACAGCTTTAATAGATATTTAATTCAAAATTATTTCTGTCACAAATAATCTCATTTTGTATTCATTTAAAAAGAGTTATCCTGATCCAATTCTAACTTTTAATTGTTCGGGTATAATATTATACCAGCATTTGGCTAAGATACCTCCCATTCTAAACAAAGCATAGTTCCAATTTGTCATACTCAGATGTGAGGCCAGCTTTTCACCAAATGCTGCTGACCCCAAAAGCAGGTCTGTACTATGTTAAAGACTACATCTTCCTCTTCCTAAATCTACCTTTGCAGCTGTCGCAATGATAACAGATCCTGCTGTGTCTGCATTCCCTCATGTAACAGCCCCTTCTATCACATCCAAGGACCTTACCATTCTCATTTGGATAGAATATTATTGCATTGATTTGGCAAGTAATAAAGCTTTGAATTTGGGGGATCAAACCTACCTTCATGTAAACATTCCATGACTTTTCTCACACCATCAAAAGGTGGTTCTGAAGGCTTTTCCTATTGTATAAAATATATCTAATGACAAAGTCAGGGGAACTGTTGACCAAATATAGATAAACCAGGAAAGGATAATGATTTTTATGACCTATTCCCTCTTATATTCCCTGCCCCCAACAAAATTGGTTTGGTTGCACTTGATTATATTCAACAACAATGTGCATTTATATATTAGCTTTAACCAAGAAAAAGACCCCAAGACTCTTCACAGAGTTAAAAAAAACAATGGACTCTGAACTGTTGTGGGAGAATTAGGAAAGATGGGTGAAAACTTGATTGGAAAGATGGACTTTGTGATGGCAGAGAGATGCAGAGGTGGTAGGTTTAGGGAGAGAGCTCCAGAGAGTAGGGCGGAGATGGCTGAAGACTTTTTTCAATGATGTAACAGCCAGTTTAGGGGTGGGGGGGGGACGACGACATAATAATAAAAGACTAAAGTCAGAGGGTTTGAGGGAATCTAAAGCTGGAGGAGTTTGCAGAGGTAAGGGCAAAACAGTGGAGAGATTTATGAAAAGGGCATTTTAAATTCAAGCCAAGGTAGGTCTGCAAGAATGTGAGTCGTGAGCAAGCGGGACTTAATGTGGAACAGGATGCAGCTAGCGATGTTTTAGAAGATTTGGACTTTATGGAGGGTAGAGGGCAGGAGACTGGCATGAAGGGCTTTGGAGAGGTGGATCCAGCAGTGACAAAAATGTGGATCGGGTTCCTGTTGGCATTTAGGGGTGAGGTATGGAGGAGGTAGGATTGAAGTCGGGGCGGAGGGAGTTCAACTGGTAAAGGTGGAAGTAAACAAGGGCTTGGTGATACATAGGATATGGTTTGAAGCTCAGCGCTGGGCCAAACAGGATGATAGGGCAGTGCACAGCCTGGTTCAGCTTGGGAGAGCAGGCAGGGAGGGAGATGGAGTCAGTGTCAAGGGAGCAAATATTTTGGTCGGAACCAAAGGCTTCGGTCTTCACGTTCAATTTAAGAAAATAGGCAAAGAAAAATTATGTTTGCATGAAATCTGATCAAAATATGGGATTACATCTCCGGTCTCATTACGACGGCTGCGCTCCTCCATTTATATTAGCAGTAAAAAAAAGGGGCAAATATTCTTTAGTGCTGTGAGAAATGTAACACTTCAGTACCATTAAACAATGGCAAACTTCATTAAGTTTTGAGATGTAAGTTTGTATGTGAGAGAGAGGGAGAAACTGAGAACGGTGAAGTTGAAGACTCCTTGCTTTGGGAAAACGTGGAAATATGAATTCCATTGTTCCTCAGGCCCCTATTTTATTTTCGAGTCCAACAAGCATCTTTTCTTCATGCTTAGCTCTCTGGATCCTTGCTGAAGACCTGTCTTTCAAATCAATCCTTCTTCACTTTTCCAAGGATGAGTAACTGGTTTCCTGTGTTTCGAGCAGCCGGCAATGACGTGGCTGGGTGTTAATATGCAGATCTGGGGCTGGTGAGAGGGGGAATGCGACGTGTCTGCGTGATTTAAAAAGCAATTGCAGCTTCCATCTCTACCCAGCTTTTTTCCATCAAGATAGTCGGAGAGAGAGAGAGAGAGATCGTATTTAAAGCGCTTCTAATCTCGCTCCACATCTCAACATGTCAGGCAATAAGAAGCCGAATACGGTAAGACATAGAGCTGCAGAGCGGATTCAGATTAAAGTTGCAGTTCGGAGTCCAACATCATCTGTGCTGTGTGTGTGGGGCGGGGAGTGGAGGGAGTCCCAGTCCAACATTCAGCTCGGAATTAAGAATTGCTTTTTCTTAAACTTTAGTTTTGGTGAAAGTAGCGGCTTAGAGCATTCGAATGGAGTTAGTGGCCGTGGAGTATTGTTCACTGATCGCCAAACGTTCCACGGGTAGTCGCACTGGATTCACTGGTCTTCACCAGGCAATAGGAGTCTGGTTCTGGTTATACTGAGAGCAGACACAGGAAAGAGAAAAACAGCAACTGTGAAAAGAATATATATGAGCACAATGTGAATATATATATATATATATATGAGTAGCAGTATAGTGTTATGAGTAGCAGTATAGTGTTAATGTGTGTGTACAGAATAGTTCATATGGATATATATTATAAATAAGAATGACAGAACAGTGTTAATGTGAATACATATAACAGTGAAGTTGAAGTCTCCTTGCTTTGGGAAAATATCTGTGCAAGGATTTTTAAAAATCATTTAATATTGTGTTGATGTTTTCAGTACAGCCAATGATTCAAATAGGTGGGTATTTTACAGAGATTATGTAGGTGTTCATTACCTAGGGCTGGCATAATTGACACAAAGCTTCTCTTTTCAATACGGTCTAAATACAGTATGTGCTTGTCTGAGCTATGTAGGATGTCACTTGTATGCCTGTGCTCAGTGCAACAAACATTGATTGTGCATTATGAACAGTGGCTCATTCATGAATGCAAACCTTTCACAGTTCAGTATGAAATCAGACCTATTCCCTAGTGATGTTGGTTCTTTTGGTATTTCCTTCCATGAATACCAAATGGCGATGGCTGATGGCTAGCTACCTCACAGAGGGGAAAAAAGAGGTGCTTAATAAGAAGGAACTATACTAAAACCTATAGTTTTTAAAGGGAGGTATGGATGGTTGTTACAGTAGGTCAATGTGGACAGTGTGCTGTGAAGAAGGCAGGTCTCCTGTCTGGTGAAAAACATTGGTTAAAAAAGTTTTCCCAGTACAATGCACTATTCAGATCTACAGTCCTAATGTTTTCTAATTAGTTCCTCCAGTGCATTTCATCAACCCACACAGTTGATGTGTGTCTAAAATGTTTCCTTTCCAACTTACCTTAGTTGGAGTGAATAAAATATGTTTAATATGGCCATAGTGAGGCTTTAACATCATTGAAAATTTTTTTCCATGTCATGCTAAAACATTTCTGGGTGAGACAAAGATGTTGTCTTAATGTGGCTTTTAACCTCTTTGATCAACCTTAATGCTGAATCAGAGAGGAAATCAGTTTCTTTTTGAGCTGGTCTTTTACATTTAACAGTTATTTGAAAATGTGCAAAACTGCTGAAATTCTTTTCTTTTGATCCTTCTATTTATTTTTCACAAGTCACTGTAATACTACCAAATTATTGAAACAGGCTTGGAATGGAGCAATTTTAAAGCAGGTTAGTTTGTTTT